>NC_141268.1:5952500-6540000 GCF_054856545.1 Hippocampus guttulatus
CGGAGAGGTGCTAACAGCATGGCAGTAATTGGGTCTTACACACTAAAAGCCTTCCTTTATCTTCCAATTAGAGAAGCCTCTTTTAAAGTTAGTCAATTGTAGTGCTGTTAATGGGCCATGCTTGGTTAGAGCTAAGCACCAGGAGGAGATTCAAGGCCGGCCTTTTTCAAAATGGCCACTATAGCTTCATTCCTTTGCACTATGCTCTTGAAAGGTAATACGTATTTTCAAAACTTATTAAGTCATTATTGATAGTGAGTCATTGAGCTTCCTACTATGTTTTATGAAAGGCTGTTAAAAAAGAAAGGTCTTTCTCTCTTTCTCTCTCTCTCTCTCTCTCTCTCTCTTGCTCTCTCTACCTATATATGGCTAAAAATAGATTAGCTTTTGGAGGGACACAAATTAGGGCAGCCCAGAATGACCCCGACGTGAACAAGGTTGTGTTCATTGTAATGTCTCGACTCTAATGCGGATCCGATCACTGATGTTATTGATAGACCGTGCAAATTATGACTTTACAGTCGAACAGCGATTGGAAAATATCGACCAATATCGAACCAATCGATCAGATCAGTGTTAATTCTAAACACCCTACAGATCAAAATTTCGAGTACAGTTCACCCAAGTTTGTTTGGCCTAGCTGATAAAGCCACTGCTCACCTCATCTCCAAGTGAGCAGACATTACAAGAGACCCAAAATTCTAAACGACTCACTTAGAGAGATGAGAAAAAAAGGAACCTCACAAAAGATACATTTTTACAGCTATTTTTACACTCATTTATCTTTGTTCATCTACTGTATGTCTATGACGTATTGTGATAGGTTCAAGTCCTACCACAAGCACACATCATAGTTTGTTCAGAATATCTACTTTGTTTGACATTTGTGTTTGGTGGTGTACTGTGGGATTTTTCTTTTGCAAAATATGTGCTTTGGTTGGGAAACACTGGCATAGTTTATGCTATTTTTTTGTCAGTTTATTCCAGATTATTACCCAGTCTTTTTGTTCTGCAATCCTTGTTGAATTGCAAGTCGCCTCAGGACACCATTAAAAGCCACTGCGACCTGTCCCTGCCCCTCTTTTTAACAGGCCTCGGACAAACCTGAGTTAAAAACAAGAAAAAAAAGGTAATTTCCAGTGAACTCCAGCAGTTCCACCTATTACATTTTATCCCACGCTCCATTCTCATAAAGTGGCTGCTCCGCCTTGGTCGTTGACTTTATGGTCCAAATGTGGACAAGTCGTCACTGCACTCCATTCCCGAGGAAGTGATGGAGCGCGGCGGCAAAAGATGGAGGCCAGCGTTTCACAGGCTGTGCTTTGATTTCACTTATTTCCCTCATCATGAACTATCAGCCCCGACAGATAAGAGTCGGATTAGTTCGGAAAGTACCTGATACAGAGTTGCTTCCCATACGTACCGTATTTTCCGCACTAAAAGGCTCACCTAAAAGCCTTCCATTTTCTTAAAAGCTCACTGCGCGCCTTAAAATCCGATGCACCTTGTGTATGGTCATAACGGTAATATTTCAACCCCAAAAAGGCTCCTTGCTAGAGACATGCTTACAACACAGAGTTCAAAATTAAGGCGATCGGTTACGCAGTCGAACACGGAAATACGTTTTCCTGACATCTGATCGTTCTGTTGGAATTTCCTTGAGCGTAGCTCCATCTAGTGGATGCATCCTAGATTGCGTCTTATAACGTTTGCATCCAATGGATGAAAAAAATGATAAAATAGGCCATTCATTGAAGGTGCGCCTCATAATCCAATGCACCTTTTAGTGTGGAAAATACGGTACTCTGATTACTGAGTACAAGCACTCATGCATGTCTGTTAGGGCTTGAAAACAGACGACAGAATTGTTTTAGGGGGCAGGAGATTGTGACGAATATATGATTCCTGAAAGTGCAAGTGTGAAGAGGAAAGTGTTGTTTACTGACGACTTCCCAAGAATTCTCCAAATGCTCTCAGATGTTGTGAAACAATCCTATAAATACACACAGCCTACGATGGGGAGCTGCAAAATAATCATAAAAAACCCCTAAAATGAGTCTAAATGATGATCTGCACCGGCAGCAGGATGGAAAAGTGCTTCGGCCTTCTGCTTCAAAGTTCTGAGGCTTGTGATTCAAATCTCATTTTAAGAACCCAGTTTATATCCTTTAAATGTTCTGTGCTTGAGTTGTTTTTCTGAAAACGTGCACATTCGGCACACCGAAGACTGAATTGCTCTTAGATGTGAATGTAAGTGGTTGTTTATATATGTGCTCTCCGATTAACAGACGACCAATCCAGGGTCTATCATGCCTCTCGCCCAAAGTCAGTGATAGGCTGTATGTCACCTATGACCTTAATGAGAACAAGCACTATAGAAAATGGAAGATCTGCACATAATCTAAGAGAGGGGATGCTACTCTGAAATCCCTTTATTACCTCCACTTGAGCAAATGGCACACATATATTAATCACACAAACAAAAAAAAAGCACCAATCCTTACAAAGTGGTCTCGTTTCCCACCCCCAAGGCATACAGTCGGTGGCATCTGTCAACTGTAGTCCATAATGGTGGTTCAAGAATGAAGGTGTATTTTAACAGAATTGGAACCCCCCTGAATATTTGTATGAATGGTATACAGTATTATGGGCTTCTCTGTGTGGAAGCAAAAACAAATAGTTCAACCAGTAAAATGTCTTTGGATGGACTTAAAAAGATTCTACAAGACAACAGAAAATTAAATTGCAAAGTAAAATCCCAAATACATGCTCTAGCCTATCCCCAATTCTGTGCAGTTGAGCAAAATATTATTTGGAATTATGCTTGTACCAAGATGAATAAATAAATAAATAAATAATAAGTCTCGCCCCAAAGAGATTTGTTGGAATCTCCGCAGTTGAGTAAAATGATATATGAGCTTGAGCATGATGGCATACAAAAGTATTTTAGATTTATGAATGAATCATGTGATGCATTTTCTGCAAAATGAAAATAGACGCCAGACCCCAAAGAACCTGGCAATTGTTGCAGCGTGGCTGATCAATGTAAATGTAAACAGTGGACTGCACTGCAAATATACCTGCATTAAAAGTTGGAAGACAGTAAAAATTCGGTGATGTATTGACACCACTCCATAATAGCCAGTGTAGTGACAGTGATACGTTGTTAAAATGTGGTGTCTCCTGTATTCAAGCGTGATTGGTGTGCATTGTAGACTGAAACCATGCCCTTCCATAATGGCTGAAGTTCTCACTCATTAGTGTTAATCTTAAGGCCGGGTATACACATAAAGACAATCGGGCTGTTTTTGTCCCGATATGGGACCTTCCCGACCAAGGACGTCAAACACCCAACTGTCTTATGTCTTAAAGGATTGTCCCTCACTCATGTTCCAGGAGTGTTTGGAGGCTAACCAAGCCATCATCCGGTGGTAGGTGAAGTGACACGGAAGGAAAAAAACAACTAAACTTTGCATCCCCTCGCAATGATTGCCAAATAACTATATAACTATATTATATCAGTTTTTTGCGGGGGAACACATATTTTTTTACTGCGCGTTGATGTACTTCCAGGTCATTTTTCCGGGTAAACCGAAGCAATAATGGAGCGGTCTTTTTTTCATGTATGTAATGTCTGTGTGAGGGACATTTGTTGACCTCAACAACCATTGAAAGAACTTCTCCATGACTCTTTCTCCAACCAACTGCCATTTCTCAAACGAGTGCAATATTGGGTGTTGAACATTTCACACTTTTATGCAAATTTGAAACCGAGTAGTGTGGATGCCGACTCTTTGCCGGTGCTAAAATTAACAATTTAGGTGTTGTATTAAGCCCAGTAGATTTGCAGTGTGCTCACGGTTTGGCACCCGATGATTCACATATTTATGGATTTAAAAAACAAAGAAAAACCATCCATCCATGCATTTTCTGAACCGCAATATCCTCACAAAGGTTTGGGGCGTGCTGGATCCTAACCCATTCAGGCAGTAGGCAGAGGACACCCTGAACCGGTTGCCAGCCAATCCCAGGGCACACAGAGACAAACAACCATCCACATTCACCCTCACACCTAGGGACAATTTTGAGTGTTCAATCAGTCTGCCACGCTTGTTTTTGGAATGTGGGAGGAAACCGCAGTACCCGGGAAAACCCCACGCAGGCACGGGGAGAACATGCAAACTCCACACAGGAAGGCTGCAGCTGGAATCAAACTTCGGTACCTCTGCACTGTGTGGTCGATGCGCGAACCACTTGAGCACAGGGCCGCCACAAGGAAAATCAATATTTATTCATTTTTTACCCATCGCCCGTTTTTCATGGAAAATTATTTCTGGTTTTTTTTTTGGAAGATTTTAATTTTTTTTTAGAAGATTTTTTTTTTAGGGGCGTGTGGGTGTTAATGTTTTTATTTTTCCAATGCATTTCAACCGGTGTCATTTATTCACGGATTTTCAGCCGGTTCTTATCTCCCATGAATACCAGGGTTCCACCGTAACATAATTTTGGTTGTTTAGCTACCAGAGATACGCTTCTGTGAGCCATAAGTAATGTACTATATATTTAATTACATCATTTAAAGAAAAATCAGAATAAAGTAAGTTCCTTCTTCTCAACGACGGTAACTAACAACCTAGTACACTTCCTTCCAGGCCTTTGCGTTCTACCGTGCTGTCTCTCTTTCAATTAGTCAAAGCTGCACGAGCTGAAAGATGAAGAATGCGGCAATGCACTTGGCATGCAGCAATGGCAGCCGTTTAGGAGCAGACATGACAGGTACTGTAAGCGCTACACGAGCGTGTCAAGATGAAAAGAGTGGCGGGCAGGGGAGCTGCCGCTCTGTGGTTTGAGGCCGACGCGTGCGTAGCTGGGCCCGGCGTGGTGGCCTATCGATCGTGCTTTGAAAATCCTTTCAAGAGCATGCTTGTTAGCGATGTCCTACTGGCTGGGAGCCAAAGCTCAGCTGCACTCACCAAACATGCACAAATCACTGGAATTACTTCAACTGCCAAGGCCAATGTAAAAAAAAAAAACCCAAAAACAAAGACTGTCTATCTTCACTTTGTTGCACTAATATTCTTTTCATTTGTATTTGAAATGTGTTCCTACATGTAAAACATAAAGGTGGACGACATAACAGATCTATGTTGCTATGAGAAGAAAAAGACGCTTTCTCCTTGAGGCCACTTTAATTCTGTCTGGAGGAAATCAAGACCTGGAAGGTGCTAAATTTCTTGAATTTCAATGAAAAGGAGACAGAAGTGAGGGTGTTTGGTCCAAGTGGCCCTTGTACATCCCATCCTGCGGATTTGGGCCCCCTGGCTCCTTATCTGAAACCACCAGTCTCGATCTTGGGTCTTAAACTGGACAGTGATTTTAAATTGGTGCCATTGTTAAATCCAGCTTCTTTCATCTTAGGCAGGTGGCTAAAGTAAAACCTCTCCTTTCTCAAGAGCACTTTGAAACAGTAATTCATGCCTTTGTCACATCCCGGCTGGATTACTGTAATCCACTTTACTTTGGAGCCAGTCAATCCTCCAGTAAGTGTCTCCAGTTGGTCCAGAATGCTGCTGCTCGCCTCTTAACTGCTTCTCATAAGAGGGAGCACAAAAATCATATTATTTGTTTTAAAATCTTCAAATGGCCTCGCCACACCTGATCTCTGAGCTCCTCTGCCCCTGCACACTGCGGACCAGACACTGTTTGAGGTACAGTATCGAAAACTCAGCGGAGGCTCAGAGGGGAATGAGCTTTTTGCGTTGCCAGTCGCTCTCTTTGAAATTATGTCCGACTGACCATTCGGCAAGCCCCTTTGCTGCCCATCTTTAAAACTTGTCCTAAGACTCATTTTTGTTATTTGGCTTTTGACTCAGCATGAGATTAGATTTTTAGTTTTCCTGTTTTTGTGCTTTCAACTGTCTTTGTCAGTTTATCGTTTTGTTGTTTGTGGTTGAGGCGGCCTGGTGATCGACTGGTTAGCGCGTCTCACAGTGCAGAGGTGCAGGGTTCGATACCGTGGGTTTTGTCCAGGTACTCTGGTTTCCTCCCCCATCCCAAAAACATTCATGGCAGGTTAATGGAACACTCTCAATTGTCCCTAGGTGTGAGTGTGAGCGTGGATGGTTGTTTGTCTCTGTATGCCCTGTGATTGGCTGTTAACCAGTTCACGGTGTCCCCCGCCTACTGCCTGAAGACAGCTGGGATAGGCTTTAGCACGCCCCGCGACCCTTGTGAGGATAAGCGGATAAGAAAATGGATGGATGGATGTTTGTGGTTGTGTGAATTATTTTTGCTCCATGTACAGCACTTTGTATACAGCGGTGGTTGGTTTAAAGTGCTCTATAAATACAGTTAAGTTGAGTTCAGCCATTTTGGAGTATTTCTTTCAAGAACCGCAGAATAATTCTGTCTGTCACAATTCAGCAGCAAAGTTTTAGTCTCTTCTTTCATCACAAAAAAAGTCTACAGGAGAACATGGAAAAATGGCCCAAACTGAAGATTTCTGACCAAAAAGTAGAGAAACTAACTTTTTGTGAAAAGGAACAGCGATTTTTGGCATTTGGACTCTGACACTTGTATTCTTTGCTTTTGTGACACCTCAAACTATAAAGAACAAAAACAAGACAGAAAAGGGGCTTTTTACTGGTAAATAATTTACGACCAGATATACAATTTAGAAACATGTCAAGAGTGACGCTGACACACTGTCTGGCTCAGGTTGAACATCAGTGGCTTTTTATTTACATGGTGTTCATCATTCACTCCAGGCATACTGGGTCTTTTTTTTTTTATCACACTTGTGACACACACTTTCTACTACTTCTACCGCAACAAACGTTCTGTACATACCAAACATATACCGGTACAGAATCTGGTTGAGGAAGAGGTGTTCACACTTTTCAGACTTCCAGCATATGAGCATTTTGCTTATGCATATCCGACGCGACTTTTACTTAAAAGCTGTGCTTATCTGGAATCCAAAGTGATGCAATGCCACCATCTGCATGGGTGTGTTCGTCATTACTGCGGTTTACAACTTCACCGAGAAGCTTGTCGAGACACTCTCCCACGCTTACACTTTGCAAAACATACTTGACAATGATGTATTTTGCTGGCAGCAAACGATGGAAAGGTTGATGAATGTAAACGTCACAGCAGAGATAGATATTTTTCCATGTTTATGGTCTTGAAAGGTGAGAAAATTGCTTGTTTCTGACCTCTCGACAGCTCTCTGGTTGTTATGATACCTGGTAACGCACCAATTTTTCCAAGCGCGTGCATCCTGGTGAAATGTATTTTATAGGTCTCAAACGTGCCTCTGCAAAATTGACCCTGTGGAAAAATAACACAAATTATCCCCCACTGATCAATACAAATTTTGCTGGATGCACAAAAAAGAAAATGAAAAGGAAATCAGCCATTTTGGTTTGAATTTCCGGTGAATTCCATACTTTTACAAATTGGGAATTTGCCCCCAAAAAAGCCCCAAACGCAAGACATTATCACAAACAGATGGAAGACAACCCGTATTTTTCCCACCGTCTAATTTTAGAAGAGTACGGTGTCAAAGTTCAATAAACATTTTGAAGATTGACAATGAAAAGCATGATGCGGCCCCTTCATTGCTGCTTTCATGATTTGTTGTTTTGTAGCGGCTAGGTTAGTTTTCTTTTTTCTCTCTTGACATCATCGTTGTCACTGAATGATTCAAAACTACTTTTCATCAGTGTTGGCCTTGTTAGACCGTCACGAGGATGGTAACAGTCGAAGAGAGATTCGAGTACCTCCAGTAAATCAGAGGCAAACTAACATGCCTGCGAGTGTACACATCCTTGCAATGTAGAAAATGAGATAGTGACAAATGCTTTGGCAGCGTCTCACGCTATTAGGAGGAGAAAATTGCACGTGAATAAAAAGAGTAACACACCGTGGTAGTTCTGTGAACATCTATTACTGCCTTTTAAGAGCCCAGGCAACACACTTGTCCTTGTGTTGTCGTGGCTGCTCACTTGTAAGGCCACGGGAATTAATCAGTCAGCGGCGGGTCTCCGACATTCGAGCAAGGCGGATGAATGGTTCATCCAAAGCGCGTATGCTCGCCAGGACATGAGAGCCGGCTCATCTGATTTTGAAATTAACCTCTCTAAAGATCATCCTTAGCAGCTGAAACAAGAAAAAAAAATCTGTTCTGCCAGCCAGCAATCTTTGAGGATAACCAATCTGATGAGTGACAATCCTTAACTTTAATTTTAGTCTCTCACAAGGTGAAGCGACTCGCTTTTGTTTCTCTCGGAGGGATGATAAAAAAACAAAAAAAAACAATAAATAAGAGATCTGCATTGATACTCTAAAACGTTTTTGCAACTGGCAATTTCTGGAGGTTGTTTTGTACTTGTGGATGAATCAAGCGGAGTTACATTTGGATAACAGTACACGAGGAAAATGGTATCACCTCACTGTATCATGCTTTTAATATTGGCTGGTTCAATCCATTGTTAATTTGGATATCATTTTGTTTTGTGTGCTTTTCTGGCTACTTGCATTCTCTCGTCCACTTCCAGCTGTCATGTACGCACCCTCATGAAAGGTACACAACCCGAAAATGTGAGCAACCAATGGTGTAGGTAGGCAGAATTCACAGGGATCAATCCAACATAATATTTGGACACGTCAACTTTTCAAATTGAATGACTACTTTGTATAAAATATAAAACCACTTTAATGCCCGTAAAGGGGTGAAAGGTGGTTTCCAAGTGCCCAACCTGTCATGATTCGGGTTGGGACCAACAGGTGGCACTGTAGGGCTCCCCCTGCAGCCACACACCTGTTGGTCCCAAACCAAATCATGACACAACCACAGCGGCCAACATTAGATCATCCGCAGGTCGAGATCTTCTTGCCGTTCCATATGCTGTAAACCCACTTGATGTCTTGCATGGACTTCAGGACGTCTTTCCGGCTCGTAGGCCGCACGCCTCTCTCTGTGCTCATTTTAAAGGGAATGAACTGAGACCCGCTTTGATTAGCTAGGAGTTGACTGTGCCCCTTTCCACAATGGCGCAAACGCCCTCCTCCACCTGCGCCGATCCAACAAAGTACCAAAAGAAAGAAAACCCCACGCCGGGCACAAAAATAGGGTCCTTAATATTTGTCATGGGCGATATCAAGTAAAATACAGAATGATATAATCCAAACCCATATCAGTAATAAAACATGTTAAGTGAAGGACAGCTAACAATAGGATTATGTTTTTTCTCATTTGATGATCCGGTAATTTTGAACATCTCCATAGACAACTTGTGTGAGAACAACATCACTTTCGAGTATGATTTACGTTAGATCCTGTATGTTTAGACTTAAATAGTTCTTATCATCACTGTAGTGTGGTAACATACTTGTATTTCATTCAAGTATTGATATTTCATCCTGAGTATCAATTCATTAATCGGGAATAGTGGTTTGTTTGATTGTCATCAAACATCTGTTCCGGTTTTTACATTACTTTGTATCAAGGGTGCCCAAGTCCGGTCTTTGAGAGGCCCTATCTAGCCTGTTTTTCCAACACACCTGGACCAGCATCGTTATCAGGCTTCTGCAAAGTTTGCTGATGAGTGATCATTTCAATGAGGTGTGTTGGAGGACAGAGACATCGAAAACAGGCTGGATAGCGACTCTCCCGGACCGAACTTGGGCACTCCTGCTATGATCATTTTGAAGTGCATGAAAGGATGAAAAGATGTCTTTTTTGCCCCTCTGCCAATATTCATCAAGCATAGGTAGGAGCACCCCGCCTCTTTCTTTGTCGACTCAACAGGTTGACAGGCTCGAAAATTAGTCTTTTCTGAATACTTGATTTCAATTAAAGCGTGATTTACCGCATTGTTTCTCAGCAGGCACTATTGGCGAAGGACTTGATTATGTCTTTCTTTGGAGTGTTTCTTGAATTGTTTCACCAGTCCGCATTATTTAATACCGACTGATATTCTCCCCCGCGTTTTGAACTCCCACTGTTGTGGTTCTTTTAGTATCACTGGGAGGCTTTTAGCTGAAGAATATACTTTTTTATGAGCTGCGATCAGCATAGCGCCTCTGAACCTAAGTGAATTATTGAAATGTGGAGCAAACTGTATGAATCATTGGAATTTCATAGGAGTCCTGGACCTCCTGGATTTATGTCTGCTGCGCTGGGTATTTTATGTTTTGATGTACTTCTGCGTGCAAAAGGCCAATTTTTTGGTGTGCTGTGTGTAACTGAATTGAGAATTCACGCTATATCTGGCTGTTGCAGTGCCAGAGCAATTACCGCATGCCTCAGAGAATGAACAAGTTTGCTTCCTTAGCCTGTTCATTTTCACACGGAGGTTTTGCACTTATTCTTTGTGATGTCATTGGCCGTTCTACTGTACATGCCAGTTACTAAGTACTGCCCTCACCACTCTCCTGTTTACCGACATGCAACCACTGACACTAAATTGACACTAACCAACACTTTTTTTTCCTGTTATAATTAGGCAACTGGTTTGAAAAGAAAACACAAAAGCAACCCAATCTATAGCTGTGCCCTATCTAAATATCGAAGAAATAAATATTTATATTTGCAGTTACCCCCGCATACTTGCACTCCAGCAACCACAAATTCATCCATTCGTGGATATGTTTTTCAATATTTTTTCTGGCCTCAAAATAAAAAAAAAAGTTTTATATATATACTGTATATATATATATATATATATATACAGTATATCCATAGATATTTTGTGGGAGCTCACGGAAAATGCTTATTGGGTTTTAGCACATGTTTTTGTCAATATTTTTTATGGTTTCTAAACGTTTTTGGTTTTTTTTTTTTTTTTTTGGTGGGGGCTCATGGAAAATGCTTATTAGGGTTTTATCACATTTTTGTCAATATTTTTTATGGTTTCAAAAAGGTTTTTTTTGTTTTGTTTTTTTTTTGTTTTAGTGGGGGCTCATGGAAAATGCTTATTAGGGGTTTATCACATTTTTTTCAAGGTTGTTGGGGCTTGATAAACATCTATAAATCTTTATATATTTATTCTCCAGTATAAACTGCTCAAAAAAAATAAAGGGAATGCTTGGAATTACATTGTGCTGTTTGAGTGTTCACTTTATTTTTTTTTTAAGCAGGAAACTTATATTGACCATCAGTTATATGTGAATTTTCTTTTTTTTACGTGCCGGCCTAGTCCCTATGTTTTGTGAATAGTGAGTCTACCGTATACAGATTCGATACAAGTTTTGTAAGTGTATATTCAAACAGCTCCTGATTTAGATTCCAAAGATGATAATGAGTTGCTTTGTGAATGTGTGCGTGTGTTTGTGTGTGTATGTGTCGCTCATTAAAACGCAGCGCAAAGAAGTGAGAGTCTTCTTGCCCTTTTGTTGT
The DNA here is from genome assembly GCF_054856545.1 of Hippocampus guttulatus. Lineage (NCBI taxonomy): Eukaryota > Metazoa > Chordata > Actinopteri > Syngnathiformes > Syngnathidae > Hippocampus > Hippocampus guttulatus. Next base: position 5,963,905 of record NC_141268.1, read on the forward strand.
TTGGATGTGCATGACTCAGCATCCCTGTCGTGTCTTTATGCAGTGATAAAACAGAACAATGTAAGTGTGGTCTTCTCGTGTCATGTTACGTAACAGGCTTATTGATATTCAAGCTTCACTTTCGCATCGTCTTCAGCTTCTAATTTTATGTCGGGGATCTGAATGTAGTCTTGTCAAAAGAATACCAATTCCTGCGAGTTAACATGAAAGTGCTGGGTTTTGCCGTTTCTTCATCTTTTCGTCATTCCAACCCCCTTTCCCCCAACATGGATTCTCCTGCTGTATTGATGTTTTCTGATTTCCCTTGTGGTCATATTTACCGCGCAGGCTTGGTTGTCATCTGTCACTTGAATGTCATTACGGGTGGTTTTCACCGCTGCCTTTGACAGGGTGTCTGTTGTATTTAATGCTAAGTAGTAGCCCCTTTCCGTTTCCCACATTGAGGATTCAATCATATGATTAAAAAAAAAAAAGGATAGTGTGATGAAAATACTGCTCGTGGTGCCTCAAGTTTCTGATTTGATATATTGGCAGTAGGTGAGCAGTTAGAGTTTGTTTCATGGGTACATCAGAAATCTTTCTGGATGAATGTTACTTGCTGCTTATTTAAATATTTTTGCTGCTTCCTATGTGGAGTTTGCATGTTCTCCTCATTGCCTGCGTGGGTTTTCTCCAGGTACTCCAATTTCCTCCCACATTTCAGAAACATGCATGGCAGGTTAATGGAACACTCTAAATTGTCCCTTGGTGTAAGTGTGAGCGCAAACGGTTGTTCGTCTCTGTGTGCCCTGCGATTGGCTGGCAACCGGATTAGGGTGTCCCTCACGGATTGCCCGAAGACAGCTGAAATAGGCACGCCCCGCGACCCTTGTGAGGATAAGCAGATCAGAAAATGGATACATGAATGGTTAAGCCTCAAAGTTTGGTTCCCAAAATGAAACCAGGCTTATCCACCCTTCTATTTGATTTGTTTCTTTGATACACCAACAATGTTCATAGGCTAGTCTGACCTGCTGCAAGACATCAACCAAACCATCACAATTCTTGATGAAATTGAATTTATTTTTCGAGTTTTGGAAAATAAACTTCTACTATTAAGCCCTCCCAAAAAAAAAAAATAAGAAAAGAAAATTGAAATAAGACATTCCTGCCTTAGTTGAGTCCATGTGTTTCTTTCCACTTTCGTCTTGGGTCAATCTGATGCATTGCATGTTTGATGTCAGCATTTTTTGAAAAAAATATTTCTTTTGTCAATATTTGTAATGCATACCTGCTATTAGTAAGTTTAATTCGCCAAATGTGCCTCCCTTTTAGCCCGTTGTGTTCCTGTAAATCTGTGAGGCAGGTCAACTTGACCCACTGCATTTTTAGCCTTAATTTTTTTGAATGTAATTATTTTGTGAATATTGAAAAATGTGCGTATGCTACTTTAAAATAGAGTGGTTAAATAAGACATTTCTCCCACTTTCTTGGGTGCTCGTGTCACTGTCAAACTTTAAGACGGGTTAATTTGACCCGCCACATCACAGGAGATTTTTAATGGTGGTCCGGTGTTGAGATGCTTGATGGGATCGTCTCCCCTGTGCGTCGTAGTCTTCTAAATGAGGTGTCTGTTGGCATCAGTGACGGGCCACCGTTGTTTTGATTGCCATTCCGCCGCTGTACCTTTTTCCTCCAGTGGCCAGGTGAAGCTGATGGATTCAGTCGTGCGGCTGACAGCTGAGACACGGTTGTTAGCGACGCCTCCCCACCTGCATGTTAAATCGATTGTTTGATTGCAACCCCGGTGATTAGCGCAGCCGTACAGACAAAGGGAGCTGGGCAAGGAGGTACAATATAATGATATCAATGATATACTGCCCCCTCAGTACCAAGCCCCAGTTGAGCTGGACTCTTATTTATTGTCGGTCAGGACAAATTGCATCCTCATTAGAATGCATGCGCAGTCTGTGAAAGACACTGACAAACCTTCTGCCTAAACCGTGGCGGTATGCTGTAATCTAGTTTGGATAAACGTGCAAATGCATCAAGATACTTTATTGTTTTGTGAAGACACTCCTCTTGTTTTCTTATCCCTGCTGAATTCGAAGATGTGTCTTGTCTTATTTCATGAGAGCCCCCCCCCCCAAAAAAAGAAAAAGGTGTATCATAGAAATAAATTCCCTCGTAAAAGCATTCTTCACCCAGCAGATTATAAAAACAAACAGTTTTTTTCCCCCTCTTGTCTTCCTTTTGTATCCCGTTAGTTTGGTGGAAAACGAGGGCAGTCAAAGAAAGTGTGACAGGCACAGTACAAATAAGCGGAAAAAAAATGAAAGTAATGTTTTTCTTCACGTGTCCTCTTCAGTTTCAGAGAATTCCATTTTTTTTTGGCGTTGAATATGAATTGATATCAGTCCAACACTGCTGTTTCATCAAATGTAGGCAAATACTTGTTTACATCCAAGGTTCAAACTGAAGGGAAGAAATGATGTTTTATTTCTGTATAATTTTGCCAGAGCGCACATTCAACAGACATGACAATGTATGAAGAAAAGTCGTTATGTTCTTGTTCTGTTTTACAGCAAAAACTTCTAGCATCATTTCAATTTTCAGCAAAATTCCAACTCGAATCAGCAACTTGAAAATGCACCACATACGGTGGAGTCGTGGCTCGCATGACTGCCTCACAGCTCGGAGTTTGGAACTCCCATTTACCTCTGAAAATGAATTAAAAAAACGAGTTTATAATGAGGCCCAAAATGAATGACTCTGGTTGCATACCTATAGTTGCGCTTATGAATCAGCGTTGGTCTATATACGATGTTTGCAGCAGGAGAGTGCTATTGATTGTCGGAACGAGGCACCGGGATTCGCGCCAATCCTCATTAGCGCTCGCTGTCCTTTTAGCTTTCTTTATGTCTCATCTCTTTCCCGCTGATGTGATTCTAACTCATGGCAGGCCAAAGTGCTTTAATAGAAATGGATTGATCACACCCACACACCCACACACCCACACACGGGACTGGACCTTTCACCCATCTCCACCTCAGCGCTATATGTTCACACTTGATAGCAAAATAGAGAGCTACTTTGTTCTTCATCAGGCTGACGGGGTCACCATGGTGTTATGCTAAGCTGTTTTACAGCCACGGAATCTCAAGGCTGCGGACACACAGATGCACGCGCTCACATACACACACTTCGTCCGTGCTCTGTCAAAGTGTCCTTGAACAATACAATGCAATACAATACATGCTGATTTATATACATACTGACCCGTCGCTTTCTCCATTGAGCTTTCATATGTGTGTATGTTCTCGGGCATGCATGATTCCTGGAAGGTTATGTGACAAAAAGGAAAATAACACACCCGTGTGTGTGTGTGAAATAAGTGAGCCATGTCAATAACCGATGCCTTTTGTAGTTTAGCATTGTCATTAGGGTCTTGCAACACAAAATATCGACTGAACATCCAACCATTGAGATCTGACCTATCCACTTAATTACCATACATTGAATGATCAACCTACAGTAACAATACAATGGTCAGTCATTTCACTGATTAACCTACCCATCCATCCATCAATCCATCCAGTCATCCATCCATCCGGCAATCCATCCATTCACTGGCTGGCCGACCTAGACTGAAAAATACCGCTCAGTTGAATTTACTCAAATTTATGTCGTCAAGTGCATGATGTGATCTGATCTGCTTCTCCTCACAAGGATGGGAGGCATGCTGAAGGTCAACTACATGCAAAAAATAAAAAATATCTGGATCCAGATGATTTTATTTTGGGCAACCACTTGACAAAGTAGAATTGAGCGAATTCACCAAAAACGTTTCTCAGTGTACTTACCCATCCAACTACACAAGAATCAGTTCATTGGCCAACTGACCGAGCTATACCTACCTATTCGGTGTGCAACAATACAGTACACTAAATTCACAGTTTTAGTTTGATTCAATACTTTTAGTGTCATGGATTGATAGTTTTTTTTCAATACGTTTTTTTATTGCAAACTTGCAATTACCTCCTTACCTCGCAGAGCAATGTTGGTATCAGGGTTCCCATTCTCTTCTTGAAATTATTTTGTAGGACTTCCCAGGACTTTTCCAGGACTTTTTCCATCGGTTACAGTACAAGTCAAATAATCACAAGATACACTCAGAAATTCTACACCCAAGCTTTGGAGAAGTGCTATTTTCTAAAGTTGCACTTTATATTTTGTACATTTAAGGAGATTGAGTCAATGTTACCAAATACTGTCGCAAAAAATACGATCGACTATCTCACAGCTGCAAATCGATTTTCATCGTTCACCCCAAAAAGGGCCGTCCAAAACAATAACTAATTTGCCAATGACAAACAGTAATTTAATATCTCTTTGGATGTTGACGTCTAAATTATTTTCATTGCTCAGTAAATCAAGACGATGGAATACAGCTGATTGACAAATGAGTTGATGATAAGGATTGTAGATTCCCGTTGTCCTGGCAACCAATCAAAGGTAGCACTAGCAACAGCTACAAGCAGACACATAGCCAAATAAAGTAAAAAAAATAAAATAAAAATCAAGATGCACAGCGTAGTGACAGGTGAAAGCAACAAGGGTCATCAGATTGACTCACGTTATTCAAACTTATTTTTTCTGTCCAAGGACGAGGAGCTCCTCCTCCTCTGCACAAGAAGCAACCCGGTGTATTCATCCCCACGAACAAATTTTTCTTTCTTTTCTTTCCTTTCATCAGCGAAACGGGAGTCCCTCAGTGATCGGGTCCGTTGGACGGTTAGTGACGATTCTGGTGACGGATGAAAACCCACTTTCGTCGGGTGCTTAGTCCGCTAGCTTTTAACAGTTTCCTGTCATTCGCCAGCAAAATGGGTGTTTGTCATTGAGGGGCTGACGGATCTTCCGGCACTATTGACGGTATTCCCACACTTGCTAATTTCACAACAAGCTTGCAGCCCAGTCGAATTGCGGAAATGGGCAGTTGCAGCGCAATTGTTTCAAAAGAAAAAAAAAAGCAGATTCAATACAGTGTGCACCATGAAGACCGCACTGAACAATTCGATACAAATACGCATATTGTTGCGCCCCTACCACCTCCATAACCGTCCATCCATTCATGACTGCTCAAACGACATATATACCCAACCGTTAGCCATTCATCCATTGATCCTTCCGTCCATCCATCCATTTGTCCATCTATCCATCCATCTGTCTTCATCATGGTTGATTTTAAGATGGTGTGTAAAGTCACGCTCTGACTGTATTCTCATTCATTTGAGCAAAAAGAAGTTCACCATTGTAAAAGTCAAACCAAATGCAAATGTCTTTCATTTTAGAACATAACATTAATCTTATTTCCCTTTCTCCTACCCTTTTTTCTTCCCCCAGAATTGCCTTCAGTGATTTGAATTTTATGTGTGAATATTTAAATAAATGGCACTTCCCACTAGCTATTTTACTTCACAAAATCTTTGCAGTGCTGCATTTTACATTCTCTTGCTTTATCTTCATTCTGCTTAGTCCTCAAGTCTCTTGTCTGTTGAAGGTTTACCGTCGTTTTTGCTCTCTTCTCAGCTCAGCAGCGCAACTTCTCATTCGGATGTTTGCAGCTGAGTCCGTCCCTCTGTGTCCAGCTCTTTGAACTCCCTTCCTGTTCACGGGTTCAGGTCCATAACCTCGGACAGCAGACTCATTTTTAATTACCAACACAGTCTCACGTCCACCTCCTACCATGGGCGATCATCCCTAACATCCACTGGTGGTATGCCATGTGTCGCGTGCGTCGGCACACCGGTGTTGCGGGACCAATCACAAGTGAAGATTGACCTTTAATTGTAAAGACTGTAGCATCAATGTTTCAAAACACGTGACATTAAGCGATGCTAATCACAGTTAGCCAACTTATAGTAGCTGACGTTAATGTTTATAGGCCTATTCACGCTCAACCGCAGTAAACACCACTATTTCAAATAATGTGCAATTTATTCGTATTTAACTTGACTCAAAGTCTGTGAAAACGTTCTTTGTAATTAGCCGATGTTAATAGGTAGCAGTTTGCTAACACTTAAGCGTGATGGACCGCAATATCAAGTGTCACAAGGTGATCACACAACTCCTCTCCAAGGCTTGCAGTTCCTCCAGACAAATATTGACCTCATACTCAACATTTGCAAAATGAGCTTTTTTTCTTTTTCCATTCAGCAGTTACAGCCTGGAGCCAGTGAGGCTGCCATTGCATTCCGGATGGCGGCCTATTTGCGCTCATTGCCAGAGCGGAAAGGTGATGGTGGCTGTAAGACTGCTGCAGGCGATGTTGAACTATGATGGACAATCTGTCTGTACTGCATTTTTGTTCACTCGTGCTGTTTGTATTAGAGTGTAGTCGTTTATACCTGTAGTTCATCAGTTACTTGTTAGCATAGCCGTGCAGTTGTGGAGCTCGATCCATCCTGGTAAGATTCCTTTGAGAATAAAAATGTTTTTTTTTTTTTTTTGTATGTTTGATCATTGAGAGAGACTGCCATGTCAGAAAATAATGGAGTGATTGTAGAACACAACAATTAAGCGTAGATGATGCCACACAGATTACAATTAAACCACTGGAGACAATACACTTTGTAGAATCGCTATTTTAAAGGTGATGTGCATGAAACCACACAGGAATGCAGAACATCTGGTACACCGTCATGTATTTCAAACTGAATTGGCTTCATTTAGGTCGTGTCCATCTCGTAGGACCTTGATCAGTTTTTCATCCTGATGACGATCCTGTGAGACATTCAGCCACATAAATAAAGCCCATTCTGTTTGCAATACAAGACAGTGCAGGATCTTCCCATCCATTTATTTATTGTTTTTTGACATGCAAGCACCGTCATGTCAAAATAACATCAATAAAATATTTTTTTGACATATAACGAATTAATGTCAAATTAATATAATTTTGATTTATAATTTTGACCAGATTATGATGACCATTTGATCAGTGTTTGATGTCATATTGTTGACATCCAAAGCCTACTGGGTTAGGCTAACGATATGTGACTTTCTCCCTTCACCCGTTTATATAGATCTACTCTTCCTTTGGATTGTTGTTATCTCAAGACTTTCTCCATTCTGACAGCATTTGTTTTCCTCTCCCGAGTGGGGGAACGCTGATCTCTGCTCCATGCACCTGTCGTGATTGCCTATTGTCCGTGTGCCTTCGTTGCCCCAAACCACATCTGAATATCCCGTCCACACCACTGCGACTTCTGGCAAATTAACTTTGACCGAGGGCGTGCTGGTGGCTCAAAGATAATCACACCAAGGGCAAATAGTCTGACCTCATCTCATTTTTATTTATTTACTTACTTATTTGTGCATCAGCAAGTTGGCCGACAGGCTAAACAGCTGCTTAGTTGTAACTGCTGCTGCTGTCTTTTGTGTGAATGTGAATGTCAATCTTGGTTTCAAATCAGAATCCCAATTAAAAATCTTTACAGGTGTAATTAAGTGTCCTCTGAAAAGAAGCTCAAAGGTTTTTGAATACCGCCGGTCGCGTCTAGCGCAACAGATGCCAGGACGAAAGGCCGTGTTTGATGCCCCTGAAAATAATTTGATCAACGGGGTAGGTCGTGGGGGCTTACAGATGAGTTTTTTTGGAAGTTAGTGCTCCCTCTATCACAAATGGATGCCCATTCTGCAAGTGCATTCATCTATTATTGAACGCTGACATATATGACTCCAACACATTTTCAGCAATTTATCTGTGGCCACTATTGGCCCCTCCCTCTGCATGTCTAAAATCGTGATTCCTAACCTTTTTTTTTTTTGTCTTGTGTACCCTTGAACCTTACTTTTATACTAGTACCCCCTCACACTCATACTTATTAATCATTCTCCCATAATAGAATGTGGAGTTAAATGATTTAGTCTCCTTAATTTGAACATTTAATTCTCAGGCATTGCCTTCTTTTTGGCTCTTAGGAAACGTAAAAATAAACAATGTTGCCTGGAAAAAAAAAAACAGTACAAAATAAAAATAACCCGCATAACTCTCAAAACATTGACCAGAAAAAAGAGCTCTTTTGAATAAGTCTCCCTTAAACAGGCATTTAAAAATTTAAATATCCCGAACAAAACATTCAGCAAAATATTCGAATGCACTCTACAGTATCAGTTTTACGCTCTTTTCTTTCTTCAGTCATGTCAGCTTTAATGGGACTGTTGTCATTTTGGAGCAACTGCTGTGCCACAGGTTATTGTCTCCACGGGGAAATAAGTTTTAGTGCACATATACCATTTTATTGACGGGTTTATGAAATAACTGAGAATATTTACTTATCATCATGGAAATAATTTATCCAACGTTTCCACATACTGCATGCAATGTGCTTGCATACCCTTAGGGGTACACGTACCCAACCAGTGTTTGCCTGGTCTAAAAAATACATTTGGTTGTGCCGCTCCACAAAATAATGCTGTGATACGTTGAATATAAAATAGCTGTTGTGATCTTTGATTCCACAGTCAAAATAAGGTTAGTTTAACTGACAACATAATATTCTTTCACATAAGCGGGCTAAAGAGATGATCATGTTAATGACCTGAAGGCAACTGGGACCTCCTCACCAAGAAAAGTGTTGATAACGCATTTCGCTCTAATGAATTCTGATCTGCCTTCAGTTAACCACAAGCTTGGTGGGTGCTGTGGTCAGATGAAAGCAAAGTTTAGCTCTTTGGCATCAACTCAATCTGCTGTGTTTGGAGGATGGAAAAAAAAACTAATCTGAAAATGGTCCAAAGAACACAATTTCCATTGATTAATTCGTGTAATTATTACTGTTGTATGCAGCGGTATAAAGCTGCACTGTATCACACAAAGAGCCTCCCTATGTAGTTTACGGTCAACAAACCATTAGAAACACTTTTCATTATGATAGAGTGAAGTTGGACACTACTGCAAACTTTAGAGGCGAGACATATTCTGGAAAATTGACTTTTTAATTGCTTGTATATAAATAGTTAGGTCTCTGGAGTTCCTGGTCACCCTTCAAGTGTGAAATTAAACAACCAAGTAACTCTTTTGTGAGCCGCCTTTTTCTGAAAATGTGTCTATGAGAAAGTCATTCTGCATTTTGCAGCCTGTGACAGACAGGCTAATTTACATAATGCCCACCCCGCCACTTCAAGTTGCTCCTCCCATGACTTGGGCACTAGGCTGGGTCAAGATCTGCCATTTTCAAGTGTTGGCCAAAGTCTGTTGCAACGGTTGTCGATAAGGATATGGGGATTATTTGTGTTTGACGACATGTATGCTGCATTCACCGCAGAGCCAGTACACTTATTGAGGTGTAATTGATGTCGGGTTGGTAACGAAGTTTTGCCTCCACGTAGGATGAATTCTGCTTTTATTTTGTCCTTCTCAGCTCTAGGCGGGCTAACATTGATGTCACGGCCTTGTTAGTCTTAAGCCTCTTTGGCACACATAAGTGACTTGAGCTTGGCCAATATATTGCTGTGACCTTTGTACTTGAATGGCCTCGTGTCTTCCTGTCAGTTTGCACCCGTTGGCACACATGCCAGTTGAAACAAGTTAACTCAAACATCCCCAAAAAATCCAATGGATAAATAGGTTAAGCCACGCTCCTGTGTGGGCATGACTAAGACAATATAAGGATCTTCTTCACCTGTGCGGCTGGAAGACTCCACGGGCCCGTGTTTCTTGGCATCATTAAAAGGGAAATCAACTCAAAAATTTTCTTTACAATGATATGTTCTCCAGTATATGCGCTACGAGTCGAAACACAGCATCCCGATTAATTTTGGTTTTTTGGAAAATCAATTTGGCGGAAAAATCCACCCGATTTTATTCATCTCTGGGGCTAGCTGTTTGGTTTATTAATAACACAAGTCATGATGGCGTTTGACGAATGCTTTAATAGCATGAATCGCAACTCACGGTAACGATGGCAAGCCGCACCTTGCCTCTTGGGTTATACCATTTTAACTAGACCGGGGGGGGGGGGGATAGTCCCCAAACATCTCCCCTTTTATAATTCAACACAATTAATAATAAACAATATTAGCTTTTCTATAAATCGAGTCTTTGGGGTGGTTTCACTATCCGACCCCTGCTGGTCTTGTACCGTCCCTTTGTGTCCATCTGTGTCTTTTCCTCATCTTGTCCGTTTGTCCCATCCTTGCTCTCGTTCTCTTCCTTCATACCGTCACCGCCCCGACTCTCCTGTGGTTTGGGAGGTGTCCGGTTTAGTTCTGTTGGTCTTGTAGCCTCGTTTTGCTCCGTTCGTCTCTCAGCCATATTTTGTTCTGCTGGTCTCAGAGCCACCCTGTTACGTCTGTACAGAGTACCTTCCACATCCACTACATAGGATCGAGGGCCCGCCTGCTGGAGACACACACCTCTTCTCCATCTCCCGGTCCGATCTCCAGGCAAAGGCTGCATCCTTATTGGTTGGCCAATTTTTAGTTCTGGCAGATCTCTAGCCGATTTGTCATACCACATCTTGGCTGTTTGATGCTTGGACTTCAACTTCTCCGTAACACCCGTCACTATGCATGGCTCCAATAGACTCTCCGCAACAGGAAGTGGCGTTTTAAGACGACGGGCCATCAGCCTTTGGGCCGGACTGTAGTCCATGTTGTCCGAAGGGGTATTCCTCCACTGCAATACCGCCAACCAGGGATCCGAGCCAGCACCAGCAGCTTTTTTACACAGATTCTTGGCCACTTTCACAGCTGATTCAGCCTTGCCATTTGATTTGGGGTGTCTCGGTGAGGACATAACATGTTCAAACCCCCATTCTTTTGCAAATCTTCTGAATGTGTCATTCTCAAACTGTGGCCCACAGTCAATGATCACCCGGTCAGGCTGGCCATAGCGAGCAAATTGTGACTTACACTTCAGAACTGTGGTTTCCGCTGAGAGGTCAGGAAGCTGTTCAATCTCCCAAAAATCGGAGTAATGATCCACTATCATCAGAAAGTCTCGCCCCGCTTGTCTGTATAAGTCCATGCTTAAAATTTGCCACGGCCGAACAGGAAGTGCATGCGACATCATTGTCTCTTGTTGTTGTTTGTGTGCATACTCATTGCACACAGAGCACTGGCCAACAAAGTCTTTAATTTCCCCCCGCATATTGGGCCAGTACAGCGTGTCTCTTGCCTGTCTGTAGCACGCCTCTCCTCCTATGTGACTGTTGTGTATGCGGTTCAGCATTTCCGTCCGTAGCGATTTTGGGATTATGACTCTGACTTTTGTAAAGTATTCCATCCTGTGCACTGATTTCATCTCTGACCGACCAATACTCTCTGATGGCTAAGGGTGTTTGCTCCTTGTGTTCAGGCCACCCCTCCATGACCAAATCCTTCAACATTTGAAGACAAGTGTCACTCGCTGTGTGGTCTCTGATTTGTGTCAAACGCTGATTAGTGACGTTCAGGTAGTCGGCTTGATTAATGTCTTCAGCTTTGTCTTGCGCCCTCTGTAGCATGCACACAGACTGCCGATAATAGGCCTCATTGCCTGTGTTGACTGGAACTGTGGCTCTACTAAGTGCATCGCTGATATGCATGTCGGTGCCCGGTTTGTATGTTACCTTGAGGTTGTAGTTTTGCAATGCAAGAAGCATGCTCTGGAGACGCTTCAGAGCACACAGGAGAGGCTTGTTGAAGATAGCGATGAGCGGCTTGTGATCTGTCTCTGCTGATATTTCTTCTCTGCCGTAGAGGTAATGGTGGAATCGTTGACATGCAAACACGATGCTCAAACACTCCTTTTCAATTTGAGCGTAGTTTTGTTCGGTCTGTGTTAATGCACGAGATGCATAGCTAACTGGTTGGCCATTCTGGAGAAGGCAACACCCAAGACCCTTCTGGCTGGCATCACTTTGTACGGTGACAGGCTTTGTCACATTATAGTATTTCAACAGTGGTGCTGACGTCACAAGCCTTTTGATTTCCTGAACAGCTGCATCATGCTTAGGCAGCCAGTGAAACATGACATCTTTGTCTAGAAGCCTACGTAGGGGTTCACATATTTCTGACAGGCGTGGAAGAAACTTCGCAAGGTATGTAACAAACCCAATGAATCTTTGCACCGACTTCACATCCGTGGGGTGGGGCATCTCCTGAACTGCCCTGATCTTCTCTGGGTCTGGGTGGAGACCGTCGGATGACAAAACATGCCCATGAAACTTGACCTCCCTGACCTTAAACTGTAGTTTCTTTAGGCTGAGTCTCAGTTTGATCTCCCTGCATCTTTCCATCAGCGCGATTAGTTTTCCGTCGTGGTCCTTGATCGCTTCCGCATCTGTGTCCCCGCATCCGACAATCAATATGTCATCAGCTATTGGTTCGATTCCAGTAAGCCCTGACAATAGCTCATCTTGTTTGCGTTGATAGACCTCCGGAGCGACCGACACGCCAAACGGAAGTTTTAGCCATCGGTATCTTCCCCACGGAGTCCAGAACGTCGTCATGAAGCTGCTCTCTCTGTCCAGTTTACACTGAAGAAAAGCATCCCGTGCATCCACGAGCGTAAAGACACGAGCTTTCGGGAGTTTGTACAGCACGTCGTCAAGTGTGGGCATTTGGTAGTGCGAGCGTTTTAATGCTTTGTTGAGGTACTTGGGGTCTATGCAGATACTCATTTTCTCTGGCTGCTTAACGATAATCATATTGCTGATCCACTCTGTTGGCTCAGACACAGGGGTAATATGACCATCACGTTCATGTTTATCCAGTCGGGCTTTTACCGCTGTTCTGAGGGCCACTGGGACTTTTCGTGGTGAAGTTTGTACCGGGGTCACAGAACTGTCAAGCTCAAAGCGTACCTCTCCCGGGAGCGCCTGGACTGGGTCCGTGAACACATCTGAGAAAGATTCAACCAGTTGTTGCTTGTTAAGTGGCCCAGTGCTGCTCTGCCCTATCAGATTCAGTTCTTCTGGGATGGTGAAATGCATTAGCCCCAACTCCACACTTGTTGAGCCTGACAGGAGGCGGCGCTGTTTGCACCTCACAACCTCAAAGTCTAAGATATGTCTTTTGCCGTGTACAACACATTCAGTTCTAAAAACCCCAATTGAGTTGAGCGTTTCTCCAGAATACAAAACTAGCTTGGTCTTGCTTGACAGTAGAGGAACGTTGGGCGCAAGCTTCCTCTTGTCTCTGATGCTCATTACATTGCACGTGGCCCCCGAATCCAACTGACACCTCTGGGGTGCTCCGTTTAATGAGAGGGTAGCGAACCATTTTCTTCCATGACCATGTACAGCACCAATGCTCTCCGCAGCATAGATATCATCCTGTTCTTCGTCAAACTGTGCGTGATATTAACTCTCTGGTTGGATTGAACTTTTCTCATGCACACTTTTGCGAAGTGATTCAAAGTCCCACATTTGCGACATGTTTTTCCAAAGGCTGGGCACGCATCCGCTCCCCGTTTGTGTGAGCCACCACAATATTTGCACTCGACAATGTCCCTTCTTCTCTCTCCATCTTTGGGTTTATACATGCCTCGCGTGCCCCGTTGCTGTTGCTTGTCTGATACGTGAATACTCTCTGAAATGCACTCTGGCGTCATGAGTTTCGATTTCATACCCGTCATTTCAGCCTCTCTGCACATATCAATGGCCGATCTTAGTGTCAGGTCTTTCTCCCTAAGTAGGCGTCTTCTCACATTTTCGTCAGTGATTCCAAGGACCAGCCTCCGTATTCACATGAAGCGGCTCTCTCGCGCAGTCTCGTAACAAACGAATCAATTGGCTCACCGTCATCTTGCTTGCAGTTTCCAAACACGTATCTCTCGAATATTACATTCCGTTTTGGTTTGAAATAATTCTCCAACGCGTCCAATATCTCTTTCACGTCCTCCTGTTGTGCCGCAGACAGGTCCAGGTTGTGTTTGTACACATGGCGGCAATCGCCCCCCATAAGTCTTCTCAGAGCAGCGGCCTGCACTCTAATGTCTTTATCTCCCAAACCGGATGCCAAAGAATAATCTCCAAATCCAGCACGAAAGTTATCCCAGTTGTTTGCAACATCTCCCGTCAGCTTCATCTCCTCCGGGGCTGGGATGCTAACGTTAGCCGCCATGTCGTCAGCCTCGTTGCTATCACGGTCGCGATACTGGACTCCCAACTGCGCGTTCCGCACACAATGAACTCACAGCTGCGACGGCACTAATCGAAAACAGCAGTGGGTAGGATCACTTCTGACACCATGTTTGGTTTATTAATAACACAAGTCATGATGGCGTTTGACGAATGCTTTAATAGCATGAATCGCAACTCACGGTAACGATGGCAAGCCGCACCTTGCCTCTTGGGTTATACCATTTTAACTAGACCGGGGGGGGGGGGATAGTCCCCAAACAGTAGCCATTTTGCCTTGTACAACCACTTGTTCACTGAAAAGGACATCTCGGTGCCTAAAGCAGGGGTGCCCAAGTTATGTGGGTGAGAATCACTATCCAGCCTGTTTTACATTTTCCTTCCTCCAACTGTTTCAAATGATCAAGGTCGCTACAAGGCTTCTACAAAGCTTGCCGAGGAGATGATCATTTGAATCAAGTGTCTTGGAGGAGGGAAACATCTAAAGCAGGTAGGACAGGGGCCCTAGAGGACCGGAGTTGTCCCCTGGCCTAAGAGGTTAGGTAACGACGATCCAGGATCATTTGTTTTCTGAATTTGGTCATGTGACGTTTGCAAGTTGAGCCCACTGTGATGTCACTTTCAATCGACAGCATGTGTCCATACAAGGCAAAAATGGCTGCCCCCTGAGATGGATAAAAATGGGTGGATTTTTCTGCTTAATTCATGTACCACAAACTCAATATTAACCAGAAATGTGTTTATACTACTGGCGGCAGATAGAAAATTTTAAACTAGACTTCCCCTTTAATTAGTCAAACGAGGAAAACACAGTCTTCTGGTAGTTAAAGTTAGACCAAGCATTTTAGACAAAAGAAACAGCTGAAGCCGACTTGGAAATTTTCAGCGTGATACCCCTTTCAGGAACACATATTTAAACTTATGATACTGTATAACAATACTCACATGCATGCTTTATCCTCTGCAAAGAATGACAAATATCCCTGCGGTTTACTGAGGCGCTGCGACTGTCCACATGTATGTTAATAGCGTGTTCACGGAACAAATTTAACTTGAACCTCAAGCCACCACTGTGGGTGAAAATCCCGAATAGTGGACCATAAATGTGTGGGTGATCACTGAACAGTGCAATAATGGAGGATGCCCAGTGGTTGTGGTCACATTGGACATGCTTTCTTTGCAAACACGCCACTTGCAATGGATCTAATTAGACTGCGCAGGCGTATCTAATGTCTTTTCACAAAGGTGGGGGGAATTATACCCACTCGTCCTCTAGAAGGGGTGCAGGGTCAGTGGAGTAGCTAGCGCTCAAGGATATCATGCCAAGCGGGGCCGGACTGGGTTCCTCCGCATGGGGGTTGACCTGGATTTCAACGAGTTGTGATGTTTGGATGTTTGAGGCAAGCTTGTACTCAGAAATTACTCCAAGGCCCTCACAAGACTCTTAATACCAAAAGGGGAGCGAGGGGGTTCACGAAGGTTCTGCAGCTCAACCTTCCTTTCCTCCACAACGCCAGATTAAAGTAGAAGCATCTGCTTGTTGACAGACAAATGGCTCCTCAATGGTGCAATTGCATTCAACGTTTCCTCGGCGTGTGTTTGTGGTACACCGTGTGAACTCCTCAGGTGTGCATGCATAATACATGAGGGCTCACTGAGCAAGCTTCTGTGTATTCAACAATGAAAGCATTGCACAGTTATGTGGGAGATGAACTCTTCAGTCAGGCTTTTTTATTGCTGCTGCTTGGTCAGCGTCTCAGTGTGATATGATAACAGAGTTGCTCAGGCAGTAGAATACATACACTACATTGCAACAAAGCCAACACAAATCCCGGATACAAAGGTCGTGATTGACAGTTTGTAAAAATCAAACAGCCGTAATTGTTGTTTCTGCAAAAGATACCGCCAATAGTCATTTGGATACAAAAGAGTTGTTTGAACTCACCAAAATAACGTGAAAGTAGGAAAGATTTGTATAAAAGTTATTCTTGGCCACATACGCCTAGCAACAACTAAAACAACAACAACTGCTGCTATTAGTACTACTGCTGCAATTACTTCGATTACTTCTACTACGAGTTCAACGACTACAATTTGATGACACTTATGACTACTGTTGCATCACTACATTTCTACTATTACAATAATTGCTATTACTACTACCACAGTACTTCCAATACTATTACCATTACTACTACACTGTAAAAAAACACAACTTGTATTTTTTGGTCTAAAACAACAATTTATGTGGGAAACATTTGAAAATATAAATTACTGACATTTATGGCAACAATATTAGCGTAACAAAGCAAGCAAGTTATGTCTTGAAGTTGGGGTCCAATAAAATGGGCAACCGTTCTGTGTTTTGTTTTCTTTGGTTATGAAATGCAGGAAAGTCAATGATCACAACAACAAAACATTTTGTTGAATTGCCGAACATTAAATGTTACCAAAGTGTGTTACCTTTTGATTTTGAGTTCACCCAACGTTTTTTTGCCACTACTGTGGCTTACTGCTATCGTTAAAATTACTTTTTCTACAACTACAAGTACTACCACTTGTGTTATAATAATTACAGTATTTCTATTTATACTCTATACTACTACCACCATTACTCTAACTTTTACTATCACTTCTACTTTTTCGATTGAAACTGCTACTAGTTGTAGCACTTCTACTAACATTACTATCAGTACTACTACAACTACAGTAGATTCTTATTACAGTTATTACTATTAGTTTATGTGACGGTATATTCACTTGAAAAAATAATTCCCATCTCCACTTTAAAAGCTAACTACCTTATCTGAACTAATTTCGTTAGTTTGGTGTCAAAACCTCATATCATGGATATAACATAATCAAAATAGGATTCGTTTCCCATATTCAACCCCAGCAAAAAGACCTGCAATGCATATGTCAAATCTCTTTTCATATCGATTTATTATGAAGACATATTTTAACTTCCCCTGCTGCAAAGCATTATTTTCTATATGTATTAGCACCACAATGCACTTGTAGGCAAAGAGAATGTAGGTAGTCAAACGTGAGGTCCATAGGTAGGATTTGTAGCATGAAATACTAACAATTGTTGCTTTTTGTGCTTCCAGTTCACGTGAAGGCAGGGACCTGCGAGGTGATTGCCGCGCACCGATGTTGCAACAAGAACAAGATCGAGGAGCGATCGCAGACTGTCAAATGCTCCTGCTTTCCGGGACAAGTGGCAGGAACGACGAGGGCGGCTCCGTCTTGCGTGGATGGTAAAAAGCCGATCTCTTTTTTTTTTTGCTCTGGCTAGAAAATAAGATTTGGAACACCCCCCCCCAGAAAAAATGCTGTGCAGCCATGCAGTTTTGATTTGATTATTTGGGCCATGGGCCATAAATAGAGATCAAATCAGTTGATTCACTCGGCATTCGTTTGTTGAAGCTCGAGCAATCCTCCGGAGGAGACAGCATCCAGACCGGGTCATTTAATATCACGTCAATTGTGGCCTCTGTTGCAACTGAATCAATCCATAACTCAAGTTTCCCCTGACAGGAGCTTCCTCTGTGTTGACACTTGTCTAGTCACTCTGGGCAGCACTTTGACAGCTTCAGAGATTCAGAGCCAGCATGGGTTGTTTTGCTTTACAACCCTTGCTGCACATTTAAAATAGTCGGATATTGTAAGAAAAAAAACAAAAATAAAAAAAACATTGGATATTATTTATGAGCTTCACTGTGCTGAGCAAATGGATTTACTTACCAAGAAAGCGACTGAAAAGAGTTTTACATTATAAGTTCAGACAAAGAGGACAGTTCTGGGGTTTTGTTTTGTTTTTTGTCCCTATTGTCAACTTGACAGGCATAGTTTAGCAGGTACCCAACTCCAGCACCCCAACCCTCCATGGGGCTCATACTACCAGTAATTATAATAATAATCCAATAATTGCCATCCATTATTGAGCAGTAATTCTGAGAAATTATTATTCATTGAATACAAATATATCTTTCTTAATCTGGCTATGGCAGCGATGTACAGTGAAAATCAGAGCAATTAAATGCGCTTCCATTTCATGGCAGAAGGTCCAACAAATCTGCATATCCACCTGTTGCCTTTCATACAACACAATCAGTTCGTGTATCAGTTTTGTAACCTTTTAAACAGGCCCATTGCATATTTTTGCCAGTGAGTAAATTACTGTAAAACAAGATCATTCAGTCGCCATTCATAACACGTACAATGCCATATCCTTTGGGTGTAAATTATTTACCTACTCTTACAATTTGGATGCGTTCAACTTCTTCTGATTTATTCTTGATTTACAGTGAAAATGATCATTCATTCAAATTATTATTAGTATTTTTTTCATTTCTGCTTCACTTTTTTTCGACAGCATCCATTGTGGCTCAGAAGTGGTGGTGCCAGATGCATCCCTGCATGGACGGCGAAGAGTGCAAAGTGCTGCCGGACTTTAAAGGATGGAGCTGCAGTACAGGCAACAAAGTGAAGACCACCAAGGTGGGCTGTATTCACACACTTTGAAGATATTAAACAGGGCATAATAAATTACTCGCAGCGGTAGGCTATTCAATTTACAACGGAAATTGAAGATTTGTTCCATTAATTTATATTAACCCTTTCATGCACCCTGTAACCTGATAACATGAAAAGCTATCCACTGCAGTAATCACTGTCCCTGAAAGGGTTAATGTTTCCCCAGTAATGGATTCTCTTAATTTCATAGGGTATCACTTGGCTGCAGTGATTCCAGTATGTGTATGTGGATGTTTGATTTTTTTTTTTTTTTTTTTTTTGTCCAATCCATTATGTGTTGTCATAACCTAATTTGGCCAAGGTCTTCAGAATGATTGGTACTGGCCAATTGAACTTAAACTATATCACCAATTGGATTTCAAATTCGCCTCAAAGGTCATCCAGCTGGGTCACAACATTTTTCTGTCCTTTGATTGTTTTTTTCACAGCGAACCCAGTTCCACCACCCAGACATTTCTTTCACCATTTACAAACATCAACACAGTCAATAATCTGCATCTCTGGTAGCAAGAAGTATTTGATTTACATTTGATAAGCTATTAAATAAATATGGAGGATGTATGTGGCATAGTTCCATGTCGTCCTTGTCACATTGCAGGGTGGTGGTGGACCCCAAAAAGCAGGGAGGAAGGAGGAGCAGGTTGTACTTGAAGAATTGTATTAAAACACAGAAACTAATTCCAGAACACACAAAGTCTGGAAAACAAAACGAATCCAAAGTAGCAAACAAAACCATGGCATAAGCAAAAAAAAAAGTGATAAACACAAACCAACAGAAACCATGACAGCAACTAACATGACAGAAGCAAACAATGACCCGACCATGAGTGGTCGGGCGGGAGTCCTTTTATATTCCTAATTATATAACGACCAACAGGTGTGCAGCTGCAGGGGGGGCCCTACAGTGCCACCTGTTGGTCACAAACAGAATCATGACAGTCCTATTCCATTCTTGTATAGTGTTGATGGAGGAGAGTAGTGTATAATTTTAGTTTTTAAAAAAAGTGGAAAATGTATGCTAACACATCCTAACTTTCAGGTGTTTTGAGTGTTAAATGAGTTGGGGAAGCACTTGACACTCAAGAACATCCGAAACAGAAAAGCAATTATCACATATCAGGTCGCGCTCGGGGGTGCGAGGGAGACTTGAAGTGGAAGTGGGACGGAGATTGAGGGCTTGGCTGGTGTTGGCCATCTGTCATGGCACCCCCTTAAACCTCTCTGCCCCCTTGCCCCGTTCCGTGTTTGACTCGTCAAACGCTGTGTCGCCGAGCCACCTTGTCCATTATTCATGTCTACAGGAGACCCGGACGAAGCGGAGTCTTTTATTTTAGCCGGGTTAATAATTCAGGCTCTCCAACACTGCCACGGGGGGAGGCAGAAACACGAGTGCAGACAAGTGAGATGGCCCAAGAAGAAATCATCACAAGCACAATGACTCAGTGAGCGTTTTAGACCCTTTATGCCATGAAAATAGAAAGCAAGAACATGATTGATTTCAAATGTTTTTGTCAAGTTACTTTTCAGCTCCTTGCCACTGACAATTTTCAATGGTTGTTCTCGTGGCCATAACTCTAAAATGTCAAAAGTAAAATATCAACTGCTCTTCAAATGTTCAGGGTGCACTTGCAAATTTATTGGTTTTGAATGATGATCTCCAAAAATGTCTGCATTAGCCAGGCTGGATGTCCTGCTGTATACGGTCAGATTCTATTTACCATCTGGAATGTGTTCCAGACCAACCCGTAATCAATGAAAATCCACAGTACTGAGACACCATCATATAGTTTTAGCCCTCTCACATGTTTTAACATAATCAAACTTCATTTAACCCTTTTAGGGACAGCGGTTACTACAGTGGACAGCTTATCGTGTTATCAAGTCATGTTATCAAGTCAGTGAAATATATCTCTTTCAAAACAAATTCATGCAGTGCCTTCTGTGTCTTAGACCCAAGTGTGATGCTCCTTTATGTTGGCCACCTGCTGTTCCGCCAGCAGCCTGTTGGGCAGCCATAAATTGTTTGAAGTTGTGGTCAGGCTCCCAAAGAGGAGGCAGCAAAGAAGAGTTGCCTTCAGTTTGGCATTTAGCATATAGCAGGTCTGGTTTCACTCCCTTTCATTTCATATTTTTACGAACACTCTCAAGTGATACTTTTCCCTAATTAATCACGACGAATCACATTTTTCGACATCTATTTTCTATGAAACTTGTAACAGATATTTACTTGAGTATATTTGGATTCAAAGACTGCCCTAGTGGCTTTCTCTGATCCTTGAATACAATTCTTCTGTATAATACAGCTGTTGAATAAAGCCATCAAAACTGACTCAGCTTGACCGGCAGCTTTGTTATATATTCTTCTCATGGAACAATTAAAAACAAAAACCCTCTCGCTTACATCTTTAGTTCAGCGCCCAAGAACCACACACCTGACAATGTTTGGGAATGAACTGAATAATGTTTGGATCCCAAAAAGGCAGACATCGATAACATGCAAAACAAAAATGTTTATTTACAGAAAAATGCAAAACCGACAATGTACAAACAGAAAGCGCGAGCAACAAAGAGCCACGGAACTAGAGCATGGACAGAAGGTGCTTGCAATAGGCAAGGTAAGAGTAATTTATGAGAATAAAGAAATCCAAACGACAAGAGTCCAAATACACAAAGCCAAAATCAAGAGCAAATAACTCAGGAGCGAGAGATCTAGAAAACAACACATGATGCACAAGAGTGAACAAGCTCACTCAGTCGATGAAGAATGGCAGAAATCAGAGTCCTTATGTACTAGGATGATTACAGCAAGGAACAGGTGCGCAGCTGTAGGGAACACCCTCCTCTCCAGTCGGAGCTGAAACAAGACAGACACCAGACATGACAACTCCAGCAGAGTTGATTCGGGGCCCTGTGAAGGTAACTTGACCAATGTCGTTTGCTCTGAGATGACGTACAACGAATATATTTGACTTTGCCAAGTGAGCAAATTAATTTAGATGTTGACATCTAGCGTCAATCAAGTAAATCCATCCATCCATCCATTTTCTGATGCACTTATGCTCACAAGGGTCACGTGGGGTGCTGGAGGCTATCCCAGCCGTGTTCGGGCAGTAGGCGGGGGACACCCTGAACCGGTTGCCAGCCAATCGCAGGGCACACAAAGACGAACAACCATCCACGCTCATACTCACACCTAGGGACAATTTAGAGTGTTCAATCAGTTTGCCATGCATGTTTTTGGAATGTGGGAGGAAACCGGAGTACCCGGAGAAAACCCACGCAGGCCCGGGAGAACATGCAAACTCCACACAGGGAGGCCGGAGCTGGAATCGAACCCGGTACCTTTGCACTGTGAGGTTGACGCGCTCACCACGGGACCACCCTCAAGTAAATCCATTTATCTATTATCCGAACTGCTTATCCTGACTTGGGTCAAACAAGGATTAGCTTGGCTTACTTTTTTCCAAGTCCATCTCCAGGGGGTACGCCCTCCACCACCTATCGAAAAATGAGGCACTCTAAACGGCCACACTCAGACAGACGATTGGTGTCATCGCTGTCAATCCGATGCTCTATAATTTTCAAAGTCCTTCCAACCATTCATCCATCCATTTTCCGCGCCATTCTCACGCGCTGATTTTTTCTGCAGTCCAACTTTGACGTTTCGCAAATTTGAAAGTTGAGCTCAGGGACTTGTCGCAAGCATAGCACTGGCATATCCCAAATTGAAGCACTTTGACGCCAAACTGCATCTTCGGATGGATAGTAATAATGTTCCACTACAGCTCCACGAAGTATGGTCTGGTCGGAAGACGACCGCAATGCGAGCTCCTTGGCTGCCTGAGAGACGGGCGTCTGCGACACATCAGTCCAATAATTGCTGGGGTTAAATGACCTGTCTCTCATATTACTTCATTGTTCATTTGCCTTTATTTTAGCTTAAGCCTAAACTATAACACCAAAACATTTATGTATAATACATTTGATATCGTTAATTGTATGACAGTAGTATGTCTGTACCCCACTTTTGCACATTTACTAATTGTGACCTTGTTGCTTTTCATCACCGACACTGTGCTTCTTTCACAGTCCAATAGTAATGTCAGGAGCGCATCTCCCTCTCAATCAAATCACAAAAGGCCATTGATGTTTTTCTCACCTGACGACTGCAACGATGATCCTCATCGAGTGCGTAACGGTCACAAGGGATTGCTTTTCTTGATAAAATGTGGAAAACAACAATGTGGCTCCCACCACACTCACACATGGGTTTATTAATATTAACAGGAAGTGAAGGCAACCAGCGGCCTTTTTATTGCGCACTCTCACACCTTGCAAGCAAGCTTGTCCGAGGCTTAGGTGACTTTTTATGTTGAAAGTTCCACTTTTTTAAATTTCAGAAACAAATACAGGACAGTAAACTGTTTCCAAAATACTTCTGACACTGCGTAATGCACTTTTGCTGAATAAAAATGGCCACAAAGAATGAATCCTAACACTGGCCATCGGCTCACAGTAGATTGGTACCACCACAAAAATTACTCTTCGATATTCTTGTAAGCCACCGTAACAATACAAACAGTTTGAAAATGGCTGACAGTGAAATATAGTACTATGTATCGCATGAAATACTGTATAGGATTTCGCATTCTGTACTTTTTCACTTAAGGACTTACAGAACTACCGAGTATATCCGGATACAAGTGTCTGTGTGTGTACTGAGGTACAGAGTGTCAGTTCTTTTGCCACCTATGCTGAGTTAGGTGTTTAGACAAGATTTTGAACCTTCACCAGGCACAAGTGTTTTGTCTGATCCTAAAGCAGCCTATACGCATCAAACCCTGAGCAGCTTTCGCCCTTTAGGAGATTACTCACCGATAACCCATGACACCCCCATCGTGTTGGGTCGTGCTTCCGCCGCATCTCTCACCTTCTGCCGCAAGTGTAGCCAGAGAGGAACAATTATCTTTTTCTTTTTCTTTTTTTTTCACACTCTTCCCAAAGTGAAAATGAGATGCTGTATCCCAAAACAGTAATCCCCGTCTTCTGCTTTGGATTATCACACTGTTGGAAAACCTGCATTCCCTTTGGAAGAGCAGCATCTGTTACTGTAATGTCAATAAATATTTACACAGCAGGAAGTGCAGAGCGGATGTAGCCTGTCTGGCATAGAGATGAATTGAGTTGGTATTAAATTGAAAATGAATCCTTAATGAGTATGTCAAGGTAAAGACCAAACTGTATTTGCTACATTGAAGGTGAGGAGACTGAGGCTTGATGTCACACATTTCACACTTTTATATATATTCTTGGAATCAATAGATATCATGTATATCATGTATGAATGTATGTACAGTATGTATGTATGAATCATCTATAAACAAAATGAGTATCATATGAAAGACCAAATGTCCAGGAATCTATTTTGTATTCAGTCATTTGCATATTTTTTGGCCGTGCAGATTTATAAGCAATCAAATAAACAGTGAGAACATGTTGCTCCACCATCGTGTAAATTGTCTCAAAATGTCAAACTGCATTTAGCAACCATTAGAACACGGACAAAATTATTGCTGTTCTCGTTCGCTGCATGAAAGTCAACACTGAAGTCAGCCAAAGAAAATGTTTATCATTGACCTTGAAATATTCATTGAAATCATGATTGAACAAACTTAAAATATGCAATGTGTACTGGATTAAAATCCTTTCAGCCTCAAATGCCCGTTTTACCTTCCGGAAACTGAAAAGTCAAACAGAAAGCATCATGAAACTTAAAACAGTCCTGAAGTGTGGACATAATGGTCGTTCCGACAAGTGGAAAATTTAGAAACACACAAACAAAACCTGACAAACGAATTTCCTCACTAGTCAAACTCATCTTCCGAATTACACTTCTGGCGTCGGTAAAATGGCTTGCCAGGGGTGCATTTTTCATTCCTCCATTCTTTGCATCTGCCACATGTCAACTAGGCCCAAAATGACTGAAACATGTTTCCCAAACTATCACATTTGCTAATACTTGCTCTTGTTCAAAGTTGTCTTAAAACACAATGGTGAAGCCTGAATCTCTCTTCTACCTCTAACAAGTCTGTAATAGGATTTTCATCTGGAAGGTGATTTTTTTTAAACATAATATATATATATAAACTGTACTTTAAAAGTGAATTCAAGAAAATGTCAGTATTCTTTTAAATAATTTTGTTATAATACTCACCATTAATGTAAATGGTTTTCCGTTCCTCACGATTGCTCAAGATCCTGGAAAACGAGCGGAATTATAGTCAGCTTGCCGGGTCCATACGCGGAGTTGCTGCTGGCTAGCTTGCACCCCACTCAGTAGCTTGCACACTTCCTTTCTGCTGTCTCTCGCAGTTTCTATTCCGTTTCATTGATGGTATTTTGTCATTGAAAATTAGACACAGCGCAGAACCTGTTCTTTCCACAAAGGCGAATCCTTCGGTCCAGTCGTCCTGAAGTGCACTATACTCATCATCTTTTTTTCTTTTCGCCATTTTATTTATCGAAGGATTTGCTTTGAGCTAATGACCGAGCGGGCTGGTTCAAAAGGAGGCATTTATCTGTTTCCCCAGCAACGGCCAACATAGGACAGTATCATCGAATTAAAATTGCTCCTGCAACTGCAGCCCTGAATAGGACATGAGCAGTGAAAAAGCGAGAATATTTTGTTTGATCTGCGAGCCAGATGCAATCATCAAAAGAGCGACACCTGGCTCACGAGCCATAGGTTCCCGACCCCTGATCTTCAAATGGGACCTCTGGTGCGGAAGATAATTGCAATGTGTCAACTTACCCATGTGACAACAAGTCCCAGTCTCCCCTACTTGTTTTTGCAGATTTCATGCTCTCTGTCCTCTATATGACTCCTGTTCCTTATGTTTAACATGTGTGATTATTCTTGTGCTGTTTTACTCTTTCAACATGTCGAGATTCCCCCACTGACTCTCCACAATCCTGAAAGATCCTGTGCAAAAGGGGGTGGGGACACAGACAGTTCATGTGACTGTTTCCCTCTTCCTCTTGAACACTGTTACTGATGCCGCGGAAAAAATACATGTACACATGACTTGAACTCTCACTGTTTCAAGGTCCCCGCACAACCATTGAAAGACCATGTGGTGGAAGCAGAGACAGTTCTCAGGACCCTCTCGAGCTCCCCTTTGAACGGTTACAACCCTCCCTTAAAATAAATACATCGACGGCAAGCGCAGTATAACAGTTTGAGAATTCGCACCGGCACCATCATTTTCCACACACTTCTACATCTAAAATCCCTTTTAGTCGATTCAAATTCAATTTGATCCGAATCAGCCTCAGCATACAACTAACTTTGTAGCTTTATTAAATATTGCCGCTGTATTATATGTAGATCAAATTTCAGAGTGAAAAGATGAGTTTTTTTCATTGCTATCAAATG
The DNA here is from genome assembly GCF_054856545.1 of Hippocampus guttulatus. Taxonomy (NCBI): domain Eukaryota; kingdom Metazoa; phylum Chordata; class Actinopteri; order Syngnathiformes; family Syngnathidae; genus Hippocampus; species Hippocampus guttulatus. The sequence continues at coordinate 5,989,990 of NC_141268.1, forward strand.
CCAAAACATCTCCAATTTAATAATGTTTTAAGCTGCAACAAAATACATACTTGCATGCCGTCAGGATTGTCCCTCCTGCTTATGTAGGATGTGTCAGTGTGGCATGATGTCTGCGCTCTCTGGTTGCCAACTGGCTCCTAATGCAGCAAAAGACATTTGGAGGTGCCAGGCGGCGGAAAAGGGCTCACATTTGGCAGGTGTTTCTTGTGTGTGCTGTGAACGCATCACGGTTATGAATTCCATTGAAAGAAGTGGAGGGTCACCTCTTGCGGGTTTTTGCAGCTTTTATATACAGTATACAGTACATACGATACACACTATTAGCATGAGCAAATGTTTTTAGTTTCATTTCATTATCATGATATTGATCTAATCATATTGTGCTTGAATTATTGTTGGGGTTCGAAAACATGTGAATGTCTTTACAATTAAATATCTTTGGGTCATTTCAAACTCTCTGCAAAATTTTTTTTTTTCTGGATAAGAACAATGTTTTGGGGCTTAATTAATGTTTGTCCAACAAGTAAATCAGTAGTAGATGGTGGAAATTGCTTGTTTTCATTTACTCCCTCCGACCACTCAAAGATTGCTCTCTGGTTGTCATGTTGATTAAACTATGCCCGAAGACTCGCCAGCTTTTGTCAGCGAGTGTATTCTGGTGGAAGAGAATGTATTTTAGAGGTCTTGACCATGGAACTCATTCATCAGAGCGCACTGGAAAGTTACCAAAAAAAAAAAGAAAAAAAGCGCCCCAGACACCAGTTTGACAAATGAACACTAAACTGGGTGGACAAGTCTTTCATAATAGGAAGCTCGAAAAAGTCTCAAGAACCCATGCCCAGAATGGAGTAATCGAAAAGCCAATTCCAGGGCTCGTACATTAGTGAAATCCTACAAGGGAATTTCTCGAAATGAGTCCCAATCAGACGCAGGTGTCATACGCAGAGGAGCCATGCTCAATTGTGAAACTTTTTCTTTTGTCACTCTTGCTTATCTTATATGAATGGAGGATCATGTCAAAGTTTGACAATGATTTCCAGAATTCGCCATAAAAAAGAGGGCGTCGTGGCCCTTTCGATGCCAAGCACAGCTTCAGTCATTGAAATTGATTAATTTGAATTCATTTTAAGATAATTAACTGTTTTATACCAGATAGATCATCCCAAATTCCTTCTGCAGAAAACATAAAAAGATCACATGTTCCACGGTTTCTATCCATTGCAGTCTCGTCAAATGTCAAGTGGATATTTCTTTTCCTGCCTATGATTGCAAACTGATTGCCTTTGGGCCTCTGGGTTATTTTAGGGTGAGGTCATATTATTTTCATGGGGGAAAAATATGAATAAAACATGGAAGCTTTTTCAAGTGCCCTGAAAAATGAAATAAGTGAACGATTGGAACATATTCTTGAAATGCTGCATATTGAGTAAAAGAAATGATTGTAACTTTACCATGTATTTACAATCAAGGTAGTCCTATGAAATACCCCCTTTTCCACTGCACTGAAGACCAAAAATAAAATTTCACGTCACAACCACGGAGCTTGGCCGAACTCTGCGTTGACCACACAAATACCTGTTTGCCATCGTTGGTGTTGAACATGTTTAATATACATGATTGTCGGCCTCAGCCATTTTCTGGTCAGTTCGCTGAGGGAAAATGACTCTGAACACATCCCACACCACCAGATAATCGCTTAGTACTGTATTATCTTTCACAGATCCCATCATCAGACCTTTGCTGACCATGAAAGGAATTTGGGGGGTGGAAAAAAAATGCTTGCATTTGATTATCAGAATGTGCGTACAATGCTTCCAGAAATGTTATTTCAAAGTGGCAACCTGCCTTACCCCAAACTAAGTCACCACAATTCAGTGGAAAAGTGGCAAAACGTTTATTCTCTGGGCAACATGGCTGGGGGGAAATCTATCCAAAAGCAGTGGTCGTAAATTATATTACGCACAGGCTTTATTCAGACCACTTAAATAGCAAACTAGTCACAAATGTGAGTGTAGATTCATTTTCACGTGCTTTCATATCATGATTGCCTTTTGGGTTGAGTATTGTTGGTAGAGCAAAACAGAAAAGAAGAAAAAGACCAACACAATCGATAATAGCAGCCCCCCATTTGCAGAAGGCGGTGTTCACTTTCACATATGATTGATGGTGCAGAGATGCACTTGATTGTACATTTTATGGATTGTTGTTTATGAACACTCCTTTCTAACTTTTCTCTCTTTCCACTCTTTCTAGGTCACACGATAGTCGTCTGTTTGGGACCAGTCATCATTTATTCCACAGTAGGACTCTTGGATATAATTTTTTATTTTATTTTATTTTTTGGTAAGGTTGTTGGAAACGAGAGACCAATAGTGACTTTGGTCATAGATGGACAGTCCGAAAACGGAATGGGGCTTCATTTAGGACTGCGTTTGCGAAAAAGATCACCAACTTTAGAGTCATGAGTGACTCGACTCCCCACCCAATGTCTCTTTGTATTATAGTTTGACTCCGACAGACCAGAGGACTCCAACCTGAAGATATTTATTTAGCTGAAAGATTGTGGATTATCCTAACAGCAGACAAAAAAAAAAAAAAACAAACAAAACAAACATAACAAGAAAGGAGAAAAATGTGATGTGATACCTTTGTGTTTTTTCTCACCATGTAGAGATCCCAAGACCCTCAATGCACATTTGTTCTCAAGATCAAGCGAGACAAGCATTTTCATTCCTTTTAGCCTTATGAAGAAGCTACATTATGTTTCATCGAGTTGTTATAGGATATCAAGTCACCTACGAAAATGGCTCGAAATATAGAAAAGGTGGTGGCGCTCTGATAAAACAACATAAGGGTTTTTGCTAAAACATTTAAATGTTATTTGTTGTTTTCAAAGCCTGACAACCACCATTGATTACATATGTCAGTATTATCTCAATAAATCTAACCTAATGAAAGATGCAGTCTGTTTGGATTTCCAATGCACATTGCATGGGTAGTTTTCAAAAGTTGTGCTCGGGATTTTACGGAAGTGAAAAAAGGTCTGCACAAAAGAGAAAAGTGGCTCATTGTGAACATCCCCAAAAGCAAGAAATCCATCTGAAATCTGGTCCTGAGAGAGACAGATAATTATCTCTCACCCTGAAACACCTCGTAAGCCATTTGATTAGTTTCCAACAAGTAGCCTTCACCTCATGAGCCTTTTGTTTGTTTTGAGCAGTAGTTGAAACAATACACCCTGTTGGCTGTACAGAGGTTTTTCTTCTTTGTTGTTTTGTATTCGAATGATTTCCCCCCGGGTGCCGCATCTCACAATCACCGAAAGTTGCCTGTTCAAAGACAATAAAAGTGTCAGCTTGGAGGCGCAGAACCAGAGGGTCACATGACGACATAGACGAATGACTGGATCGATCGATGGGAGTGACTGGTGGACAAGAAGGATGGATGGTGTGTAAAGTTAATGGGTAATGGTGGAAAAAAAATCTTGTGGGTACATTAAACTGTATGGATGAGTTCATAGAAATAAGGATCGTTGAACATGAAGTAGGTATGAATTGGTTGGGGAGTTCTTTTGTTGATCAGGTGACTCAATAGACAGATTGACGGCTTGGGGAAAATATTGAAAAATGGTGGATTAATTCACGAGTTGCGTGGATGAATCTATGAGGAAGTGGTGGACAGATTGAACTGGATGGATTAGACTGAAAAGCATGTCAAAGATTGAAGGGTGGATGAATTTGGCCGAAAACTGGGGGGAAGACCGACCAAATTGAAGAAATGGAGGAGTGGATTTAAAGAAAAGATAAGTTGATAGACTCAAAAGTTATGGATGTTATGGTTGGTGTTATTGATTAGGGAAAAGAATGATAAATGGCTGGGTAGATGACTGGAATCAACGAATGGATGGGTGATACTTTGAAAGGCAAGATGGATGGGCTGATGGGCAGATACAATAGATGAAAACAACTGGAGGAAAAGATGGATGGAATAATTAGTGGATCAATCGATTGTGTGAGAAACATGTAGATAGGCGGTTCCTATTGATTAAATTGGGTATGGATGAATGGATTTATTGGTGGAAATGAATGGGTGGGTGGGTCTCGGTGGATGAATGGATGCATGAATGGACGAATTATATTGATTAGTGGATGACCGAATGGATTTGTGGATGGATAGATGAAATTATATGCAGACAAGTATTCTATCCACATTTTTCAAATGTCACCTCCATGTCACAGATCGTGAAAGAATCCAATTAAAACAGGAGCCGCTCTTATCAGAACTTGACTCATTGCTGAGAGCTGCACTTCCAACACGATCGCAAGTCAAGTTGCTATGGTGACTATGGTGATTCATCCTGCCACATATCCGGCGAATATCTTTCATGGCCAGCGTTGTCCAGAAATGAGCTAAAAATACTTTGGTATCATACGAATATCTTTCATGGCCAGCGTTGTCCAGTAATGAGCTAAAAATACTTTGGTATCATACTTAAGTAGAAATGTGGTGTATCTATACTTTAGTGGACTAGTTATTTTTCAGCTGACTTGACACTTCTACTCCTTACACAAACAAAAAAGCCCTGTGACTATTTCAGTTTGGATTGTGTTCATTCCAGTTCATCATTGTTCAAAACATCAATCCGGATAAATCGTGCTAGTGCAGGTTTGTCCGAAAGAGGTCCGTGGCCTCTCCCAACCGAGTACTAACAGCGAGGAGTTTTGTAGCTAGAAAAGCCAACAAATCATTGCACATATCTGATCGCGCTTGAAGGAGTTCTTCTAAAACAACTCATTTTGAATGTGTTGCAAACTTTGTGAACCGAATGGAAGTGCCACCAGCTAACGGATTGCAAATACCGTATTTTTCGCGCAATAAGGCGCACCTAAAATTTTCTCAAAAAAACACAGTGCGCCTTATAATCCGATGCGCCTGATATATGGATCAATATTCTGATTTCTTGGACGTAGTATTGAAATGTCCTGCACTTTGTGACAGCCACGGTTGTGAAAGCTCTATATAAATAAAACTGTATTGTTTTGTATTGTATTCCCTTTAGCGTAGCTTCATCTAGTGGATGCATCGTGCGAATGCAGCCACTATTGGAGCTTGTTTTCTATGCATCTTATAATGCGGTGCACCCTATATATGAAAAAAATTTAAAATAGTCCATTCATTGAAGGTGTGCCTTATACTCTGAAATGCCTTATGGTGGGGGAAATACGGTACTCGCCATCAAACTTGGGAAAAGCATATTGAGGTAAGCTGAAAGTTTATCATCACAAAAGTCGATGGTGTTAGACGTCAACTGAATGTTATAATAACAGTTTAATTTGTTGCAATATGTAATACTTAGTAATGTACTAGCACTATCTATTAGTACATGTTCTATGTTTACTCTGGCTGGGTACTTAGCAAACCATGCAGCTGAAACAGTGTTTTGAAAGGCGCTTATAAATAAAGGGTATTATTACAGTCATACCTCGGTTTTCAACCATAATCCGTTCCAGAAGGCTGTTCGAAAAACCGATTAAAAAAAAAAAAAAATCTTTATTGAACACGTCTATTCACAATGGAACGCGACCCGAGGAAGCGTCACTTCCTCGTGTAAGGAAGGCGAGAGGAGTCAAGTGACGCATTCAAGTGCGCTCAGTTTGTTCGAGAACCGAAATTCCGTCGTCATCCGAGGCATAAAAAACTCGAAATTTTTGGTCGAAAACCGATTTGGTCGAGAACAGAGACGTTCGAAAACCGAGGTTTGACTGTATTATTATAACTTTCAATGTAACATTTGTATGAAACATTCTAATCAATATGGGCTTTACTGAAACATGGGGGCGGGGTTTGGTGTGTATCACACCGATGGTCACATGGATGGATTCCAAAAGGGGGCGGGGGAGCCCAAGCCAAATCACACCAGGTGGTGCTCTAGCTATACTATAGCCCACCTTGTGAGGAATCCAGGTATTGTCACTCCACGGCAAGTTCACTACAAGTGTAAAAAACACTGCAGAAAGATCATGATATCAAACATAAAAATTAGGGAAAAAAAAGTGTCAACGCTCAGTCCCGCAAATCCATCCCACCGGATGCGTTGAAGGCAAGGAGTGAGGGGGCGGTGTTTCGTGATCCAGCTTGTTTGGTTAGAAATCATTAAATTACAGTAATGACTAATTTCTCACTCCTGCATGCGAGCCACCCGAGACTGCTGCGAATTTAATAAAGAGCTGGCGATGAATTACAAACAGGCAGCGGGAAAGGCTTCATGATTATACAGAGTAATTCAAAAGTGCATTAATATAACAATACAGAAACATCGCTAAATCATTTGAGATAAAGGTTATTTGCATAATTCATTAAGATTAATCAGACAGAGGGAAACATATACCAGTCCGTTCAGTGGAAGAATCCCTTTCTCTCCACAAACATTGATGCAAATCTACCCTTGGATCTGACAATTAACCTCTATGCACTTTACAGGCCCTTCCACGGAGAGAATACAATCCTCCCGTCATTTACCTTGATGTGGGCTAATATTCTATTGATGATGAAAGACCTCTTCGTAGCAGAGCTCCTTTGGGTTTTGTCGCTTTGTCATAAAAGACCTTGCATGGAAATGCATCCGGTGTGTTTGGAATCCGCAGCTGAAAGAATCGGCTGATTGTCATGCTGTGCCATGCCATTGACTCTGGCAATTTGCTTCTCTCTAATCACATGAGGTATATACTTGAGTTTGGAGTTTGCTTCAGTCCAGGTAAGTCTAGAATTGTCTTCTTTACTTGAGCTGGTCATCCAACAATCCTCGAAATTCATTGCTGTCTCACACAATATAACCAAGGTTGTTTGAAGTTGTTTGAATTTTGCAGAATTGTTTAGTCATAGTTCAGGTGTGGAGTATTTCTGTTTGGCCATGTGTCTGCAGTATGCGCCACGTGCAGATTCGTTACATAATTGGGCAAGTGTAATTTGGAGACTTGGTGGCAAAGTGCTCACTCCACGGATACAATCCATGTTTTTCCCTTGTCTTTATGGGCACCCTTCATGATTAGGGCTGCAACTTCAGCAAGTAGTAGCCACTTGTCTCGGCGCAACCCCCTTTAGCTCTGCCCAATCTCTTTAAAAAGCTGTACTTACCATTGGCCCAGCAGCAGAAGCGGTGGGGTGAACCATGGATCATTTGCATGAGATAGGACCACCCCACAAAATCATCATCGTCATTCTCTTCAGCTTATCCGAGGTTGGGGTACTGTGGCAACAGCTTAAGCCCAGACTTTCTTCTCCTCAGTCACTTCATCCAGTTCATCCTGGGATATCCCAAGGTGTTTCCCAGCCAGCCGGAAGAGTCTCTCTGGTGCATCCGGGGTCGCCCTCGGAGCCTCCTCCCAGTGTGCCATGCCCAGAACACTTCACCAGGGAGGTGCCCAGGCGGCATCCTAACAAGATACCTGAGCCACCTCATCTGGCTTTTCTCAATGCGTTCCTACTGTGAGTCGTGACCGAAAGAACAGATCCCAGATACAAGTGGCTGAAGTGAGATTCGTCCATTGGGTGTCTGGGCACTCTCTGAGAGATACAATACAATACATCCTGATTTATAGAGCACGTCACCACAACAGACAGCATTATTGAAGATGCTGCACTGAGCCATCAGTTGATCTGCTGCTCCATCCTCCCTCACTCGTGAACAAGGCCCCAAGATGCTTAAATGCCTCTACTTGCGGTGGGATCATATCCCCGAACTGGAGAGCTTGGAGCTCCATCCCACCCTTTTCCGACTGAGGAACATGGTTTCAGATTTGGAGGTGCTGATTTTCATCCCAACTTCTTCACACTCAGATGTGAACCACTCCAGTGAGAGTTGAAGATCAAGGCTTGAACAAGCCAACAGTTCCACATCAACTTCAAAAAGCAGAGATGGCATGCTGAGACCTCAACACCTCGGCTGCAACTTGAAATTCTGTCTATAAAGGTCACAAACAGAATCTGGAACAAAGGGCAGCCTGGTCTAGTTGGAACTTCTCAGCCTCGGACACCAACTTAGACTCCTTTTTCTGCCAGGGAGGTGACATTTCCATGTCCCCAGAGCGATCTTCTTTACCTGGGGATCAGCCTGCCAAGGTCCCTGCCTTTGGCACCCACAAGGCACCCGACCCCTACGGCCTCTCCGACACATGGTGAGCACATGGGAAGGGGGACCCAATTTGCTTTTTCCGGTTGTGCCTGGTCGGACCCCTATGGGTGCAGGTCTGGACACCATGTGCTCGCCATCAAGCCCCACCTACAGGGCTGGCTCCAGAAGGGGGCCCGGGTGACCGACGTCCAGGCAAAGGAAACCAAGTCAATTTTTATTTATTATCATTAGGGCTTATATGGACCGTGCTATAATTGGTCCCTCACCTAGAACCTTTTTGCCAGAGGTGACCATGTGAGGGGGATACAGCTCCAGTAAAGTTGACTCCTAGGATCATTGGGACACACAAACTCCTCCACTACGTTAAGGTGACGGCTTATAGAGGACCCCACACAATAATGACACCTTGAATTGTTGAGTTTTACTATGGTGTAATTTGATAGAAGAAGCCACATGAAGACACCTGGAAAGTATCCATCCATGCATCCATCCCATCCATTGTCTGAGCTGCTGATCCTCACGAGGGTCGTGGGTGTGTTGTCTTCGGGGAGTACACAAGGTACACCCTGAACTAGTTGCCAGCCAATCGCAGGGCACAAACAACCGTTCACACCAAGGGAAAATATAAAAGTTTTATAATATGACAACTAATATTCACAGATTTTGTTCCTTTTTTTCAATATTTGTATATTCTCTTTTTTTCTTTGTTTTTTCCTCCACATATCTCCTATTTTTGGTGGAAAACACATTACATGTTTATCAGCGTTTTTTTGAAGAAAGTTTTGGGTTTCAATTTTTTTTCCCCCTAACACGTCTCAATGGGCGCCAGTTATATGGAAATGTTTGCTATTCACGGGCATGCCTGCCCACTGTCCTGGTTGACTGCTCTACCTTACAGCATCGTGAATGTCTGGTTGAAATGTTTTGACACAGGTCTTTTGACTAATAGCTGCTCGTCACTAAAAAAATCTTCAACTTCACTTCAAAAAAAAAAAAATAGTACAAACAACCTACATCAATCAGAGTTAAAATGATAAATTCAAAACATTAAATATAATGATAAATCAGAACTAAGTTGATAAATAGAGAAAGGTATATAAATATCCATTATGAATTTAAGAGAAAATTGACACAAGAGTGTCAGGGTGTGGAAGTATATAATCCCGATACAAACCAAAAGTTGTAAAAATATCACGGTTAAGGGTAAAGTATGAGCCTTAATGGAGACTTCTTTCTTCTTACTTTTTTCTTTTCTGATTGATATAAAAATTATTTATTAGATACAATCACATAACGGGGTAGGACTAGATACGTTTTTTACTTCTTCCTACTCCCTTGAACATAATAACTGTGTTGAATGAAGATTGATTTCTTTCTTTTTACTTTTTTTATCTACCTTATTTTCTGTCAAATTATTACTGTATATATGTTTTATGTTCAATAAACAAACAAACAAACAAACTAATAGTCACTCAGCAAGGTCTGTCAAATATTTCCCCCAAAAAACAAATTCAGTCACTGCTTTTCGATCACAACTACACAGTCAGCTGGTGTGGTGTTGCTCCTGATAATGAAATTATTTGCAGTGGTTTCTAATACTGTGTGCAGGTCATTAGTTTATAGCTGGTGTCACTGCGGCTTTTACACGTGGATGCTTCTCAAGCTGTTGATTAAATTCCTCCCACTCCTCCTGCCTGAAATGAATTGCCCTGTAGACCAAATAGAGCGGATTGGGAAATAAAATGACTAAAATACTTCATGTAGGTTTTATTGGACGTGGATGACTTTTTGGACTTTTGTCAATGTGTATGCTGTTGTTTGGTCCCAATCTATTTCCATCAAATCTCATTCCAGTTGTGCTGGTGACACTGAATGCTTTTGTGAAAAATTCTTGGATATTGGAAGGGAACATTTTGTTGTCTTAAAAAAAAAAAGTCAGATTCTTTTGAGGGTTTTTCTCGAGCAGTGGAGTCCCACAAGGTCGTGGTCTGGAACCTCTGAGATTTTATTTCTAATTTATTTTTTCCCACTGATTGTGAATAATTTTAAATATTTTGCCTTCAAATCACCCTCATGCATGAGATGAAGCAATTATTTTCTCTCTTTTGTGACATAAACTACTGTATGGTTGTAAAAATTGAACCGAAGAGCAATTTAATTGAAGAATAAAGGCTAAAATAATTTGTTTACTTGTAACATGATGGCATACTTGTGCAAGAATATACTTGGTTTAATTGTCCTCCGTCAAGTAAGAAAAACAACAATAACAACTGCAACAACAACAACAACACAATGAGCATTTAATCTGAAACATGGCGGAGCTTGCACTTTACCACAGTGCTCTGATAGAAGAGCAAGCTTTCACTTCCACAAACACCATCTGCTGCATTTATCTTGACAGAATAAATTAGTTTGGAAAAACTGTCAGACACAGCAAGCTAATTTGATTTTCTCATGTCATAATAAAAGTTGACAGACTAATGAAAAACCGCTCCATCTCCAAAACACCCAAGATGAGCTGGAAAGGCCTGACAAAAAATTGTTGCAGGTTTTGTGCTATATTCTTTCTTTTTGTACATGTTAGTTGTCAAAGAAAATTGGATGTTCTAATTCATTTGGTGTCAGAGTTGGAATGTTATTACTTGCATCTTGACATATTACGCCTCAACAAACAGTTTATTTTCAAGGGAGTTGTGCCGCTCTCTTAGTATCCTGAGACATAATGGGATTATCCTGTTCAAAGCAAAAGCATGGCTGCTCAGAAAATCTTGTATCAAAGTATTGCTGGTATACCTGCTGCCTTCAATTTGGGATGTTTTTCCATGCTATGAAAGGCCCAACAGGCGATTAGCCCGTGAATGATGACGCCAGATTGCCAGCTGCTTCGGCCAAATCACTCACACGTTCACAGTCACATTTCTTCTGATGACTTCTTAACAGCACATACTGTACTCTCACTAGATTTTGCATCTTCTGCAAAGTGGGTGGCTGATAGTCATACTAAAGGGGGGAAAATGCTTTAGACTTCTGATTGACCAAAACAGGGAGCTGACAAATGTGTTTTTGTGTCGGCAAAAAGAGTATACTGTATGTCCAAATGTAATCCAAATACTGTATAATGATTTATATATGACTCACATTGCAAAAATAGTGTGATTTATAACCGACATTTAAAACCAAAATGCTGTATTGTGTCAATCTGGAGTAATGAGCCCCTGATTTCAAAAGATCCAATGGTAGAATGTTTTTGACCTCATCATCAGAACATGACTGCTTATGTCAAAATGTAATGTGATGATTGTGATTTATAAACTCATTACGTAAAAGATCGAAGAACAGAGTGATGCACAGTATGACTAAACCATAATGCAACATCTCATGACCCTGTGATCAAAAAATCAAATGGCACATCACTTTTCACCTGAACAAGACTGGTTGTGGAAAATGATTGATGAACAATGGTGCATAACATCAAAAAATGGAGACAACATACAAAAAATAATCAAGTTGAATTCACAAATGACATTGCGAGCAATATTTTCGTGACCAGTTGCAAGTCAAGTGCAGTCTAAGCTTGGGCATCGATTAACCGGGATGACCATTCCAGTTCCCCCAAATGCACACGCACACACACACACACACACACACACACACACACACACACACACACACCAGTTTTTAAGATGGGTGGACATGTGCCTGTCTATGAAGGGATGTTTTTCCATCTCAAAAGATCTGGGGGTACATCGCTGCTTGACTGCTGAAATATTTTATGAGTGCACAGATGCAAAGGTTGGTGATGACAAGACATTATCACTAGCCAGTGTATCGCCTCTCATCCTTAGTCACTCTATTATTATCACTCCCTGGGTTCAACAATATCTTTTTCAAAGAAGCAGGAATTGCACCCGTGAGATCTGAAATGGCAAAATGTGAAGTGGGGGTCCATAGTCAAACAAAAGTGAGGAATGTTACCTTCTGAATAGTTTAATAGAAGCAAGGGTTGTGCACATAGAGAGAGGCATACTGCGCATACATGATTAATTAAGTCATCTATCTATCTATATATATACATGTATACATATATATATATATATATATATATATATATGTATATATACTGTATATATTTTATATATATATATATAAGGAGGCCGGACTAGTGAGTGTGAGATCCACTGTCCAGGATGAAACATCCAAGCTCCATGAATACATCAAGGAGAAGGCTCCAACGGATGACGTACTCAGAGAATGTCTCAGAAAATGGGGAACAGAGGATGAGGAGCTGGAAGAGGGACCATCATGGGAGGACAAGCCCCTACACGGGATGTACCACCGGACCATAACTGAAGTGGCTGATCTCAAGAAGTCCTATCAGTGGCTAGAGAGGGCTGGCCAGAAGGACAGCACAGAGGCACTCATCCTGGCTGCTCAGGAGCAGGCCCTGAGCACCAGAGCCATTGAGGCCCAGATATACCACACCAGACAAGACCCAAGGTGTAGGTTGTGCAAAGAGGCACCTGAGACGATCCAACACATAACTGCAGGGTGTAAGATGCTGGCAGGGAAAGCATACATGGAACGCCATAACCAGGTGGCTGGCATAGTCTACCGAAACATCTGTGCGGAGTTTGGACTGGAAACCCCAAGGTCAAAATGGGAAACACCTCCGAAGGTGGTGGAGAATGACAGAGCGAAGATCCTGTGGGACTTCCAGATCCACACTGACAAGATGGTAATGGCGAACCAACCAGATATCGTGATCATAGATAAAGGGCAGAGGAAAGCCGTTGTGGTGGATGTAGCGGTCCTAAGTGATGGAAACATCAGAAAGAAGGAACACGAGAAACTCGAGAAATACCAAGGGCTCAGAGAGGAGCTGGAGAGAGCCTGGAAGGTAAAGGTGACAGTCGTGCCTGTGGTGGTCGGAGCACTCGGGCAGTGACCCCCAAACTAGATGAGTGGTTGCAACAGATCCCGGGAACAACATCGGACATCTCAGTCCAGAAATGTGCAGTGCTGGGAACAGCAAGGATACTGCGCAGAACCCTCAAGCTTCCTGGCCTCTGGTAGAGGACCCGAGCTGAATGAGGGACGGACACCACCCGAGGGGTGAGACGAGGATTTTTTTTAAATATACTGTATATATATAGATATATCTATATATATACAGTATATATATATATATATATATATATATATATATATATATAGATATATAGAGAGAGAGAGAGAGATACACGTATTTCCCTCCTGGGAATTCCGTTTGAATTTGAGTGATTTACGTTAAATGGGAATTCAGAAATTCTAAGCCTAGAGTTTGATATGGTTTAATAGGTAGAGTGTTCAGACTTTTATGCACTTTAGATTGGTACTTAAAAATACACATAGACCATGATGTTTGCAGAGAACATTGTGATTTACAATGAAAGCAGGTTGGAAGCATGCAATTGGGAGAGAGAAATAAGAAATAAGAGAGGCGTGGAGGAATAAGTGTGAGGTGAGAGACTTTATAATCCCATCGAGGTGACGGAGGTCTTTAAGCCTTGCCCTAGATTCATCTTTTATAGCCGGGGATCAGAATGCCAAGATCCCCGCCTACGGCCGCCACCCAGATCTTGATGCACTCGCCCTCATTGGTCCCTCCCACAGGCGGTGAGCCTGAAGGGGGACCCATGGAGGATCTCGGTGCCATAATTGACTCTGCCAGGGGCAAAAAGCCCCAGACAACTTTGCTCCTTGGATCATTGGGACACACAAACTCCTCTACCATGTCAAAGTGTACGTCTCACAAAGGGGATGCCAAGAAATAGAAATGAAAATTGAAAAACAATTCACATACGACTGAGGAATGTTGCGAAAGATTTATGACCCTAGTGGAATATTGACCAGTCAACATTAATTGATTGCTCGAACTTAACATTTTGTGAGCAAATCTTGGAAGAAAAATATGTTGAATACGCGACATTATGCTCGGTCAAGGAAATCTTTTGATATATCAGAGAATTGAGCCTTTGAATTCTACGATCTCCACATTTCTCACACATATTGGCCTACATACTTAAATAGATCGCAGATAGGCTGCTGGCTGTGACCCTGAACAAAATCAACACTAAAGAAACACACAAAAGAAAATGAGTTCAGGATCATGCAAAGTGTATGAAAGGTCAAGATGCATACCACATGGAAGTTCCAGTGGTGCAACATAGAGCAAGTGACCCTCTGTGATCAAAACTAATGACTTATCAAAGTGGATCACTTGAGCTACTCACTCTCCATTGCGAGTCAACGAGTGATTAAAGATGCGTAGGCCCATCAGGTACAAGGCCACCTCCTCCAGCAGATGTTCCTTACTAATGATCCATTGTAGCGTACACATCCCAGGATCCCTCAGTTCCTCCACCATCTTCCGTTGAGATGCCGATCATCGCTTTTTCACATCCTTGTCTCGGGCTTCACTTGGGGCACGCCTCACCATCTGTAGATAGAAGCGGAGAGATATGGAGCAGCCACCAGGCAAAAAACCTCCTCCATGGCCTCAATCTACCCTCTACCATGCTTTCTAAGCCCTGCAGGAAGGTTACGTAATGTGGAATGAGTCAAGATGGGTGATGATTGATTTATGACACCTGATGGAAAGCACTAAAGGAATAAAATCCAAACCTATCTTATTATTATATTTGAGAGCATTGTGATATAAAATTGAATTGAATACAACTTTATTGTCAAATGTGCTGTATGTGTACAGCACAGATGAAATTTCTTCCCTCTCAACATAAAACAAGAGGAGCCGCTGCGGGTGTCCACGCCGCCATCAAAAGAAAAAAAAAAAAGTTAACAAAGAATGACAAAATAATACAAGACAACACATGAGACACAGACAATCGTGCAATCTTAGCCACTTTCCTGCATACGCTTTGTTGTCTGAAGCAGTTATAGATGAAAGAGGAGCGAATCAAAGTTTCCTTTTCACCAGTGGATCAAATACGTCATGCTGCAATGTCTGCTACAAGCTAAGCTTGAAAGCAACAAGAAGCTGTAGCATATTATATGTATGTACAGTATATATACAGTATATGTAGCATAATAAAAATTAGATGGTGCTTGATTTATGAGTCATGCTGTCATAAGAAAAACTGGTTGAGATAATTACATTCGTTAGTGAATGGCTTTGCGACCGTTTGCGAGCTTGAATGAAACCTGATGAAAAAGCAGCATTCGCTAGGTGCGTACATACATACAAATTTCACCGCTCAGGCTTGACTCCCTCTCTTCTAGTTCATCTCAAAGGTTGGTGTTGGGTTTGAGGTCAGGTTTTTGTGCATGCTCTTCCACACCAATCTTATTCAAGCACATTTTCATTGTCGAAAATGTCTTCTTAAGAATTATGATTCCAATTGATTAGCAATTGCGCATGTCTGTCTATAGATGTCTATATGTATTAAATTATATGACAAGTGCAGCCAAACATGTAGAGTGAAATGAAAAAGTGGAAGGGTAAAAAATATATAAATAAATAAATGATTAAACCTGCTTCTGTCTTGTCTGTCCTGCAAGCGTCACTCACACCCCCTATTTAAAACCATAATGCACTTGTTCTCAAACGGATTTTGCGGCACAGCGGCACCTTGGAATGGAAGCAAAGTGCCACTAGAGTAGATTATGACATGACGATTGTGGCCATGTGAGATATGAAGGTCACGGGCACAAATGCGGTGAAAACTACATAACTAAACAGCGCCCCATAAAGTAATGCACCGTCAACTTCACTCAACTTCAGAAAGTCACACATACAAATAGCACAAAGTGAATGCATTTTGTTTATTTACACACATTAATTAGATTTGCGTAACAGTTTGGCACCAGAAAAAAATGTGTGCGGTTTTCAAATTTGATGGGTTACTTGTTTATGGACACCGTTATCCTATTTCAGTGCTTTGTATTTATCAACACATTTACAGTGTGCTACTCATCTAAATGTTAATATTCAAAATAATTTCTTCTTCTAAATAACTTAAGTGTGGAGATTCATTTTATAAGTTCAAGTTGTTTTCATGTCATTTTTAGAAATGTAAATGTTGATAATATACTTATGATCATCAGAAAAAAAAGAAAAAAATTATTATCACAACAGGGTTTGATTCTCCCTGTGTGGAGTTTGCATGTTCTCAATGGTTGCCAACAGTGTGTCTTGTCGCAAGGAAATGATGAATATCTTAAAAATTTACTCGGGACAACAAAAATCCATAAAACTGTTGGTGAACGTCCGGTCAAGGTTTATGACCTTGAACAAACCCCAACTAGAAATCAACGTTAGCTACGCAAACACTCGCAAAAGTATGCCCTTCAGTAGGATACAGGCTTTCAGGGAGCCCAATAAAACCAGGACTGAAGTCACTCAGTTGCGCTCCCTGAAAAGTCAAAAAAAAATAATTCCCCCAATACCTGTTTGAATGGCTGTGTGTTTGCTGCTTATTGTAGAATGTGCAGTTTAAAAACAATGCATTCAATATTTATTATAAGACACCAAATACATAAATACATGTAACAACCCTTGAAGTTTCACCTTGTGGATTGATTATGCTGTCTGAGAGAGCCAAAATCATTTCTACAAAAGGTTTAGTGGTTTCTTTTCTGCCTTATGGCTCACTAAGAACTTCTGTTCGGAGCAATAATGGGAAGCGCCTGTGCGTTTCGTGTCGGGTGGCCCTTGCATCATCCGGAAAAGGCCTCTGCCGCGCTCCCCATTAGTTTGGCTGATTCAGGGTTGTTAGCCATTTTAATTTCCCATTAGACCCACAAAAGCTGTCTGCTCTCAGGTAACTCATTAATCTGGGCTGATGTACGTACGCTGGCGAGAAGCGAGCTTCCCTTTGCCAAGGTTTGCTAGGGCATTTAATGCATGCGAGAAATAACAGAGAAGAGAAGAGCAGATGGTTACATTAGGGAGCGATGATACTGACACATACTGAGGTGTGTTTGCATGTGAATACATTACACGCGGTCCATATGTGTGTGTGTAAGAGTGTGTTTCATTGCGTTGCTTTCGATTCGTAGATCACACGCTGCCGCATGCTAAGCAAGTCAGTATCAACTTGCCTCCAGCGCAGCAAAGCTATTTTCCAACCCGAAGTGTTTAAATGTGCAATAGAAGTGCCTGTAGTCTACCCTAGGCTACTAATGAGCCTCTTTGACACATGACTATATTGCTCGGCTTGGGCAAGAATCGTTTTCTGCCGTAATTTTCCACTTGACGAAGCCTTGCATCTTCGTATCTTCTGCATGCTTAATTTAGACAATTTAAAACCAGGCATGATACACATAGAGACTTTATGCGCCATTGTGGGATGAAAAGTAGTGTTTTCCTGGTAAATCATTGCGGCATCCCACATTTGCATCAAAATCAGGGCAGGACAGAGTGCACGCCTCAGTATGCTGTGCATGACATTTGGGGAAACACAAATTAGACCCATTGGAGTTCGTGCATGACAGTGGCACGTTAACTGTAATATATCCCCTTTAGATGATGTAGTCGGCCGTGTGTGTCATGGGCAATTGGAGCCGTGCACCTCCCTATCATGTGATGGAGTGCTAGTGCTATTAAAGTCAACTCACAAAGTTAATGTTTGCCTCTCCTCTTATTTAGGCGCGGTATTACTGATAATATGCAGCAACCCCTCCCAACACAAAATTTCATGCTATGACCGTTTTTTTTTTTTAATCTAGGACATATTATCAGGATTTATCTCCTCTGGCAAATGAGGTTTGCAGTAGAGAAAGTAAGCACTGGTAGGTCTTCTTTACCATTGTTTATAATTTACAATAGTTAGGTGAAACCTATAGATTTTCACAATAACCCCCAAAACTGCCTCTTTCCATATATTAGCCAATCACAATTAGGGGATATGGCCTTAAAATAAAATCCCTGACCCCCCCCCCCCCCCCACACACACACACATATGTACACAGCCTTCAACAAGTGGTGACTATGAGTCTTTGTGCGTCAATGTATGCTTCACTCTATAGACGAACAACTGAATGTGCTCCTACGGTCACGCTACTGAAGCTGTAGTTTAGTGGGAATGGTGTGGTGTCCCATTTTTAGATTAAACTGGGGTGGAAATGAAGAAATAAATGTAGAAATCCTTGTTTTGATCACGTCTTTTTTTTTTTTTCATTGGCATTTGAATGCTGCCCCCAAACTACTTTTCAGTGTTTGCTTGATCCTATTAATTATCTGTGCATCCTAAGTTATACTGTGGTAACCCCCATCGTCTCTGCATCTGTATCCACCATGCCTTCATACCACAACCCCCTTTAACTAATATTTGCAAAGGGTCCGGATTCTCCCTTCAACCTGTTGTCATGTAAAAGAGTTTGGTAAACTGAGTACAACCATGCCACCAATTGGGCCTAATTTGAGGCTGGTTCCCCCTTTACTGTTGAAAGTCAGCAAAGACCTAACTAAGCAAAGACCTCGATATCTCTATAGATGTCAGTAAAAGATTATCCTGAGGAATTATCCTGTGGTGAGAAACATGTTAAGTGTGATTTCTCCTCCCCATCGTGGTTTGGTTGTGGTAGTGTGCAGATAAGAGGTTTACCTGGGGAAACGAGATCTATGGAAAAATCTGAATACAAAAATCATAAAGACCCCCACCCCAAAATCAAAATTTAAAGTAACAGAATGAAAGAAAAATGATCATTATCACATGTCATGACGAACGCTATGTATGACCACAACAAAGAACCAAGCCACACAGACTGAAAGAAAGCAGGGAACGAGTTGAACTTTGTGCCTCTGCCTATTTTCATCCGGGTTTCCATCTTCAGATCAAAGTCAATAACCATCGGATTATTGTATGTCTCTTAACAGATTACGCTGAGCAATTTATCCTGTGATGTGAGTGTGTTCAGAGTGATTTCTTTTTTTCCTTTGCGATCTGGGCAGAAAAGGTCAAGGCTGACATTTGTAAATGTGAAACATAGCACAGCTTTGTCCAGCTAGTTAGTTGGGGATTTTGGAAAAGGAGAAAAAAAAAATCCCTTCAACATCACTGGATAAGGCATGTCCATGAATTCCATGGAAAAAAAATCCAATTTGAAGTCATTAAATCACAGAACATTTTTTTTTCTCTTTGCATCAGCCCATCTTAGATGAGCTTGGGTCCAGAGAAGCTGCTGGTGTTTCTGGGTGTTGTTGATCAATGGCTTTTGCTTTGCATAGTAGAGTTGTAACTGGCACTTAATGGATGTAATGCCAAACTGTATTTACTGACATCGGCTTTCTGAAGTGTTCCTGGGCCTGTGCGGTAATATTCGTGAAACATTGTCGTCGATTTTTGATGCAGTGCCACCTGAGCTGAAGGTCACAGGCATTCAATGTCGGTTCTCGGCCCTGCTGCTTCGGTGCAGTGATTTCTCCAGACTCTCTGAACCTTTTGATGACCTGGACCGTAGATAATGAAATCTCAAAATTCCTTGCAACTCTATGTTGAGGAACATTGTCCTGAAACTATTGGACTATTTTCTCACGCAGTTGTTCACAAAGAGGTGAATCTCACCCCATCTTTGCTTGTGACTGACTGAGCAAACCAGGCAAAGCTCATTTTATCAATCATGGCACCCACCTGTTCCCAGTCTGCCTGCTCACCTGTGAGATGTTCCAAACAGGTGTTTGATGTGCATCCCTCAACTTTCTCAGTCTTTTTATTCAATGTTCATTCCAAGTTAATGATTATTTGCCCAAAACAATCAAATTAATCAATTTCAACAATAAATATCTTGTCCTTATCGTATATTAATTAAATATAGGTTCAACATGATTTGCAAGTCATTGGAACTATTTTTTTTTTTTTTTGCTGTCGACCTATCAAGGGGGTTCTCTTGCCAAAGGTCTGCTGGGATGAGCTTGCCATACAGAACAGATACTGTAGATGGACATGCATTGTAAATCCATCCCTCAGTTATACCTATTGGGAATTCCCAGTTGACAGTCAAACCCTCAGGGTTATTTTTGGACTGTGCGAGGAAGTACCCACACAGAAACACACCCCATTGATTGCGTCGCTGTGGTGTGTCTTCTAATCAAAGTTAAAGAAGTTTCCCCTGCGAAGCCGCCACTGAACTTTGAAATGAAGCAGCAGATCGAAGCGATCATCTTGGTGTGGTGCCTTCTACCAGTGCGCCGCTCAAAATGAACTGCTGTCTCGAACTTGCACACATCTGTATTTGGCCACGACACTGATAAATGGGACAATCTGGGATGGCAGAAAAAGTACTCCTAGTCCTCTCGCCCCGGTTCGGATAAGGCGATCCATCAGCCGCGCCCATTGACCCGCCGCCTCCGCCTTGTCTCAAAGTGCTTAAGTCCCAGTTCCGCCCACGCGTCTCTGCTGACTTCATCCCTGCCTCTTCCCTGGTTGGAGTGGTACATCACGGGCATACTAGCCTGGGATCCTTGCAGAGGAAAATCTTGGAAATCTGTCTACCTTCAACCACTACGATGGCAAAAACCCTTTCTGTCATTTTAAAATAGAGTACAACCAGTATACATTTAGTCCACCGGGCAGCTGGTGCTTCTTTAGCACTGCAAATTGATCTCACATTACTTTGCATGCTAATGCCCAATATTTATAACTCCTGTCGCATCCCAGATGGCTACTTTCAGCCTGTGACTAGCAGAAGGTGTAGCCGGCATATGTTCCACTTAAAGACAAGCGCCCCCCCCCCCCACACACACACACACACGACTTTTAATAGGTTTGATATTACAACACTAAAGGTGTAGTTTCTTTGTCTTTTAGTTCTGCATCCTTGTTGTTTTCCTGTCCTTAAATATCCAGCCATTTTCAACACCGCTTCTCCTGAAGAGCGTCGCGGGAATTGCTGGAGCCTATCCCAGCTAACTTGGGGCAGAAGGCGAAATACCCCCTGAACTGGTCGCCATTCAGTCACAGGACATATATAGGGATGAACAATCATACACACCCACATTCACACCGTCAATAAGTGGGAACCGACCACACGCTGTCCACACACAAGTGAGGCGAGTGTACCAGTACATGTCCTGAAATAATGCTCGTACATGTAACATATTTATTATTATATGTACCGGTAATGTTAGCAGCACTCACACTTCCATATCATGATACACTATTATGCTACGTTCATCATCCCAGCAATATTGCAGTCATACGGGAGTCTGTTCAAAGTGCTATTGTTTTAAGGTTTTCTCAAAAAGGTTATTAGAAGTAAAAAATGGTGTCAGAAGTGATCTGTGGCAGGCCCGGTTGGAAGGACAGGTGACCCCTGATGTGGAGTCGACACTTGCCAATTGGATGGATGGAATCATCTCGGTGATTCATCCACCTCCCTGTTTACTTGCACAGGGGTTCAAGAGTTCTTCGAACTGGATATGCTATGGATGGACTCAGAGTCATAATCCCACCTCTATACTGCATGTATAATTAATCAAAACAGTATTCATTAATTACTTCATGGCTTCTTTGAGACAATTGCAAAGTAAACACCAGCTGGAATGTATTGTGAAGTGTGTTTAATTACTACAATTTAGAAAAGACAAAGGCGCATATTTTTGATTTGGTTTTCTTGAACGAGTTATCAGTCTTCAGAGAACAAAACGGTAACTTTGCTAATTCCACTGCTGCCTGTTTTCATTTGGCTGCTCATTAATCTACGATGTCTTGCCGAGCAGCTATTGTGATACACACAAAACAAAACAAGAAAAAAAAAGAAAGCATCTGCACTTTTTGCTGTCCTGAGAAATGATCAGTGATGTTTCACAGTAGGAAAGTGCCCCAAAGCCAGAGATGGAAAGATAGACGTCCGCAGCATACTGAGCTCCTCTCAAGCCCGCGGGCCTCCTCCTCGCCTCTGCTGAGTGAATTTAGAAGAGTTGCTGGCTGTATGAGCCACGAACTGCTCCCAGACCTGTGACCTTCAAAGTTGATCATGAATACCAATCGTGTGCGAGCGTTTATCCGTTCAATGTAGCGTATTATGGCTAATTGAGCTATCCTGTGGGGCAAAGAAGACTGAGTGTGCTCACACAATCAGCAATCATTTGGATGCATTTTCCCCACTGCTCAATTCAAGTAACGCAACGTGTATTTACAACGGTGCCAAGTAACAGAGAACACATACTTCTTACCGCACATAGATTGGGTTCGACTTTTTTTTCCACCTCTACTGTTACTCTTGAGAGTTGATGAAGAAGTACAGAGAAGGTCAGAAAAAGCCGCGTTGTGGCTTTGTGGATCTAGAGAAGGTCTATGAGAGGGTCATCTGAGAGGAACTGTTGTACTGCATGAGGAAGTCTGAAGTGGCATACGTCCGAATAGAATAGAATAGAGTAGAATAGAATAATACAGGACATTTATGAGGGCTGCAGAAATGTGGTGAGGTGTGCTGTAAGTGTGACAGGAGAGTTTAAATTGGAAGTAGGACTGAATCCGGGATCTTAGCCCCTTGTTGCTTGCAATAGTGACGGATGGGCTGACAGATGAGGTTAGACTGGAATCCCCTAGGAGCATGATGCTCGAAGATGACATGATCTGCAGTGAAAGCAGGGAACAGGTGGAGGAACAGGTACAAAGGCGGAGGCGTGTGCTGGAAAGGAATGGAATGCAGATTAGCAGAAGTAAGACACAATATGTGCGTGAATGAGAGAGCCGGAGGAGGAAAAGTGCGGCTCCTGGGAGGAGTGATCATAAGGGTGCAGGACGTTAAATATGTTCACGGTTGAGCAATGGTGACCGTTGTCAGGAGGTGAAGAAACGGATCCAAGCAGGTTGGACTCAGTGGAGGAATGTTTCAGGTGTGTTATGTGATAGAAGACTCTGATAGAATTAAGGAGGAAGTTTAGAAGACACTGGCGTGGCCAGCCATGAGGTACGATGACACTGAAGAGGCAACAGGAAGAATAGCTGGGAGTGACGGAAATGAATATGTTGAGGTTTCCTTTAGGAGTGACTAAGTCGGACAGAATTTGAAATGACCTCATCAGAGAGACAGCCAAGGTAAGATATTTTGGGGAGTTAGAGAGAGCCACATCCAGAGGGGAGATAGTGAGTATACTGATAGAAGGGTGATGAGGATGAATCCACCAGGCAAGAGAGCTTGAAGAAGACCTGTGAGAAAGTGGCAGACATAGTGAAAGACAAATCTGGATGTTCATGTCTTTCCACATGCAAATGGCCAGATCAGTTCATGTACTACAGACAGGCAGAGCCAGATGGTCGAATAATGGAAGAAAAAAAAGGCATAAAAAGGTCATTTCCTCAATGCTGTGGAAATGCATCCAGTTGGCTTCACACCTCCACCTTTCACTATTGCTATTGAGCAGATCAATTTGAGTGACTCATTATATATTCTAAAAAAAAAAAAATGCAACTGTTGAGACTCACTGGTGATGGTACAAAACCACACTTTAACCAGTCAAAAATATCACATGAGATTTTCCTCTTCAGATACCAACACAATGTAAAAATAAAAGACATAAATAAAGACAAGTGAAGTAGACCGACATTAACATCTCGATTGGCTCGAGTGCAGAGTGTATTTGGCCATCTCTGACTAATGCTTATTGAGCCATTGAGGGAGAGAAGATGAGCGAGCTGCTGCATTAGTTGAAGTGTTACACAATCAGAAATCAGAAATTAGACATATTTTCTCGACACTCCATTAGAGTAATGCAATATGTATTTAGAGAGAACATCTCCATGCGTTGACAATGTCCTCTCTAATTGGTTGGCAGACAATTAATTCATGTGCGGGAAGTCAACAGGGTTGCGTTGGTGTCATTAACTCGGGGCGATTGGCAATTTATATGCTTGGTGTCAAGCTTTTTGAACATCAACTGCACGCTTGTGCATATTCATGAGAGCGGCCTCTCAATTCACAGAAACGGAAGTGCGAATGAAGGTGAATGGGAGACGGAGCCCTCTAACTATCCATCATTGTAGCTGCAAGTCATGCTCTGGAATGGCGGTCACAGAGGTGGTGGTACTGCTATACTTAAAATGAGTTGCAGATATTTGCGTAAAAAAAAGACTCATTCAACTTCTATACTTGAGACTTTATGAAGTGAATTCAAACATTTATTCATTCATTCATTTTCCTGATCCGCTTTATTCTCACAAGGGGTGTGTGGGGTGCTGGAACCTATCCCAGGCGTCTTCAGGCAGTAGGCGGGGGACACCCTGAACCGGTTGCCAGCCAATCGCAGGGCAGACATAGACAAACAGGCATTTGCGCTCACACTCACACCAAGGGACAATTTAGAGTGTTCCATTAACCTGCCATGCATGTTTTTGCAATGTGGAAGGAAACCGGAGTACCCAGAGAAAACCCACGCAGGCCTGGGGAGAACATGCAAACTCCACACAGGGAGGCCGGAGCTGGAATTGAACCCAAGATCTCTGCACTGTGAGGTCGACGCCCTAACCACTGGTCCACCGGGCCGCCCTGAATTCAAACAAAGGAGGAGACACTACTGTGCTCTGTTTTCAAATGGAGGGACAAAGTAAAAAGTCAACATCAAAGTAAATACTCAAGTGAAGTACCTGACAGCAACACAGTATTTGTACTTTTTTCCACCCACCACTGCAATTACCACAATACAGTATTCTACAAACTGTGTATGTGTGTGTTTGTGTGTGTATTTGTGTGTGTGTGTGTGTGCATGTGTGTGTGCGTGTGTGTGTGTGTGTGTGTGTGTGTGTGTGTGTGTGTGTGTGTACTTGCTGGCAAGTGACTAAGGGAGTGTTTCTACTCTCCTACCTGAGGCGCTGGCAGCTCCACCCTTCCCAATGTCTTGTCAATAACGCTTCCCGCCACCTCCGTCCCGCCCCGAGCAGAGTGCCCTTCCGCTTAGTTTTGCTGCATCCAGACTCCCCTTCGACGCCATTAATCCACTCCTCCAGCAGACCAAATTCGTCTCCCTTTAGCACCTGCTTGACAGGGGCTAAAAACGGGGATGAGATAGCGGGCCGAGGATCGATCCCTTCGATCCCTTTCTCCGTCCCCGCAGTCATTCATTCATTAGTGGTTGTTGATGCCGGTTATGTTGTTTTGGGCCAGATGCTGATTCATGTCCAGACACCGAGAGAAAGGAAGTCACTTGATGACTAATAAGGTTTGACAGAGGAACGGCCCGACATTGGGCCACACAGGTTTCGTCTGCAGAATGGGCTATCTTTGGGGGAATATAAAACATAAGCCGAAGTTAATGTGTATTTCACGTTTTTATTTGATCTGTTTCCATTATTATTCCAGATGTAATTAATTTTAAGAAATGACAGCCCTGGCCGAGTTCAAGCCGCCTCGAACCCTTGAAGGTGGTATGGCTCCGTCCCCGACTGTGTTGAAATGTCTTTGAGAAAGATACTGAACCCGCAGTTGCTCCTGATGCTGCATCATCAGTAGGCAAATGAGTAAACAGTGAAAAATGTTGAAAAAGTACCAACAGTAGAAAAGCACTAGACAAGTGGCAGCCAATTTACCGTTTAACCCTTAGTGGTACTGTAAAGTGATTTGTGTCACAGGGCCAGTAAAAAACTTGGAAGTACTCAAAATAAAAGGAGACATTGATCTACAAATTTGGATAGAGAACAAAACAAAAAAACATAGTGATTATTTTTGCCGTGAGCAGAGCTGTAATCACCGACATAATTGCTGCATTTGAGAAAATGCAGTGTGTCCTACTGGTGTAGAGCTGAGCGAATCTTCAAAGCAGCCCAGAAACGGGTGAATGCTCCTGATAACCCAGCTCTGAGGGTTAGGCTGGTAATGCCTTTAACAGCGTATTTTCAGTGACAAAACAAATTGAAAATGTTGTGAAAAGAGACAGGAGGCGGTGAAGCGCAGCAGGAACCACGCAAGGCGCATGACTCGCGACAAAAGAACCGATTCTCGGCAACCTACGCATTACGCTAAAAAAAACACTTCGCTGCCAACCTTTTGTAATCACGGTAAAATAGTCCATTCACGGCAGGCCAAGAATCTCTCGCTCCGACGATTGACCAATCACAGCTGTTTGCGGCAAAATAACGCTTGCAGCAGAGTTACAAGGAAAATGAGTAAATAACCACTGCCAAAAAGTAATTGCCCATCAGCGACATGCCGGCAGACTGAGCATGTCAAGTGCAAAAACATTTGGATGAATATGTTGTCTCAATGGCATATTCATAATTGTCGATACATTAATCAGAAACCTTATTATTATTTTTTTTTTTACATATGAGTTAAAAATAAAATATATTGCAACAATTGGTTAATCCACTAATTACAAAGAACACAAACTTTGTATTTGAATGCTTTTGTGTTTATATCGGGCGGCCGGTGCTCGACAGGTGCTGTGGGGTTTATATGTTCTCCCTGTATCATGGTTGATCTGTTTTGGACCAACAGGGGGCTCTGTAGTGCTCCTCCAACAGCGGCACACCTGTTGTTAATCATGTCATTCATAGGTTCTCTGTTAAAAGGACTCCCGGCCCGACAACTCAGTGTCAAGTCATCGTTTCTGATTCTCTTCCTGTCAGTGTTTTGCTTTTGCTGTGGGTTTTTGTTTGTTATTTTGGATTATTGCTGTTTTCAGGTCTTTGTTCTGGATTTTGTTTTCTCAGTGTTTTGTTAATACATTTTGTCAAGTTCACCCTTGCTCCTCCCTCCTGCCTGCTTTTTGGGGTGCCCCACCACCACTTTCGTGATACCCTGTGCCTGCGTGGGTTTTCTCTGGGCACACCGGTTTCATCTAACATTCCATAAACATGCGTGGCAGATTAATGGAACACTCTAAATTGTCCTGAGGTATGATTGTGAGCGCCAATGGTTGTTCATTTGTGTGCCCTGCGATTGGCTGGCAACCAGTTCAGGGTGTACCCTACTGACTGCCTGAAGACAGCTGGGATAGGCTCCAGCACCTCCCTGGTGAGGATAAGCGGATCAGAAAATGAATGGATGGATGTGTTTCCATCTTCTCAGTTCCTAAATAAAAGTTGAAAAGAAATACAAAGTGAGATAAGGGCAACTCATGCCCAAGTCCGTACCGGCCCTGTTTTAGCCCCCCACCCCTTCCCCAAAAACAAAAAAAATGAAGAAATCTGAAATTTTGAAAAATGTAACACCATAATGCCACAATTCAGTGTTACATAGCTTTCGTTCATTGTGCATTTTCTGCAATTATCTTCAAACATGTAAATACATTGAGAAACAAATCACTGAATTCACTTTACATTGTCTTTAACAATGGCAAATTCATTGAAAATGTGTTGTCACATGCAGACCCTCCCTGTTCAGGCACTTAAGTGACAGTTGGTTGGCTGCGTGTGCGCTGTCACAATGCGTCGGCTTCATTTGCTTGACATTTTGCAGGCTTTGTTTGCTTGGAGGCGGTACTCTTTCCGTGGAAGAAGCCCTTATTTGTTTGAGGTGACTTGGCTCACTCTATTAACTCGATCTGTGTCTCTATGGGTGTGGAGTTCGAAAAGGTGTCAGCAAATGTTTGACCGCTCAAGGACAAACCTTCGCCTCAAGGGTCAAGTTTTAGAGCGCGTGTTTGCACTATCCTGGACGTCTGTTCAATTCAAAAATGGGCAATTCGAGTCATATGACTTGACTCTATTTTTTCGAACTTGTGACTTGCCAAAAACTTGTGAACGACTTCACTTGGGACTTGGTATCTAAGTGACACGACTTTGGTCTATTTTCCCAGAAAAATTTTCAGACTGAAAGAAGAGATTTTATAAAATTGTGTGACTGGAGATGATGCCAGCCTACAAGTTTACATATGATGTATACTGTGGTATATTTTTCATAGAAGAGAATTAAAAGATGAAGGAGAGGGGACACGAGCAATATGACTGGTTTCAAAAGTGAAACAACAAAAAATACAGCTCAATATATATATTTTATTATATTGTACCGATTGAAAAATATTTTGTCTGTATATTTTTAACTGGTGTTGCCAGTGTTGTAGATGTGTGTGCGTGTGTGTGTGTGTTTCAATATAAAAATGGATGTTGAATATTGTTCATGCATTTCCAAGTTTTTGTTTTGCAGACCCCCCGAGATAGCCCTGGCCACACCATGCACCCCCAAGGAATAAATTCTAGCTCCGCCCCTGGTTGCTGGCAGTTAATTGTGGAAGGAAGCCGTTTTTGGATTGAAGGATGATAGTTTTGATGAAACCGGGAAAAAACTATAGCAACATGCAAGAATCGAAACTAAGAGACATCAACATCCACAGACTATATTTCCTTTCATCTGTCTGACGCATGATAGCTCTTCAGATAAGAAAACTTTATTTGTCTCACAATGGAGAAATTCCCAATTTACAGCAGCAAAATTTTGAAAGGGAGAAAGTAGAAGACACAAAGTATATAACTAAATATAAATATAAAATAGAAATATAAGCATATTAAAAATGGGTGAGTGGGGGTGAGTCCAGGCTTTCAGGTCTGTCTATTCGGTAGTCTGGCAGCAGTCGGCAGGAACGAGCGGCGGTACCTCTCCTTCTTGCAGCGCGGGTGTGTCAGTCTCTGGCCGAAGGAGCTGCCCACTGCTGTCAGGGTGGCCTGGAGGGTGTGGGAGGGTCTGTCCATCATAGCTTTTAGCTATGATGGACATCCTCCTGTTGCCCACCTCCTCCAGAGTGTCCAGGGAGCAGCTCAGGACAGAGCTGGCCCTCCTGACCAGTCGGTCCAGTCTCTCTCTGTCCCGGGCTGAGATGCTTCCTGACCAGCAGACTATGCCATAATGAATGGCTGAGGCCACCACAGAGTCATAGAAGGTCTGAAGGAGTTAAGGAGTTAATCTAAGTGAGCTAGATTAGCTTGACAGTTTAGCTCACCAATAGCTGGTAAAATATTTCATGTCGGTTATGGATTTAGTTGAGACCATGGACACAGTAATCTTGAAACTATACCGTTTACAGCAGTTCTTTCCTGGCATATAGTCTATACACAGGGTACTTTTCTGGATCTGAAAACTCAACCACGTCAATTTCAAAAAGTAACAACCTACAACCTACATTGTTTGACGTAATTTAAGTGGAGATGTAAATGTTCATTTAATTTCTGGAGACAACATACTGTACTTTTTGTAGTATGATCAGTGAAAAAAAAGATCACCCCAACATA
Organism: Hippocampus guttulatus; assembly: GCF_054856545.1. Taxonomy (NCBI): domain Eukaryota; kingdom Metazoa; phylum Chordata; class Actinopteri; order Syngnathiformes; family Syngnathidae; genus Hippocampus; species Hippocampus guttulatus. Next base: position 6,019,282 of record NC_141268.1, read on the forward strand.
CAGTATGTTGTGAGCAAGATTTTATGACTTGTAACTTCCTTCAACCAAGTAATGAAATGACTGGACTTGCTTCAACTTTGGTAGGGACTCACCTTCCTTGATTTTTTTATTTTTCCCACAGTGACTTGGGACTTGCTTGAGACTTGAAAGTTGCAACATGAGACTTAACTTGAGACTTACTTGTGACTTGCAAATATGTGACTTACTTCCACCTCTGTCTCTATTTGCCCTTTTGTGTCATATGGTGATACAGTACCGGGTGTCCTGTGCAGTCGTTGATGAAAACTTTTTGATATGTTGTTTGTATTTCGTCCTTCGCGTATCCTTAAAGACACACCGTGGCTTTAAAGTGAAGCTCTCCTCCAGAGTGGCATCAAGGTGGACGGAAGGTTCATAAACACACTCAAAAAATCTATAACACAGCATATAAAAAAGAACCTCCGGTAAAAATAATAAATTGTTGTGCGCGTTTTTGAAAGTGTGAACAACAAAAGCAAAGAAAATACACTCAAGGCTGATCCAGAGGCAAATTTGAGAGCAGAGAAACATGAACAATCAGTTGGCAAAATGCCCCTAGTAACTGCGAATACGTTTCATATGAAGTCATGCAGTTAAAAGCAAGTGCAAAGTAACTCACACTCGGATTATCATCATACTTTGTATATTTACCTGTGTTATCACTAGGATCGTGACATGCTTTCATTTCACAAAAGAAGACATTTCTATTTCAAAATAGTCAATAACATGTTAGTATCATGATGTAGGGATTGGGCAATAATAGAGACTTGGAAGAGAAAAACAGATGTTACGTCATTACGTAATTGAAGAACAGAAAACTGATTGAAAAAAAATCTGGTTAAAATCAAGCAAAAATATCGCTAGCATCAGAATACAGCAATTGTATGACCATTGATTGATTGGATGAAAATATCTATCATGCTTTGCTATGTAGTCAAAGAAGGAAAATTTTGAGAAAAATGAGAGAAATTCGAAGTAGACCAGTCGATTAAAAACAATAGCCAGCAATTTAGCTTGAATCACGATTCAGTGATTTTGTAGTAGTCGCTATTTTGAAAGAAAACAATCTCAAATATATCACCACACCATGCATTTTAAGATGGGAAACTGATAGTATCTGTCATCTTAGAAACTTTGTTATGATATCACTAATACCGCTAAATAACGATCGTGATAATGCAAGAATTGCATGACAACAAGCTACAAATCATCAACGTTACAAAAGAAGAAAAACTGATAGAAACATCCATCCATCCATCCATTTTCCGAACCGCTTGATCCTCACAAGGGTCGCGGGGGGTGCTGGAGCCTATCCCAGCTGCCTTCGGGCGGTAAGTGGGGGACACCCTGAACCGGTTGCCAGCCAATCGCAGGACACACAAAGATGAACAACCATCCACGCTCACACTCATACCTCTTGACAATTTAGAGTGTTCATTGCCTGCCATGCATGTTTTTGGAATGTGGGAGGAAACTGGAGGAACCGGAGAAAACCCACGCAGGCCCGGGGAGAACATGCAAACTCCACACAGGAAGGCCGGAGCTGGGATCGAACCCACAACCTGTGCACTGTGAGGTCGACGCGTTAACCACTGGATCACTGGGCCGCCCTGAGAGAAACAGTTTTTGAAATTCAAAATATAGCAGTCATGAAAAACACATCAAAATCAGGAGTATCACGCGACATAGCGGGGGAGACGTACAAAACCTGATCGAAAACCATCTTAAGTTGAAGTCACTGGAAGGCAATGATAATGCCATACGCAAGCACCAATGTCCCAAGAAGGCACGATAGTGACCTGATTGGTTGTCAGTTGGCGGCCACTTTGTAATTTGAATTACCACCGCTGGAGTGGGACAGCATGCCATGATTTTGAGATCATCAGTTCGGCAAAATTGCCATTGCATTGTCTGGCCTGGTTCTTGCACTCGAATGGATCTACTCACAAGTTATTTTTGAGAGTTCATATCGGCTTTGAGGGCGAGGACGCTAAGTGCTGCTGCCGTTGTGTGACCAGCGAGGTGGGCAGTTAGGAGGGTGGGGGGCAGGGGGGCACCTCAGTGTGGCATGCAGGCTCGGGGAGAGGTGAGAAAAACAAGGAAGTGCTATGAAGCATTATATCAAGCGAGCTGGCCGAGCTGCTTTGAGATAGACGATGCGGGCAGAGATGTCGAGATGAAAGAGTTTCGCCGCTCTTCAAATGAAAAAAAAAGGTGGGGGGCGAAAAAAAATCCCTGAATAAAACAGAGACGGCTTTAAATTTACATCAGCAACTCTCATCTATTTATCTTGAGGACCAGCATGAACAAGAAAGCAGCCGAGATAAAGGCGGCGTGAGTTCTGTGGAACATAGGACACCGCAGGCTAAATCAAGCTTAACGTAAGTTGTCAGTGGACCTTTAAAAGTGTCATGGTGGCCAATATGTGCTGTGGGGAAGCAGAATGGTTACAAAGCAGCTCTTTTCTTGTGCGTGTTTTAGGATCTTTGATTCATTTCAATTTTTGTTCTTTTTTTGTTGTTTTTGTCTTTTGTTTTGTCACGTTGTTTGTTGTTTCATCGTGTGGACCTGATATGGACTGTTTTCAGTGTTTTTTGGCCACGACATTTGTCAAAGGAGAAGTATCTGTGCTTGGTGGTTGCGCCTTCTCGGCAGCACGCCTGTACCAGCACAGATTTTGATTGGGAGGAATGTCGGCGCCATTGACTGTCGGTGCTGGACAGACCTGGTGCGCTTGTGTTTTTTGCGCCTGTAATGGGCAGCATTTTTCACAACCCCGTTTTGTTCAGTGGAGATGTCGGCGCTGTTGGACAGTCGGCGTTGGTGCGGCTGGATGGATGGATGGCTGCTGAAGTTGAGGATGAGGAGAGAGGAGTGTTGGCGCAGAGCGTCGATGCGTATTTGGAACCGAGAGTCGCCGCTTGGAATTGAATTGAAATGGATTTCCATGGGGCAGGAGAAGTGAACCAATCTCTTTTTTTCGTCAATGGATGCTACAGCTTCTTGTTGACTTTGAAACTTAGCTTGTAGCCGACGTGTGCACATTTTGAGCATGACGTCTCTGATCCACTGGTTAAAGGACACTTTGATTCTCTCCTCTTTCATCTCAAACTGCTTCAAACAACAAAGCGTGTGACGGAAAAGTGGTTAGGACTGCACGACTGTCCGTGTTTTATGTTATGTGTTGTGTTTATTTATTTGACTTTATGTTAACTGTTTTGTTAAGCGCTTTGTTACAGCTGTCACTGTTGTGAAAGCGCTATATAAATCAGCATGTATTGTATTGTATTGTATTAAAAAACGAAAGCACTTTTTTTTCAATGTCCTCCAAACTAGCTATTTCCGTGTGGATACTTCTGGAGTTCACGGCGAGAAACATGTTGGGGTGAAATGGGGCTGAAAAGGCCCTTGGCATCAAGGGATTCCATCCGGGAATCATATTTGTAAATGCATATTGAAGTCAAGATGGCGCCCGAGTAGGCAGCCGTCAGCAAGTGCTCTCATGAGCCTTGCTTGTTTTTTTTGTTGTTTTTGTGTTTGTTTTGTCACTTTGTGTTGTTTACGTCGTGTGGAACTGATGTGGACTTATTTCAGCATTTTTTGGCCACGACATTCATCAAGGAGGAGACTCTGTGCTTGGTGGTTGCGCCTTCTCGGCAGCATGGGTATACCAGCACTGTTTTTGACTGGGAGGAATGTCGGCGCCATTTGACTGTCGTTGCTGGACAGTCCGGGGCGCTTGTGTCTTGCGCCTGTACTGGGCACCATTTTTCACAGCCCCGCTTTGTTCAGCGGAGAGATCGGTGCTGTTGAACGGTCTGCGGCTGGATGGATGTAAGGCTTGAGGAGCCGACGATGAGAAGAAAGGAGCGTTAGCGCGGAGCGCCGATGCGGATTTGGAACTGGGAGTGATCCACTGGTGAAAGGACACTTTGATCCTCTCCTCTTTCATCTAGAACTGCATCAGACAACAAAGCGTATGCAGAAAAGTGGTGAAGATTGCACGACTGACTGTCTGTGTCCTATGTGTTGTGTTGTTTTTGTTATTTTGACTTCAAAATAGCGCCGCGAGAGTGGCTGCCTTTCCAGCAGCTCCTATATTTTGTTGTTCTACTTCTTCCTTTCATAACTTTGCTGCTGTGAATTGGGAATTTCTCCATTGCGAGACTAATAAAGGTTTTCTTTTCTTTTTTTTTCTTATTAGCGGTTCGGATCAGAGATGGATGGATGAGTTATGAAATCAAATATCTGCTTTATGAACCGCTGCGTCTTTGTTACTATGATATGCAAAAACTATCCAAACAATTTACCAATTACAATTTCACAGCATGAATCAAACTCACTGAATCGTTTGGAAATAATTACATTGATCAGACCCCATTATAGTTATCATCTTTATACTTTTATAATCAGCCACCTGACACAGCTATAGGGGGCAGGAGTTCCACACATGTATACGTACGATCAGGCTGGAAGGTGCTCTCCAGGTGTCCACTTAACAGCAGTGATCTGTGATCGCACTGGCAAACTTTACATCATCCGCCTGTGGAGGTCTGCTTGCACACTTTGACCTCTTGCATGAACTCCAGCAAACCAGTTTCTCCTTTCAGTGTGTCAAGCACTGTGGGTCTCTTGCATGCTGAGTTCAAACGGAATGATAGGAGCCGCTTCAATTGGCAGCGAATCAAGTGGACTGTGTTCACACCCACAACGGCGCAAAACATCTGTTTGGCTTGTGCCAAGATACGTGTGTTTGCTGAAATACCAAAGCTTAGTGCAGCCCACCCCTGTGCAGAATTGCTGCACCCTACACTACACTTGCACTGGGCAAATCAACCCTAAGTGCTATTATTTTAATGCTTTATTGTTTTGAATGTACGATTCAATTAAAAATCAAGATGAAGTGATAAACTTAGCTGTCCATCAGAAGTGTTCCTAACTCCTCATCATTCCTGAATCCTTCCAGCAGCTCTCAGTGCCTCAACCCCTGAAAGACAAGCCAAGAAAAGACAAGGCAGCTTAATTTGGAGAGCACATTTGGAGCATAAATCGTGTCAATTCATTATTTAATTCATTCAGGGCAATTGGAGTTTAATGCCTGTCCTATTCTTGAGCGCCTTTAGGGTCACTACGTCGTTTATTTCTGATTATTATTCAAAGGTTAACTGATGAGAACCCTCTTTAAATTAGTCATTAATTAGAAGGATGCTACATTTGAATACCTATGAGCTTGGTTTTACAGCTTTGAAGATAATCATTTTGATTTAAACACACGCAGTACAGAATGCAATCTTTTGTGCACATTTATTCTCTAAATCCACATGGGAATTGAATCAGTACAAAATCATTGGTATGAATAATCGAACCAGACAAATGTAGGACTGGTAAAGTTAACCTCTTCAAGCCAATTTAAAGCACCAATGTGCACACAATGTGGTAAAATCTGCAAATGTTAAACTCACAGTTTGTCGGATTTGGCCCCAAGTGAGATATGACGTGGAAGTTTGCCCTGATTTGAATCTTGGTTGCCAGGATGTCGATTGAAAAACAGGCTGGCAGGAAAAAGCAAAAAGTCAACAGGGTAGGGATCGGTACTTTTTCTTTTTCAAACCAGTTCTGTTCTGATTCTTGGTACCTGAATAATCGAAACCGGTATTAAACAGTACTTTATTGTGTTACTTGTCTTAATTAATGTTTATCTATGGAACATCCATCCATCCATCCATTATTTGAGCCACTGATCATCACGAAGGTCATGGACCGTGTTGGAGCCTATTCTTGCTGTCTTGGGCACTATGCGGGTTACACCCTGAACTGGTTACAAGCCAATCACGGGCACACATAAGCAGACATACCATTCACGCTCAAAATGACACCGAGGGACAATTTGGAGTGATCCGTGAACCTGCCATGTATTTTTTTGGGACATGGGAGGAAACTGGAGTACCCACAGAGAACCCACACAGGCATGAGGAGAACATGAAAACCCAACATAGGAAGACCAGGGTCGGATTCGAACCCACAAACACTCCACTGTGAGACGGACGTGCTAACTGTTCAACTTATTTTTAAAAGTTTAGAAACAGTAATCAAAGCTATGGGGAGGATCAAAGTTTTTAACCTTGATTGAAGAACATTTATCGTCGTGGCTGACTTTACTTCTGTTGGCAGCTTATTTCATGTGTGTGTAGAAAACAGCTAAATGCAGCTTCATGTACTTTGAACTCTGGGCTCCATTAATTGACCAAATATCTGCAAATCCCAGAGCCCGACTAGGTTTATATTCCATCAGCATTTTAAAAAATGTATTCAGGTACCAAACCATTTAGTGTTATATAGACCACTAGCAGAATTTGAAAATCAATTCTCTAGCTGATTGGAAGCCAGCATAAAGCCTTTAGGACTGGAATAATGTGTTCTGATTTATTTATTTTTTTCGGCCGGAACCCGAGCTGCAGCTGTTTGATGCTCTTTTGAGAGACTCGAGTCAGAAGACCGTAACAATAATCAAGTCTCCTGGGGATAAAAGCATGGATTCGTTTCTCCTGGTCTTCTCTGAGCATGCAACTCTTCAGACCGGATATGTTTTTCACCTGGTAAAAGGCAACTCCTATGTTACACAATCAATCCTATGTTGTTGTTACGCCCAGCTTCTGATTAACAAAGGATTGTTTTTTTTTTAAATTCTATTTTACTCAGGAAATATGGTACAATGCCGTTGTCTTAAAGAAAACATAATGCAATTCTTCACCATTTAAAATAGTTCACATATTTTAATAACCCATATCACATAAGTGGAAATACGAATTAGAGCACACACACACCTAATTTCTCAGCTGACTTTTGGCAAGAAAGGCCAAACACACCCTGGATTCATTACTATGACAACCGGTGGTCGAGCAACCCGAGTGGCTTCTACTCGCAGGAGCCTCAGTGTGGAGAAAAAAAAAGCATCTGTCATGACAATGTGAATGGAGATGTTCATATGATCTACTTTGGAATTCTGCATTTAATTCCCTTTAAAACAAAACATAATGTATGGAAGTACAGTACCTCAAAAAGTTACTGCAAAGTTAAGCCTTTCAGGGACAGTGGTTCCTACGGTGGACAGCTTATCATGTTACAGGGTGCATGAAATGGTTAATGCCAGGTTGAAATCATTTCTTTTGAGAAAAACACCTTAAAGGTTTGCAATCGCAAAACATTTTTACTTCCCTCACTATTCGGTCAATCTTCTCACTCATGGATTGAAATTCTGGTGAGAGGCACTCGCATGTAAACAGCGGAGCATTGAGCGAGCCAAAGCGAGCCCGGCCGGGTAGGATAAGTGGTGTCGAAAATGACATGACAAAAATTAGATTAGTCTTGAGTAAAAAGCTAAGCATGAGCTTTAAAAAAAATTTTTTTTAAGTTTTCCCCATTCACAAAGCAGCACAAACGACCATGAAAATCGCTGTGTTGCAATGTTACACACTAACTTTGAAATATGTTTAACACCACCGGGGATAGGGACTTCCCAGTGTTGTTTAACGCCCTCATGATTATATTGCTCTGTGAACATAACTTGGTTTTGTTTCCTGGATGCTGCAGTGCATGAGTACATTAAATTCAAAGGAGAAATAAATTTGTCGAAGAGATCCCGGAAATGAAGGTTCACTCTATATTTGTATTACAAAGATTTGCCAGTGTCCAGATCCCATGACAACATTCGCTTTTGTTATAAGGCAAAATGGGTAAACCTACCATTAGCCCTATATTCCCGTCTTTATTTATTTCACTTTTGTTTGAATCTGAATACTGATTTGAATCTGAACCCTGATTTGTTTTTGTGGTTGTTTTTTTACGTTGTTAATGCATTACGGTTTTGAGCTCACAGCAGGACTGTTGAACTATGGTGTATTTTCAAATTGCATTCGTTGCTATGTGCATTTATATAAATCTGTGAAACAATGTTAGTCGTGAGGAATTACATTTTTTTTTTTTTTAGACCAAGTGTGTGGTTTCTCCACAACGCATTTGGTATGAATCGGTAAAGTACACATTAGCTACCGATGCACATTATCTACTATTCCCTCATTTTCATACACTTCGACTCCAGTCGTAACCTTTGAGCTGCTGGGAAATGAAATTGGAATCTGTTAAGGATGATATTTTGGGCAAAATCTCAACATATTTTAACCATCGCTTCTATTTTTATTGTATATCACTCCTTGCGACATGCAGGCTCTTCAGCCACATTCACACATTTTTATTTGCGAAGGCAGCAATTTATACACTACACGGTGTGGATGCAGCGCATGGACACATACTCAAACACAAATAACTGCTGCCACAGCGTCGACAACTTTATAGAGCAATCAAGGGTACCTTGATTTGTAACTTTAATTCATTCCATGACCAAGCGTGTGTCTCAATTTACCCATATACTGTATAAAAGCACTTTATACTTTTTACATAGCCCTCAAGGAACACCAACATTTTTTATTTGTTTTTAATAAAGAGAAGCACACTGTATTTTTCAATAATAATTGTACAATGAATTACACTTTATAAAACAAGTTTTTGTTTTATAAAGTCTATACACTTTATTTACTGTAGTTTCCATATTTTGGGTGTGTGCCTTTGAGGGGCGGGGCTTAGTGAGTGATGGCAGGAGCTGGAGTTGTGTGTGGCAGGTTTTCATTCAGGGTGTGCATCTGGGTGTGAGTTTTGGCCTTCAGCAACTCCTTGCGAATGTTGTCATTTTGTCCTTGTGCATGAAGCTGTTTTCCTTTTTGAGGTTGTAGCCATTCTGACACAAGTGGTTCAGTATGTTCAGTTTGTGGTACAGTAGTGCGTTGCAATACACATGACCAGACTCACGATTTTTTCAGGCGATTGTTCGCTTTAACTTCAGAAGAAAAATGACACAGTAAACATAATTCAAGTCACATCACAACAACATATTTTGTCTATATTGATTATATATTCTTCAAAGAGGCTACAAGCTGTTGATTGCCACTCCCAGTTGAAGTTTCCCATCAAACCAAACATAAAACAAAGAGAACTACACGTTGTATATTTAAAACAACCTCCAAGCTTTGCTTAGTCCTCATAATGTAATGCTAACACCCAATACAAAATGCCATAGAGGGGCTAACAAATAGCATTGATAGGTGGTCCAGAAACGGTGTATTGACACATGTTGACAGACAATTCAACAATACACCCTGGCATATCTTCCTCTGTGGGATAAAAGAAGTAATCGTTTTCAGAGTCACTGACAGTAATTATGAAAGTCTTCATTTATCGAGTCTTCCTGATTATTGCCAGATGAATGAATGAATGATGAATTACTCTTGATGCATTTCCAGTTTTGATCTTCCATTCCATTCAATAATTTTAGTCAGTTTGTGTGCTATTTTCCTTATTTAAAAAAACACATACCAGTTTGTTTATTTTTTGGAAGGTGAAACTGGAACGCATCAAAGGCATTTCCATTCCATTTCAATGAAGAAAGATGATTTGAGATACAAGTGTTCTGAGTTCTGTGTGTGGTTGCAAAATGAATTAAACTTGTTTCAAGGTACTGGGACATTTTTGTCACGGTTGACGTTTCGGAAAACAAACATGCGTCCTTGAAAGTAACTTCAGCATCGGAACTAGCTTGGTGAGGAATGGGTTAAAGTAACACACAAGTTGGTACCAGGTTTGAGACCACTAAACCAAAAAGAGTTCAATAATTGCACCGATAACTTAAGCTCCTACCCATGACTCCCTTTACTATTTATATGCTAAGCATGACCCTCCAAGGTCCCCCACCCCACCACCCCTCCTTTCTGAGTAATTCCAGCCATCCCTTTTTAATCAATTCTCCTTTATCTCACCACTGTTTGAACGCTGATATATTCGATTTAATTTCTCCAATCAAGGGGCACGTGCGTGCGAAGCATCAAAGAAATCTGATGAAAGGGAGGACCCCGGGAACACGTTCGCATGGATTTAATAGTCTCTTAGCTGGAGAAGATGATGTTTTCTTACCACGAGAGCGCAAGTCATAAGAAGTCGACAAAGAAAAGAAAAAATACAAGCTAAATCAGTTAGTTAGTTAGTTAGTTAGATAGTTAGTTAGTTAGTTAGTTAGTTAGTTAGTAAAAACCCCTGATTTTGAACAACAGATTGCCAGTTCTTACCAGTCTATATTTTAAATAGATCGAGCAATCCAATTCCAGTTGTTTGTCTTTATTTTCTTTTTGCTGTTTGTTTCTAAGTTGGGAACAGCACGAATGTTCCTGGCTCAATGTGTCCCAGAGCAAATGTAAGACAGTGTTCCTCACAGGCACGGTGAGAAACGCCACACAGGAAGGCCAGAGCCCAGAATTGGACCCTGGACCGCTATACTGTGAGGCGGACGTGCTAATCAGTCGTACACCATGCCACCATGTGTTTTCCATATCCAACAGAAACACAAGATAAAATTAAAATGTTTTTATGCCAGGTATGATTCAAAATATATCTGCTTTAAACCTTTGCCAATCATTATTTAGTGATGATAATCCACGAACCGCATTGACTTTGAATGACATCCAACACAAACTAGCTCTACTCAAAACATTCAGAGGTTCCATGGTTCGTGACAGCGGTCTGTTCTGACAGCAGTGACATAATCTGAATTTGTACGAAATTTTCGTTCATAACTGACCCATGCGAACATAGCAGCTAAGCCATCTTTGCAGTCCTTTTTTGGGGGGGGGGGGGTGAAAAACACTTCATTTTCAGGCCAAAGTACAAATGTAGAAACAATGGCTAAGTACTGTTTTGGTGTGGAGTGAAATAATAAGTTGGCCTTTTCCACATTTCAGCCAATTGTTTGCATACGAAGAATAAACAAGTCCATTTTTTGATATGGGCCCTTTAAGTTTGTTGGCAATGAATGACGGCAATTATCATTCGATATTTGGGATCATATTCGCAAACAAGAACATGCTTGCACCAACTGATAACACCAACGCAGAGCATCTTCTTATTCAAAACGACACAGTTTGTTTGCACATAATACAGAACAACAAACCCTCAGAGTCCAAAGATTGAAAAGTAGCATGTGATATTCTGACTTTTATTAATCTTGTGTTTGGTATTATTCAAACCCAATATGGTTTTTGCAGATAAGAAAATAAAATATATTTATATGCAGTAGCGTTAGTTGTTCTGACCATCATTAATCTTGTGTGATCACTGACATGGATAATCTTTGATCATCTGAATTAAGATAAAAAATGGGTGAGAGTGGAGCTTGGGTGGTGTGATGAGGTGAGCTTCTGCGACTTGCAGAGATGTGGTAGCAAGAAGCAAGCAGCCACAAAGAGATAAGATTGAAAGCAGCAGTTCATCACGAATTCTACCTGGCAATCAGTGGGGAGTTCACAGTGCGTGGATATGGCACACGCAGCGGACACATCGCAAAACTCAAAACTTGCTTTATACATTTTTGCTAGCCTGTGTACAACGAGATCGAGACGAGCGGTTTGGCACTTATGCAGAAGAATGCACCTGTTTTTTTAAATAAAACAAGACTCTGATCATAAAGTATATTTGTGGAGAAAGACAGGAAAGGACACATTGCACTGCATAGAGAATGCATGCCTTTGTTTTTGTGTGTCATTAGCATATCTTTATATGAGTGTGCGTGTGTGTGTGTGTGTGTGTGTGTGTATGTGTGCATGTGTGTGTGTGTGTCCATGTAATTAATCTTCGCCGAGCATAACTAATGCAACACCCTGTAGGTAGGACCGCTTCACAAAATCTGACATTCCTAAAAAACGTCCTTTCTCGTTTCTTTTTCCTCGACTCATCGGTGTCGTTTCTCCATATGAATAATTCATGACCCACACCTGTTTTAACACGCTTAGAAACCCGCACACCCCCTCTTTGTTTCCTATTGTGCTGTGTGTGTCCTTTCCACAGCGCCGTAATTATTCATCACAAGGGCCTTCAATCGGCGGTGATGTAGCTGCCTAACCAGGCAGTGGTGGGCTTAGTTAGAGAGGCAGGTGTTAATGCTTCACCGGCTGTCATTTTACACTCAGACATTTATACAATGAGGCTATCACCAAATGATAGGAAAGTTCGAGTTGTCTCTTATATTGTGACCACAACACAGAGAGAAATAAAGAGCATCCCAGAAGGTTGCCTTGTTTCCCCCGCAGTAATGACTGGAAATGTAGCAGTAAATTGTATCTGACGTGAATTCAAAGCGACCACAGCTGCTCTCTAAAGGTTGAACCTGGCACCTTATAAATGTCACTATCCCAAAAGCCTGAGACTTTCTCCATGCGGCGCTCGATTCGAGCAATGCTTTGCATGCACCAATCATCCACTGTTATTGTTATTCTTCCTCGAAGTTCCAGAAAGGTATTTCTTTGAAATGGCACCAGCACTGCTCTGTTATCCTTGCCAAGAGTCTAGTCACAAGTTTTTCCCTTTTTTTTTTCTCTCAAACTTATGCTACCTTCAGACCGAACACTCAATATCTCTGTCAGTCACTGGTTGCGGGTTGTTGTGTTGGTGGTGGCAGAAGGTGTACCAAAGTGCACAAAGGCAATGCAGGAATGCAGAACAAACTCAAAACAAAATGTGTTTATTTTCCAAATATAAAACGAAAAGGCAAACAAAACATGCGGATGTCTTGTCCGGGGAAACCAAGACAACGAAGGTTTTTGTTAAAAGATGAGATTTATTTCAGCTACAAAAAAAATAGGGAGACGCACCATTCACAGATCTGTCTTGGAGCCTTTTCCCGAGCCGTGGGGTGCAGCCCTTCTTATACTCTTCTTGGGCGGGGTTAAGGTGCAGACCATGCAGCGCAATCAGCACTTTAGACAGCTACTCTTTCGGATAACAGAGTGAAGTCTGGCTAATGAGCAAGCAACATTGCGTATCTGCAAATAACATGGTCAGCATTCACAATGGTACAAACAGGTATAAGCTACATTTTAGCACTGTTAGATGTCAAATTACCATGGAATCAAAAATACAAAGTTAATAGAAGTCTAGAAAACTGGAAACAACATAGCAAAACGGCTACAAACTCACAAATGGGAACTGACAGGAACACCAAGAGAAGCAATGGTCCGACAAAGACTCAAAGCAAACACGGAACAAAATACAACCAAAGTGAAGAGACAACAAAGAACAGCTGGAGCCTCGGGAAAGTCCAATGTCTTAACCTTTACACCATCTTTCCTTCACCTTTTTTGGAATGACATCATCCAGTCAAGCTAACTGCCATCCTCACGCGACGACGAGTATTGCTGACGTAAGTCTCTAGCTTACGGACTTTACCTGCAAAATATTAGCTCAGTAATAAAATAAAATGCATAAAGATTGTTAAGGATCACTGATGATGTTCTAAATTATGATGTTTATAATTTTATTCCCGCTTGAGTGAAACCACACCTTGCCTTTTGTTTTGTACTGTGTATACATATCCTGTAGCGTTGGGTCCATGAGGCGTCATGAAGCATGTCGACACAATGACACACTGTGTTGATGCTGTGTTGATACAGTGTTGCTGACCACTGACACCTGCTGGACCTTCAAAATCCCTGCAGGCAACCCACTTGACAGACTGAACTGACTGATTTGATGACAAAGTGTATCCAATATCATTGACATCTATGCATTCACATTGTATTATTCATTATGTTTGAACATGTGAAAATTATGTGAATGAGGTTGCTTGTGGGCTTTGTCTTCAAAAATCTTTATTCAGAAAAATAAGTTGCTCCAGTGTTTTGAATTTGAGTCTGTTGCTTTTCTTGCATGCTATTTCCCCTGCTGTGGAGAACACACGCTCACATGGCACTGATGATGCCGGCGTACAGAGGAACTCCTTTGCGAGGTGGGAGAGGTTTGGAAAAGTAGTGTGTTGGTTCTTCCAATATAACAGCGGGTCTTGACTGTGTACAATATTCCCCTCTGCCAGGTACCGCTGGACCTCAGATAGAGCATCTGCTGTTGCACTTCTTCCCAGTCTCCCCACCTCATCATCCAAATGCTGCCACAGGTCTTCTAAAAAACAAAACCCAACAAATGGGCATTTAGAACAGTTTCCAAAAACAAACTAATAATGACGAGTCACATGCCAGATGTAGTTGCAGAAGGCTGTAATGATGATCCGGGCTGGGCCTCGATTGTGCGCCCGATGACATGCACGCAGTCAGACCGTAGTCTGGAGATGAACTCCATGCACCTGGGGGAACTGCGGAATCCAAGTGATTTGAATCTGGAGTCTGGGGAAGTGTTGTTAAGGTTAACACACCAATAGACTCCAGACTGGAAGCAGTGTCTGTGACTCAACGCTTTAGGTGTTCGTGGAGTTGTATGGCTGCCTGTGTGTGCAAGGTTGAAGCGTGACGCTCAAGTGCACGTTATAGCATTTTAATCATCGGGATGACCTTTGAACCAGACACTCACCTCTCTTCAGACAACTCCACTGTAGCTTGATGGAATGGAGAAAGCACCAGTTGTGCTTCTCTTATGATGGTGAACTCATCAGCTGTCAGTGGAGTCAAATCTATCTTTAAGGACGCCAAAGATACCCACACTGGTTCCCTCTCATCATGCAGCCTTGACAGCATTTCATAAGTACTTTTCCAGCGTGTTGGCACCTCGTTGATGAGTTGAGTATCAGGGTTGGCCGTCCCATCTGTTACTGCACCTGAGCGAGCTTCTCCTTGGCTGTAATGCTTGAATGGAAATATGTGACAATGTGCTGACCTTTTTTTCTGATGTCTGCAAGTGCAGAGACCTGATTGCATGATTATCGAACTAAAAAATTAAGACTTGTGTGCCATGCAAATTGAGTGGTGAATTTGGAGGTGTCTAGTGGATGCCATCATGTTTGGTGCTGCGTCACTCACAATACACTTTACTTGTTGGTTATGGCTCAGTCTTCCATCATGCCCCTTCTGACCTGGGCCAAATTGTCAGCAGTGTGATTCTGTGGAAAGTATTGTACTGCCAAAACTGATGAACACAACTGCGTAGCCACATTAATGTAGTGACAAGTGAGTGCGAAGTAGGCCTCCATGTTCACAGAGGTCCACATGTCAGTTGTTATACTCACTGCCACAGCTTGCTGAACTTCCATTTTCACTTTTTCCCGTTCCTCCTATTTGCCGACCACCATTCTTTTTTGATGGTCTGAAAATTAAACCAAAAGCAAATTATACATTTAAATTAGAGGTGATTCATCTCATCTACATCAACTACGACTTTATGGAACACACAACACAGACCTGTCTTGTCGGCAAAACATATGAGGGTTCAAGGACCTGAATCAGTTCCTTGAACCCTTCTCTCTCCACAATGCTGAGGGGCTGGCAGTCCTTGACAATGAAGATCAGCAGTGACTGATCGAGTAACTGCTTCCTGGAAGCTTGATTGTCAAACATGAAGTGGAGAGTAAACCAATAAAAATTACTGATTGCCAATTAATCATTAACAAAGCAACTGTGAAAAGGTAAGAGAATGGCTATATACCTGAAGTTATCCTGGGTGTATTGGGAACTTCATTCTCATGCTTGGCCCAATAATGCCTCAGCATGGAGGAGGTGCTTTTGTTGGTAAATGATAATTCTGTATGGCAAATTCGACATTTCACCTTTAATAAAATATGTGAATAGTAGAGTTACATTGAAATTAATTTGAATTAGAATGGGACAAGACATGTCAAAAATCTGAGAGGCACTTGGTGAGACAAGGAGATTTGAATAAATACCTTATTCTCCAAAAGGAGATCAAAATGGTCTCCCGCTGTTTTCCCTGGAGCTGCTCCATAATATGCATGTACTTCCACAAGCAAGGGTGAGGTTTGGATCGTGTCGGCAGGCGGATCGCGTCGACATACGCACTACCTTATAAACACCGTTTGGCAGGCTTTTGCGGCGTCGCCGCCCCCTGGGCTGTGTCGACGCAGTTTATGCATCGGTCACGTGATTGTCTTGAAGCAGCATGCGCATCGACGCGGGGATTGCTCTGTGAGCTCGACACATGCGTCGACGCATCGGTATTGCTGGACCCATCACTAATTTCTTGGTCTCAAATGCCAAATGTTCTATTAGTATCTTTTAAATGAGCGTTTGGAGCGTGAAACTGGAGCGTCTGCGTAGTTAGTCAACTACGTCAGTGTTGCTTTAAATATTGCTGTTGTAAAGAATTGTGAGTAATATCCTTTCCTAAATGTTGGTCAAATGGAACCGAAGCTAGAGGTGGCTTAAAGGCTGCATCCAGGCACCATACTTATACATTTGTAGAATTCGAACAAGACTATTCTCCAACTACTTCTGGGTCATTTCACTCGGATGGGATAGAAAAGAACATTTCCTTGGTGAAAACGAGAATTCAAAGTGGCCCACAGATAAGACACAAGGTGTTGGAGGAAGTTGAGTCGTTAACACAAGGGACCAGAGTGATGAGAGTAGGCGGAAACAGAATCAAATGAGTGAGAGATAAAAAAGGCCCACGAGGAAACAAGATATAACATAAAACAAAACTAAATATAAACAAAACAGCAAAAACAGATCATGACATTCGTGTCACATGGCAAAAAAGCAAACATTTGCTTCAAATGCTTCATTTGCACTGCCAGGAACGCAACAGCGCTAACTACATTGACTACATATGGAAACGGGTCATTAGACCGCGGCATGAGAGGCCCTAATGATATTAAAATAATAAATTCTATCTATCCTTGCACACCCTGCCCATCTGGTACACCCTCTCAATTCCTCAGAATCAGAATCATCATGATTGGTGAAGTCTGTAAAACACACAAGGAAGTTGTCTCCGGTAGTATGAGTTACACTAGTATGGTAGTAACAAGCAACTACAATAAACAAAGACATGACATTAAATGATACAAAGATCAGTTTAAGTGACCAGTAGCAGTAATTGTCATGCAGCTTTGGATGTGCAATTATGCAGAAAGTCCTTGAGCGCCTTAACGTGTCTAGTGCTAGTGCTGTGGATATTGATCAACGACAGTTGTTCAAGTATGTGGTGAGCAGAAGCTCCAATGCTCCATGCGGTAATACTGTCCCACAGGCGTGTGCAAAATTGAGGAACATTTGTAAAGTGCCATTCCAGAATTGGAGTCAACCATTTTGGGAGTTGCTGGTGAGATGGAAGTAACTGTTGATGCAATACCCTGTCCGTTTTTCCTTAAAAATGTTGTCAATCGCTGTTCACCCCAGTACACCAAATCCATCCCCGAGAACCCTTTCTATCATAGTATAGCCTGTACATGCCCGGTTATTCCTGCACAGCCTGTCAATCTTTGTCTCCCCTTCCCCACCCTGTCTATTCTGGTGGCTCTGGAGTCTATCCTTGCATACCCCATCCATCATTCTTTGAACATGCTGTTCATCTCTGTACAGCCTGTCTGTCAGTGCACACCCCGTACATCCCTGGCTCTCCCTGTACTCCCTGGCATTTGCGGTGTGCACTGTACAATCCTTACCTATCCCCATGCACCCTATCTATCCGAGCGCAGTCTTGTAATGCAGGTCGCAGAGGCCGCAGCAACAAGCCATGAATCTAGGAGTTCCAGCTCAACACTCCAACTAGCCTCTGACACCCAGCCCCCTCTGGCCCTCATAATAAAGCAGCTACCGCAGGACCAACAAGCACAAAGGTCCACCAGTAAAGAATGATGACCCACCGCTGACTCTCTCTCTCTATATCTCTAGCTGCCTTGTGGAAAACAAAACAAACAACTGAAAGAAATTCACTGGGAAAGTGCAGTGTGACGCTGTGCCACCTCCTCTTGGGGAAGCAAAGTGCACTGTCAGGAAATTTGGCTGATGGCCGACAGACTCAAGCACACACAAAACACAAACGCATCACCTTTGTTGTGCTGGTCAGTGGAGCAGGGACTCATTTTACTTTAACACAGTTGCTCTAGTACACACTGTCAAGTGAGCATCATTTCAGTCTCCTAGCTGTAAAACACCAAGGGTGATTCCGTTTTAAACAAGGAATGTGGTCGATGACTAATGGTCATTTAAAGAGCATTCACCAGCCAGGCTTTTGACAACAGCCGCATAGATTAAAAATTGATTTTAGATATCATATCAAAATGGATTTTGGATATCATCCATCCATTTTCAAACACCTCTGCAAGCTATTCTGGCTGACTTCGGGTGGTCGCCAGTCAGTCACAGGGCACATCGAGAAACAAGCGACCATTCACCCCGACATGCACACAGTCACTGAGTGGGAACCGATCCAGTGCTGCCCATACACAAGTGCGGCGAGTGTACCACCACACCATCAGTGACTGAGTTTTGGATATCATTAAAATGGTGACATTTTAAAAATGCTTGCTTCTTTTGAGAACAAGCAAACCACCCATTTTCTCCAGTGCTTGTCCTCATTAGATTCACGG
The DNA here is from genome assembly GCF_054856545.1 of Hippocampus guttulatus. NCBI lineage: Eukaryota > Metazoa > Chordata > Actinopteri > Syngnathiformes > Syngnathidae > Hippocampus > Hippocampus guttulatus. Next base: position 6,037,727 of record NC_141268.1, read on the forward strand.
ATCCTGATGACTTTGGGCACATCACCCTCACAGTTCTGAAGGTTCAGTGTTTGAATCTTGTTTGAGGGCTTCCTGTGGGGTGTTTGCATGTTGCCCTTATTCTTGCGTGTGCATTCTCTGGGTATTCTGATTTCCTCGCATAATCCAAACTCAGACGTTAGGTTTATTCAAGACTCTAAACTTGCAATTGTAAATGGTTATATGTCTATATATGCCTAGGGATTGTCTGGCGACCATTACAGGGTGTAGCAGTCAGTTGACATTGGCTCCTAACAGGCTTTGATGGGATTCTGTTCTCTTGTATCATTGGCCGAGCACGGATAGTAAGTCACGTGTAAAACCTAAAGATTGCACAGAAATGAAATTCCTGCCATCCTTTTCACATTTGGTGAATCTTTGACTATGCAAATCATGAGTCTTGAAGGCTGCTGCATTAATATCTTAATTCCACGACATGTGTAATACACGCTGCTGGGTGATGACAGCGACACAAAGTGACAAGAGTGAAATTTTAAAAGATGTGTCCTCTATCAGCACCCCACCAGGACACACACGGGTCTTTGCGTGGGCGTGCAGTGACTCATTATTTTCATCCGTGCTCATGGGGAATTCTCCATACGGTACAATGCTGTGAGTTGAACATGACCATCTTCTCCGTGGTTCAGTGTGATCTCTTTCTTGTAACGAAGCCTGAAATGGCCCCCTTACAGTGCGTAATCATGCACACCCACCAAACTCCACAACGGATGTCATATGTGAAGCGCGATTTGATCGGCCTTGAGAGATCGCCATAATATTGGTCACCTGCTGAAAAACGTATCACCTCCTATCAAGTGCATTGCTTGCTCCTCTGTCTCTTGACACTCACTCCTCGGGGTCGCTGTCTCTGTAGCCCTCCCTTATTCAGTGGGAATTCATGGCTTGCAGAAGCATAGGTTTTGAGTGCTCACTTGGGAAATTAGGGTCACCACTTATCTGGAGCGGGGAAGGCTTGGTGATCAACTCATTCATGAACTTTTCAAAAGAGTGATGTCAGTTTTACTCAAAAGCTCACCTTGTACTGTTGTGATCTTCTCAGGGTATTGCTTACCAGCCATGCTACTGGGGAAAAGGCATTTAAATTATCTGTAAAAAGAATGAGTGGAAATGCTGAAATGTCTCCAAGCAATGTGGGCTGAATGTCAGCAATGACAAGATTTTGACATTCTACCCACGAGTGCTACTTCTGCTACTGAGAATTTTTGTGATGTTTAAAGCAGACATGCATTTTCCCCCACAATTTAAACAGTTCACAGGGTTCCTCATATTATTTATTAAGAAAGAAGAAAATTGTGTAGACTTGCACTGCAGGGTTACAACATCACACGTGACTTTTTTTTCAGAGACCTGGACAGGAATTTCTCAGGAGGAAATTCACCCGGATGGGTGCTATTGAAAAAAAAAAAAAAGTCATCCTGAGCTGCCCACTGAAATGTGACAGGTGAAGCCGAGCGCATCGAAGTTTATTTTTCCAGACACCACCATTTCTGTTTCATACTGTCCAAAAAACGATGAAATGTGTTCCTGATGCCATCTCCGCATGTTATGATAGTGTCCTGTTTGTTTTTTTGTTTTGTTTTTTTTGCAGTGTCCGGTGGGTGTCGAGGGCATTCTCTCCAGAGCATCCTCATCCTGCTGGTCACGCCGACAATTGGCTGTCGGATTACTTGCCTTGCTCACAACTCCTATCTCAAGTGACAAACCTCTAGACGCTCGTACCTTGTTCATTCTACTCTAGTCCATGCCATATATTTTCCTCATTGTGCAAATGGTGTTTTTGTTAGTTATTCATAGTGCTCTTTTGTATTGCTAGAGTAATTGGGGTTCCTTGACTTTTTATGACAAGCGATTTACGTAACTATCTCCTTGCTTTCTGCAAGCGATTTTGTTCATTACGATTTATCCTGGTTTTGGGTACCAGTGACCGTATTTGTTCCAACCCTCACTTATGGTCATGTACTATGGGTCGTGACCAAAAGAATGAGATCCAGGATACAATTGGCCGAAAAGAGTTTTCTCCACATCCCTTCGAGATAAGGTGATAAGCTTGGTCGTCGGGAGGGGCTGAGAGTCGAACTGCTTCTCCTCCACGTCCAGAGGAACCAGATGAGGTGGCTTGCGCATCTGATTAGGATGGTGAGGTGTTTCGGGCATGTCCCACCGGCAGAAGGCCTCTGGGATGATCCAGGACACGCTCGACAGACTGTCTTCGGGCTGGCCATTGGATCCCTCCAGAAGAGTTGAAAGGTGTGGCTGAGGGGAGGTAAGTGTGGGCTTCCCTGCTAAAGTTGCTGCCTCCGTGACCCAAGCCCGGATAAGCGGTAGAAAATGGTATGGTATTGTATGACTTGAGACTTGCTTGAGCCTTAAAGGTTACGACTTGAGATTTACTTGGGACTTGCACATATGTGACTTCAACCCACGTCTCAAATTTCTCATCAAAAACTACAACCTCGTATCATCTTTTTTATGACAAAATGAACAGGAAAACGCAAACGAAAGGCTGCAACACAAGCAATTACAGTACATTTGGCATTTCCACATTACCTACGTTGCTTTACGCTGTGCCAGTTGCTCAAACACAGAAGCAGGTTTACATTTTCAAACAACGGGGCAGCTCTTTTCTTCTGAACAACATGCCCAGAGACATTGTATGAATGTAAGCAGGTGATGTCAAATGCTTGGGCTAGGCCATCTTGCTGAGCTTCATGCTTGGCCCACCACTGCTGGGGACAGTCTTCCAAGCTAATAGTGGGCTCTGCTTTGTAGCAATCCAAACATTTTACATTAATGTCTTTCTCTTCATCAGATAAATAGTTTGTTGCAACCATAGAAGCCGATATTCTATTTGGTGGCTCAGACATGACTGGCTGTTGGGGCTGTGCGTGTGTCTCTAACCTCCTGAACAAGGCAGCGATTGCATACCACACAGGTCAGCTCAGACAATTGAGGTCCTTAAATCCTTGATCGAGTGCTGTCACAACCCTCAACCAGGTGAAGTTTTTTTTTCCTTGTGTTTCTCGCTGTCTATTGTAAGGGTCTCCTTGAATTTAGCCATGTAAGCTGGGTCATCCTTAGAGACCTCATCACCTGCGCAAGATGACAAAAGGCTGGCGGCACCACTGAGCGGGAAACAACCTTCTCTGCTCCGAGAATGAACTGTTCGTGTAATTATAATATCTGTGTGTGCACCTGCAATGACACAAAACAACATCTTGAATAATAAAGAAACACATCATTAATGGCTCAAGATCTTCAATTTCTTCAGCTCCGCCACTGTCGCCATGGTGACCTTGGTTGGATGGAGGGCCAGTGCATCTCTCAGTGCTGCTGGATTTCTCAGAATACGGTTCGTCATTTCCAGTGTACTCTTCCGTCCTTTTGACACGTCCTGCGTGAATGACTCTTTCTTGACATGATGTGCAATTTGCTATTGGTCGAGCTCCATTGCTTTTGGTGGGCTCTGTTTGAAATGGCCAACGACATTTCTGCAATGGGCTAATGCAATGTCAAACACGCTTTTCTGAAGAGAAACGGCGGCAGCTCCATGAGGGCTACGTGCAATACAAGGCATGTGATCGAAAAAGAACTCTGGTCATTGCAATGATGGGCGCATTATCAGGAGACAGTGTTGACTTTACCTTTAATGTCCTATGTGTTGGCGAAGTGCACCCAGTCAGTCTGCATAACATTTAAAACGTGTGACTGAAGTTCCCATTGTGGGTCAAAATAATGTGCAGTGAGACTGAGGTAACTCACATCATTGAGCAAAGTCCAATAATCACCAGTTAATCGTCCTTGTCACTCCCCTTGCCGCCTCCACTTTAGATTCCTCCTCCTGGAATAAACGCTGCATGGTGGCTGCAGTGGTGGCTCTTGAGGGTAAAATATATCTGCCGTCTTTTGGATGTGACTCAAATTAATTCACGCAGCCCCTCGTCAATGCTAATCGGCCTGCAAGATGTGGCCACACATTTACCAATTGCTTTTGAAAACGTGTCGCTGGTAGCGCTGGTCAGACGTCTCCTCCGTAAACAATTCAGTGTGATCTTCTGTTGCTGAGGGAGAGGAGTGGTCCTAAGACGAACACTATCTGTATACTTTGCTGAAAGGTGTTGTAAATTTGGTGTACTTCTCTGATAACTCATTTCACATCGTCAACCCATGCAAATCACTTTGCTGTTTTCAATAAACCATCTGGCAGGGCTTCGAGGTGGAACTTTACACCAAAAACAATTTTTTTCTGTATCCAGTTCTTGCAGTACTCTGATGATCTCTCTGTGCTTCGTCTACAACCTGCTGTTTCGTGACTGGAAAACCCAAATTATGGGGATTGGGAAAAATTCAGAACTTACTGGCAATAAAGGGAATTGAAGTTAACGCGGTATTAACACATCGATTTTGACAGCCCTAATTAATATAATTTAAAGTATCCCAGAAAATGCTGGAGGAGGTTAACTGCTGCAACACAGATTTCTGATGGCGCTATAGCATCCCCTCGGCCAGATGTGGAAACATCCCTAGGTATGTTGTGTCACAAAAATACTATTACAGGATTGGAAGCTCTGAGCGTTTAATTGTCATTTTTCCCCCGTGTAAAAACTACTTCCTGTTTTATTTTGTAGTCACTTGTATTGCTCGCATGTATTCGCCCCATCTGTTTGGTCCATCTGCCCCTTGTCTGATGTGTCTCTGCAGGGCCCCGCCCTCTTCCTTTGGGTTTCCTCGACCAATTGGCTCGCTGACACTTGCTACTCGTTCAGTCCTGAGTTCGCTTTGTGCCTGAGTGCTGTTGTTGTCTCTGTTAATGCTTGTCAGAATACACAGTGAACCTAGAAATTTGAGTCAAATACTAAGAGACAACAGGCAAACATGTCCAACCAATTTCCCAGAGGTGTGAATAACATGCGCGAGTTACATTACTTGGGTTAAACAAGTGGTTAAGTCAAGTCAAGCAACCTTCTAATGAGGCCTTGTATAAACGCGAAGAATGACAGGACAGCTGGCGACAAGGGGCAAAAGTAGACGAGATTTACAAGCAGGCTGGTAATGAGGCCAAATTTGAGCATTTCATTTCCGATCATCATCTTTTTCTAAAAGATTGTGCTGAGCAATAGCCCTTCTACAGCCACTTTTAAGAAATCCTTTGCGTTTATTGGTCGGTGGGTACGCCACTTTAGTCATCTGTGGAACTTGTTTAACTCACAAAACTGATGTATGCGTGTTTAATGTTTACAACGATGCGCTTTAGATTACTGACACCGCTGTATGATATACTGTATAGCCTGACTGGCAAAACAAATTGTAAAAGTGGCATAAAATAATGTGTTTATAAGTTATAAAATCAGCAAAAGCAATTCATTCTGACTGTATGCGTCTTTAAGGACCCATCCAGCCATAAAGTGAATCCTACACATCTCGGTAAATCCACAACAGACAGAAATGATGCTTCAGTGAACAATTAGAAAGAGCAAGATTATACACAAAGAGCAATAAAAGTGAATCCTTGTCGACCGTTGAAGCCTTCCCCGTCGAAACGAGCGATGCGTTGTAAAACCCGAATGCATTCTCATCGCCACAAACATTAATGTTGATGTGCTTATCATTTTTTATAGAGTGCAAAGCCAGTGTTTGTGCATATGAGTCTTGAGACTCTCCTAGTTACATCATTAATCAATCATGGGCTGGAAACATTTTGGACAATTGTATGCCATATATGGTCTAAAAATGTGATGACACACCATTAAGGCTTGAGATATTGTTTTACTTTGTACTTTATTTGTGCAACAGTGTTTTGTAGACGACCATGTGTCCTTCCAATGAATTTAGCAACTAGAGCTCTTAATTGCCTTCATGACGAAGTCACTCAAAAGTGACTATTTTCACAGACTGAGGTTTTATTGACTGTTCTGCTATATTGTGGCAACATTAGCAAGGCTTGTGTTTGTGATCATTCAAAGTTAATTAAGCCGATGCCTCTGTTTGCCATGTGCCGTTAGCGTGAATGCCAGCTTAGCTAATTCTATTGGACCGCAAATTCACATTGTTTTCTACGGGGGGAAATTATTTTGGGAAATCCCAATAAATTGAAAGCAGAGGAACAGATTGTTTTTGACTTTAGGTATTATGTTGTAGTTGAGTGGTTAGCGCGTTGACTCCACAGTACCGAGTTCGTGGGTTTGATCCCAGCTCCGGCCTTCCTGTGTGGAGTTTGCATGTTCTCCCAGTGCCTGTGTTGGTTTTCTCCGGGTACTCTGGTTTCCTCCCACATTACAAAAACATGCATGGCAGGCTGATTGAACACTCTTAATTATCCTCGGTGTGAGGGTGAACGTGGATGGTTGTTTGTCTCTGTGTGCACTGCAATTGGCTGGCAAGCGGTTCAGGATGTCCCCCGCCTACTACCCTTGTGAGGATAAGTGGATCAGGAAATTAATGGAAAAATGGAATATTATGTTGCATATTGTTGGCAAAACAAAAAAAAAGTGTAATGCCCCAATGTAGGTATTCAAGTATGTTCACTATGACGAGGTGTGCTGAATAATGGCTCATGTATTCCGATTTTTTTTTGGTAAGGAACATATTAGGTTACATGTAACGGCAAGTGCTCCAGACACACATTTTCTCTTTCTACCATTCAATTAGGCCTCTTTGGCACACAATTGGCACAGTGGGTGACTTGTGCTACGCCATTGTGACGCTCTGACCATTCTCCTTGCTTAGCTTTCCTTATCTATGGCACTCTTGGCACACATACTCGTTGAATATAGTTAAGACTGTGGAGTCACACTTTGTCACATGCTAGGCAAAGTCACCTCCCTACGTGGGTGCAGCTAAGTGAGTATAAGAACAAGCAATTTGTGTGAGATAGATGTCACAAGCGAGAGCGGGACATATATGCTGAAGAAAATACGTCTTGGGTCCCACACTCCATTTGGCCGCGCTGACCGAGAAGGAGAAAGATGGCCATTGGCAGCATTTGAATCAGTTGATTCAACAATCCTCCCTCTCCTCAGTTTCCATCTCAGCTCCCCGGTTGCTCGTCTTATTTCGCCATCCCGTTGGCGGGAGGGGTGCGGGAAATGCGGCGCAAATTGCAGGCAGAGATGCCCTTGCCAAAGAGTTGCTAAGGGCCCCTCGTCGCAGGTAAGATTGATTGGGCGATTAAATATCCAGCACCGAGAGTATTGGAAGTAAGGACTCTTGATCAGAAGTGCCAAGCAGAGAGGACGTATGAACAAACTGTCTATGTCTGTGCTATCATCGCATCAACATGAGGATGCTTGAACCATTGGGGCTCAGGTTGTCGATGGAGTGTGTCACCTGACCAACATGCTTTTCAATCCAGGTTAACGTTGCTTTTTCTCCCCTCCTATATATTTGATAAAGATCCATCCATTTTAGAATTTGCTTGTCCTCCACGAGGGTCGTGGGCGTGCTGGAGCCTATTCCAGCTGTCTTTGGGCAGTAGGCGGGGTACACCCTGAACTGGTTTCCAGCCAATCACAGGGCACACATAGACCAACAACCATTTGCGCTCACAATCACACCTAGGGACCATTTAGAAAGTGTTGCATGCATGTTTTTGGAATGTGGGAGGAAACCCAAGTACCTGGAGAAAACCCACATAGGAATCGAACACTGCACCTCTGCACTGTGAGACAGATGACTGTGCCGCCCTGATTAAGGTCTTTCTATTGTGTTTTAAAAATAATTTATTTTCGTTTCGTTATTTTACAAAACGAATTTCTTAACTTTTAAATGTTTTTAAAGTTTTCTGTTCATGTGTTAAATTTGGTGTTCTGGTCATTTGTGTATGCTACTTTTGTTTTCTCTGCTTGGCTTTTGAATGTCGCGAACGGTTTTGTTTGTTCGTGCTTGTTAGGTGTTGCGTCTTTGCTTGTGAGAAGCACACCAAGTTGCGTTGTGTATTAAATATGCTGGATAAATAAAGCTCCCCCAAGACTTAAAGAAGATATATTTTGAAAAATCACTTCCCAGGTGCCCTTAATGCATGGGTTCTTTGGTAAAGAATACACTTTTGTTGGTGGAGTTTAGTTCCTCTTTTTTGTCATTTGAGTGCCGCTGGAGCTATTCCTTACCGCCGCAGAATTAAATATGCTACAGTACAGTGAACTATTGCCCTCCTAGAGGAAGCAGAAACTTGCTTCCTAAACTATTAAATTTTGGGGTTGTTCTGTACCATACGATGGCTTTTTCTGGGCTGTTTTGTACAAATTGACCCATTGTGGGGCTAGGTTTGTGCAAAACAAATGAAACGGTTGAGCTGAATTGACCCGGACATCTTAAAAATATGAATTTATAGCTCCACTTCAGTTTAAAATGGCAGAAATTTAGTCAGCCCAATTTATTTCTCGGTGGCTCATTATCTTACAGGTACATGGTAAAAACACATGGGTCAAAAAATAAATAAATAAACAACAATTTGGGACGAAAAGTGACTGAATCTCCACATGGGTCAACCTTCATATTTTTCTGGAGGTTGTTTCGTTAAAAACGATACAATTTTTGTGCAAAACAATCCAGAAATGTGGGTCAAATTGACTCAGTGTTGGACGGTCCCTTTTTGACCCGTGTTAGGGTTATTTTTGACGAGAGCTGTCAAACGATTAAAATATTTAATCTAATTAAAAATGCAACTGTCATAATTAACCCAAATTCACTAAAAATTAATCGTGATTACTCACACATTTTTTATCGTTTCTGAATTTCTTTTTATATTTTTTTGTCCTATTTTTCCCCATTTTAATGCTCTCATCAACGTGGAATCATGAATCAGTTTTCTATTTACTCAAATAACAATTTCGATTTTCAATTTTACATGAACATTTTTCACTTGGAGCAGTTATTCACACATAATCTCTCACACAATATTACTGTCCATCAACAACAGTGAAAAAAATATTTTGTCACACAACAGCTGCTTTAACAGCTCTTTTTATGGAATCAAAACAGAGCAATATAATATTATAAAGTGCACATCTAAGATAAACTAGTACTCAGCCTATAGTGGATTTAAGCCATGCTTGCGTACTTCGTTTTTCTTAAATTTGCTTTGAACACAGCAGCCAGGCTATCATTTCGGATGACTACATTTGGTTCGATGACAACACCAGAGACATTTTATTTTCAGTATGGTCGCTACGACTGCACCGCTGAACTCTCGACGTGCCTAAGCGCACCGTCAGTCAGACGAACACAGAGAAGCTCCACCCGCTTTATTTATATGGACACGGAACACTGTAACCTTCCACACAAAATAGTTCCAAACAAGTAACTTCTTGCTTGGCTCTCGACGAAGGCGGACACTTTTGCTTTCTGCGCTGTCCCCCACCCCACCCCCACCCTTCCCTGCTCGCCACTCAGTCCTTGTGCTGTCTTTTGTCTGACTTTTCCTAGCCTCCTGTCGTATTTTCATCCTAAAAACAAACATGGAATTGGTTGGCTGGTCTCTCGATGCCATCGACAACATTTTCTCGATGAGAAGAGCAGGCATTGGGGAGCCTACTTGCCCCTCGGGGACTTTTGCTGCTGGGTACACCCTAGATCCTTGGAGGAAGCGGAGAATGGTGTGCCTGTCAACACTGTCCGTTGAGGATTTGGACGACATCTACATTTTCGGCCTTCCGATAACAGGTATGCTGCTGTTTGGTGTGAGCAGTTTCCTGATCTATCGAAAATTCAACCGACGGGAGCGGCTCTATTGGACGAGGCTGCCGGTCTAATGATGGCATAACGCGGATGTCCAACACTCAGACTCAGACTGTGCTCAACCACAAACTGTTGCGGTTTTGGAGCGTCTCTGCAAGATGGTTAAGAACTTGGAGAAACTGGAATCCGTGTTCAATTACTGACTGAAATCATGGATTTGGCTGATCGACGCCACTAAAGAGACATAAGCCACAGACTCAAGGCTGTCTTAAATTCTTGGGCAGCCTGCTACCAAAACAACATCTGCTATCTCGACCTTCCCCTGATGAAAATATGCACGGAAGCTCGTCCCCCACCATCACCCCGTCCCTCATACATTCCCTTGATTCACCGTCTTCATTGTTTATGTCTTGTGACCTGTTGTAACTGTCATATGCTTGTGCAGGAGTTTTTTTGCCTCACTCAAATTATCCTCAAAATGAGGGTAGTTCGAGCGTGGGTTTTTTTCTCCCTCTCTCCCTCCCCTGTGGTTTCTTTTTGACCTTCGGGTTGAGTGAACGCTGGCGCGTTTTGGCTGCCGCTGCTTAACCCGTATTGTTTTGTGTTTTTTGTTATTGTAAAGTGTCCTTGGGTGTCTTGAAAGGCGCTTATAAATAAAATGTATTATTATTATTATTATAATTGCGTCAGTGGCATACATCGTATTCGACAGGCTACCTGCTATTTATTCTTATTTCTCTCCCGAAACAGTGTCTTCTCCTGCTTGGTGTATCTTAGCCTTCTCCGCTATGTACAATCTCTATACACAGCTTGTAATGGAGGCTCTCGCTGGCAATCCGTTGTGGAGTCGTTCGATGCAATGCGAATGATTTCAGCTTGAGTCGAGCTGTGGACAATGTTGACAGGCTTGCATGCAGTAGCCATACATTTAGCTATGGCTTCAACAAATTTGTTCTTCATCGTGTCATCTATTTTCTTCGCTTTGAAATGATCCATAGCTGTCTGTCTGAGACGAGGGGGCGGAGTACTCACGTCAGCTGTGTGCTTGGCCATTAAGTGGTATTTCAGACTCTACGTGCTATGATGATAGCTCAGTTTACGACTGCAAAACATACAGGTAACTTTGGTCTTGTCAGTGGAACAATCTGGCAACTTTTTAAAAGTAAACTTTCCATTCATAAACTCTTTAAGTATCCGTTTTCGGTCTCTCGCGCTGCCGTGGCTGGCAAAACAAATGTGCGTGGACATGTGCAGCGCGCTTGTTGTTTTGTTTCTGGTGTATTTATAGAGCAACGTAACATCCGCAGTGACGTGTGCCGCGTTAATCTCGCGAGAAACATTTTAATCCCGTTCAAATTTATTTCAATTATTGCCAATAAAAACGCGCTAAACTGAGAGCTCTATTTTTGACCCAACTGTTTTCCACTGTACAGTAGCATAAAATTCTAATTTTGATGGCTTATCATTGTCAAAAATAAGTGGGATAGGTTTATATGTGAGCTAGGAGAGACTCTGCCACACCCTAATGAGGATCAGAGACCGGGGGCTTTTATTCACAGTTATATTCCAGCAATTGATACTGTATAAAATAAACGGGTATATTAAACGTTATTAAACCGATATATTAAAAGTCATATCCATTGAAAGCTCTACCAAATGCCGGATGTTAAACATTCCCCTTCACAGTCGTAAGTACACATGATTTATTCAGCTAGCTTCAGTCTGCCTCAAATATTGCTTGTAATACTGATCCAGCAAACCTCACTAAGATGTTTTTGCAGTTTAATAAAACCTCACAAAGATGTTTTTGCAGTTTAATATTACATTACGAGAACAGTTTTTTTTGGTTGTTTGTTTTAATTGCAGATTTGTTTTAATAGCTGCTCAAATGGAGTCAAGCCAGGTGAGAAGGCTATGTAAAAGCGTCATTTACTCGGGAGTTGGAGCCCACCGTCTGGCAAGTCATGACAGACCCTGGACACTCCCGTCATGACCTTTTACTTTGAGGTGGCTACACTGACCTGGAAATTCTACTCTGCTGATTGGTTTTGGGACGGGAGATGCAATCTGCTGATGCATACTGAAAAGGTCAAGGCGGCCTCTCAACAGGAAAGCCATCCTGTTGGGTTACATGCTGTCTGAAATGCATCCGATAGCAGCTCCTTTTTTTCTTCATGTCTAAACACATCCCTCGCTCCCTCGCTCATTCATTTTCTGTCATTTTGGTGAACATTGCGTACCCTGTGCGGCTTGTGTATTTTGCCCATGCGGCGTGCTATCATTACTCTTGGGAATTATATGGAGGGAACAGAAATTACACCATCTGATAGGCACCGATTAGACTGTCTGAATGAGGATTTCATTTTTTCTTTCCATTTCTAGACACCTCAGTAAGTGCATAAATTCACATTTTGCTTTTCAGTATGTACTGCAACATGCTACACATCCAGTGCCATGTATAGCACGAAGCACAGTCTAACTGTGCATATCGGTGGAGTTTTCTTTATTTTGGTATTTAACTGGACCTGCACAGGTAGAAGAGGAAATTTGTGCCATTGTTGGGGCGGAAAGCAGCTGACTTCCAGCTAAGTGAATCGGCAACCCTCTTTCCTTTCAAATTCAGCACAGAGAAAGGACATACAAAGTATATTTAAAACAGCCCTTCTAAAATATTGGGGCGGGGACACGATGTGATGCCCGGGGGCTGCGTGTGACTCTAGGGAACATGCTTTTTTTGCCGAAGAGACGAGAATAAAGTGTAGTTGCACATCCACTACAGCAGTTGGCAGTGGCACCCTCAAGTGCGCAGGACATCTTAGTTTTATGAGTTAGTTGGTTTTGTTTTGTTTTGTTTTGTTTTGTTTTGTTTTTGCACCGAGCAGGCGACATGAAGTGCAGGAAACAAACCCTCAAGAGACAAGGTGAAAAGAAAGGCGCAGAGAGATGAAGATAATGAGACAAAAGAAAGTCATCTGAAAGTTCAGACAAGGAAATACAGTATGACGAAACTTATGTATGCACTTGGCATCACTGTGATTACAGTGGGAGACTAGGAAAGACCGGTGTGTTCACCGTGTCTAAAAATGCTGGCCACGGACAGCAAGAAGCCAAATAAAGCAAGGCGCCACTTAAAGACATTACGCCTCAATCACGCTGATAAGCCGCTGGGAAACTGCAAAACGTGCTCATCGTAGCCATTCATCCTGACTTCCTTATTTTGATAAAAAAAAAACTTAAGTGTTTTATATAGTGTGCTCCTGAGGTAATGTTACTGAAATGAATTTGAATTTGTTATTATTTATTGATATTATTACATTTCATTTTCAGAATGAAATGTTGCAATAAGTTGGTCAAAAATGTTCAAACAAGGATTTTTCTTATTTCAGGCAAAGTGATACAATTAAAATCTTTTCTGTTACAGATTTATAAAACGATGTTAATAAAGTTATTCTTTGCTGTAAGTTGAACTATTTTTCTTTTCTTTAATCTTAATAAGGATACAATGTAATGTAGAAGTGTACCTATCACAATTTTATAGTCAAATAATAATTATCATGGCGGCAGAGAGTGGGGGTGCGTGTGAATTGGTTCTTATAGTGTGTGTGTGTGTGGCGGGGGGGCAGAAAATAATTGAGAAGCACTGATATAAAGGAAATTGCAAAAAGATATCCCCTTTCGGATGGTGTAAAGATGACCGCCGTGGATGGATGAATGGGTACCATGTGTATTTTCTATGCTTCAAGTGGACATACTTTCATTGGGTTTTTATAATTTTCACCTAGGTCCAGTGTTTTGTATTTTTTTTCCCAATTTCCACCACATTGAAAATTGCAGTACAATACATCACCCATCCATCCATTTTGGACAGCACTTGTTTTCATTCGGCTCATACGTGAGCTAGAGGCTTTCTCAGCCCAAATGGCTGCCAGGCAATCACAGAGCACATATCGACAACGGACCATTCACACACAATTTCACACGTATGGACAATTTTGTTCTGCACACACGAGGAGAAGGTGCTAACTTCGAACTGAGTTTTAAACCCTGAACCTCAAAACTGTTGAGGCAGGTGTACAAACCACGAATCCAATGTGCTGCCCCAAACAGTATTATCATATTTCACAACGTGTTTCTTAAAAGCTTGACAACCAGTGCAAAAAAAAAGTTGACATTATTGTATTTCTTACGGAAAAAAAACCCAACCAAGTTTAAACGATGAGCCTTTACCAAATGCTTGAGAAATGTTATGGTTAAAAGAAACTGTCACATGAGGAGCAGTACAATATTCGAACCCAGGAGTTGAAAAGTAAACTTCTTCATCAATGAAAATACAAAGTAACTACAGAGAGCAGGACAGGATGTAGAAGACACGGAAAAGCTGACACTCGAAAGCTCAACGTACTGAAAGTATGTCACTGAGTAATCCAACTTGATATACTGTGAGGCATCAAGCCAAAATGACAAAATAAAAGTGCAAAGCAGACAAAGAGACCCAGCAACTGTATAGCAACTGAAACATTAAGAGGAACAGTCACAACAAAAACAGGAAAAAGAAATACACTGTTAAAAGGTTTGGGGGCTTGGATTATATTGTATTTTACTCTATTGTTTTGTTTTGTTTTTTTGCATATAGGTATGAATATTACAAAAAAAACAAATGAAATGTTTCTGTCTTCATCGAATGTATGTAGGGTGCAACAGCACACTGCTGAATTCTATGATACAAATAATGTTAGAAATATGAGATCATTCCTTTTAAAACACGGTCTACCAAACAGTACCACCAGAAATGATCCTTAAAACTGATCTTTTACTTTCTTAATGTGCGCTACAAATTTGTTGAGCATGTAGCTTGACGGAAAAAAAAATCATTTCTCATCCCCAAACAATACAGCACTGAAAACATCATAATTTAACACTGTCTTGAGAGCCAGAATGTGACTGCTGAAATGTATAAAAGGTGTACACGAGCAGCTCTTTGCATTTAGCGGGGCCATTTGTCCATCGTGGACAACAATGCCGAGCTGAGGCGTGCATGAACATCAGACTCAATCTCGTAGATGGGGTCACAGAAGACAGCTAGCGCGCTCGTCTTCATCCGTCAAAGCTGCCTCATCTCAGCGCGGGAGGAGACGACAACAACGTACGGAACGCCTTCCCTGCACATTTGATAACGCATCAACATATCTGCTACACACGTGATGGCGTCAAGCATAGGAAGCATCGTCTCTTATCACAAGATTGCATAGGACAGACAACACTCACTCAACAGCTACGCAGTTTTGCTGACATTTACACATGTGTAATATTACCAAAAAGGCCTTGACTTTGGAGGGGTGACATTTGGGGTGCCCTGTGTGAGACTATTAACATTCCACAGCTCTTCTACCTGCATGGAAATGTTAACTGTAGGGTGAGATGCAAATATTTTGGAAAAACCTTCTCGGTATTCGTGAGTGTTTCCAAAACATTAGTTATCATCAACCCATACTGATGAATTGATATCATGATTATTAGGTTCCCTTTTACATATTTTAATTTTAGAACCTTTGACAGCCTATTACCATGGTTGCGAGATAATTTGAGTTGGAAATGAGAAAGAGGCCATTTTCCCAAACTTTTCATTGATCTAAAAAAAAAATGATTTTGAACTCATGAATATTTAAAAGGGCGGCACGATAGTCGACAGGGCTTGATTCCGGCCATGGCCTTCCTGTGTAAGGTTTTTATGTTCTCCCCATGCCTGCGTGGGTTTTCTCAGGGTACTTCGGTTTCCTCACACATTCCAAACACATGTGTATGGCAGGTTCATGGAACACTCTAAATTGTACCTCGGTGTGAGTGTGAGTGCGGATGGTTATTCATCTCTGTGTGCCCTGCGATTGGCTGGCAACTAGTGATGGGACGATAATACCTCAAGTAGTGTATTGACCCACTTCACAAACTGTGTCAGCACTGTATTGACACTGTGTTGGTCACCCAATAGCGACCCCTGCAGTAGTTATAAAACCATTGCAGGTAAAGAAATTCCTTGTTTGTGTAAATGCTAAACTGAGTTGGAATGTAAAATATAGCAAATTTGAGTTACAATTCAGATTTTTAACTTATGTAGAAAATGTTGTTAAATCATGTGAAATAAAAGACAAAATTCTCCAGTTTATGAATTTATTATTTTATTAGTTTATGAATTTTTATTGAGGAACAAAAGTTTTTGGAGTGTCTTTGCTCCAAGGTGATTTCTCCTCTTAGACACCAGATCCCCAGCCTCAGAAAATACTCTTTCACATGGTTCAGATGACGATAGTGAGCAGAGAATTTTAAATGAAAGTTGATGCAGATGTGGATATGTTTTCTGGTTCCATTTCCAATATTGTAAAGGGTCTTGGTTTCTGGGTGTGTTTGCTTCTGACAAGCAACGTTGGACTTCAATTATGGAGGATTTCAAAATTATAAGATAAAATAAATAAAGCAACTGTAAGGCTCTTTCACTGACTATCATATGTATAATAGGTCATTCACTTGATAAACTGATAAAGTGGGTGCAATGCGCCACCATAAAAAACAAATGTATATAACAGTAAACAATGCTCAAAGGAGAAAAAGATTTACCAAGATCAAAATTATTCCACACTGGGGAAAACTTCTTAGAATGATCCATAATTTCGCAAAACTCCAGCCAACAAACCCACGACATGTTGATATAGTTGGTGTCCTTATAAACACACTTTGGCGCGGCACATTCAAACGATTCAGTTCCTGTATTGGTCACGTGATTCTTTCTTAAAGCAGTACACGCACCGATACGGGGTTTCACTCTTGATTTCTCGGCACTGTGCTCACGCACCAGTGTCGCTCGTCCCATCACTACTGGCAACCAGTTCAGGGTGTACCCCGCCTACTGCCCGAAGACAGCTGGGGTGGGCTCCAGCATGCCCCGGGCCCTGGTGAGGATAAGCGGATCAGAAAATGGATGGATAGATAATTTTTTTTTTAAAATTCTAATTCAAGCTTTGCCCTGATTGGCTCTCTTTTTTCATTAGATAAGGAAACAGCTTTCCTTTGACTGTTTAGATCCCAATATGTGGGCATAATATGGCCACCATGTCTCTTCATTGTGTTGGTGCCAGCAGAGTTGAATTGTGTCATGTGACAGTGCACCCAGAGTCGGTCATGGCAAATTGATGGCACGGTGCCCTTGAAGGAAAATTTCACCACTTTCAGGGTGATGCTGCATGCCCTGACAGCCGCACAACAGGCACACTTAGTGGGACTTTGCAGCATGAACGAAGGCATGGCTGGTTGACAATGTATATTTTTAGATGAAAAACTTATTGACAATAGGCTGTTTTACTTGCTTGTCGCTTGTTGGAGAAATGTAAATTACCGTATTTTCCCCACCATAAGGCATTTCGGAGTATAAGGCGCACCTTCAATGAATGGCCTATTTTAAAGCTGTTTTCATATATCGGGTGCACGGCATTATAAGGTGTAAATATAGAAGCTACAATAGTGGCTGCAGTTGCGTTATGAATCCACTAGACGGGAATTCAACGCAATCCAATACAATACAGCTTTATTATTGTAGAGCTTTCACAACAGCTGCAACTGTAACAAAGCACTTTACAGAACACTTAAAATACTATGTCCAAGAAATCAGAATATTTATCCACATATAAGGTGCATCGGATTATAAAGTGCATTGTCGGCTTTTGAGAAAATGTATGACAATAAGAATAAGAAAACCTTTATTCGTCTCACAATGGAGAAATTCCCAATTTACAGGAGCAAAGGAAGAAAGTAGAAGAAAAAAGTATATATAAAATGGCGCTGCGAGAGTGGCTGCCTTTATAGCCATTTTGAAGTCATCATAACATAATCACAAAATAATACAACACAACACATAAGACACAGACAGTCGTGCAATCTTAAACACTTTTCTGCATACTCTTTGTTGTTTCAAGCAGTTATTGAGGTGAGCCTTATAGTGCGGAAAATACCGATCTGAAAGAAATTACCTCATTTTATATATATATATATATATTTATATATACACACACATATATATATATATATATATATATATTGACAGACATTGAGGACAGCTACAAGTACCTCGGTATACCACAAGCCAACGGCAACCTCGAACTGGCAACAAGGAAAGCGGCTATGGCCAAATACCTCCAGCGAGTGAGGCAAGTCCTAAGAAGCCAGCTCAGCTGGAAGAGGGACCATCATGGGAGGACAAGCCCCTACACGGGATGTACCACCGGACCATAACTGAAGTGGCCGATCTCAAGAAGTCCCATCAGTGGCTAGAGAGGGCTGGCCTGAAGGACAGCACAGAGGCACTCATCCTGGCTGCTCAGGAGCAGGCCCTGAGCACCAGGGCCATTGAGGCCCAGATATACCACACCAGACAAGACCCAAGGTGTAGGTTGTGCAAAGAGGCACCTGAGACGATCCAACACATAACTGCAGGGTGTAAGATGCTGGCAGGGAAAGCCTACATGGAACGCCATAACCAGGTGGCTGGCATAGTCTACCGAAACATCTGTGCGGAGTATGGACTGGAAACCCCAAGGTCAAAATGGGAAACACCTCCCAAGGTGGTGGAGAATGACAGAGCGAAGATCCTGTGGGACTTCCAGATCCAGACTGACAAGATGGTAATGGCGAACTAACCGGATATCGTGATCATAGATAAAGGGCAGAGGAAAGCCGTTGTAGTGGATGTAGCGGTCCCAAGTGATGGAAACATCAGAAAGAAGGAACACGAGAAACTCAAGAAATACCAAGGGCTCAGAGAGGAGCTGGAGAGAGCCTGGAAGGTAAAGGTGACAGTCGTGCCTGTGGTGGTCGGAGCACTCGGGGCAGTGACCCCCAAACTAGATGAGTGGTTTCAACAGATCCCGGGAACAACATCGGACATCTCAGTCCAGAAATGTGCAGTGCTGGGAACAGCAAGGATACTGCGCAGAACCCTCAAGCTTCCTGGCCTCTGGTAGAGGACCCGAGCTGAATGAGGGACGGACACCACCCGAGGGGGGGTGAGACGAGGAATTATATATATATATATATATATATATAATCTTTTTTTTTTTTTTTTTTGAGAAAGATATCCCAAAGTTTTTATATAGCTGTAAGTCAGTAATGGTTCAAATCAAGTTAAAAAATAAAACATTTTATTCTTGACTTCAGAAATTAAGAAAATTCAAAAAGCAATCTTTTTCAGTTGTTAAAAACTAGCTGAAAAATCACATGATCAGCCCTTATTTCCGAATGAGTCAACTCTGTATATATTGTCCTATCTAAAATAGTTGACACCAGTGAATAAGATGTGTTAATGCAGAAGCATACTCTCAGACTGTGAAAGATTTGTAGAAAGATTTCATCAGCCACAGAATCAAGTTCCCCCTATGGACATCTCAGTCCCTAGACCTCAACCCCACTGGAATTCTGTGTCGAGAAAGAGAAAAGTGCAGAGAGGACCCAGATTGCTGGATGATTCAGAGATTGTGCAAAGTGGACAGACAGGTCAAGGAACTCTTTTTTTCCTGTATTTTCTCTCTTTGTGAAACATAACACAAAGTAGGAGAAGGTCCTGTTTTGTTGGCAAAAGGGGTTTATACAAACCAAGTATTAACATCAGAGGTGCTAATAATTGTGGTTTGATTTTAAAGAAGTATTTTTTTTTAATGTATGACTTGGATGTTTCCACTCGAAATAAATGGACTTCAATTAAGAGTTGGATTTTCTTCATCTGACACTCGGACCTTTTGTGATTTAAGGGGAAGTATGAATCTCATATTTGGTCTGACTGTCGGTATGAGTTTTATTAGCTTTACCAAAAGTTCACTATTTTGCCAGAAATAATTGTTTAGGGTGTGAAGAATACAACAGCCCTCTTTCAAATGTCAGTCAAGTTTGGTGCAGCATGCTTCAATGTTGGCCATTCGTGAAAGCTTTTCATTTTCCCCCTATGCCCTAGCAACAGATAGGAAGGACACGCTTTACAATCCTCTGTCATCTATTGGCGACCATTCAACACACTTCTCAGCATTTGAGACAAATTCCACAGTAGCCAAGATTACATCTGTGTGGAATAGCTGACGTCCCCCCCCCCCCCCCTCCATCTCATTCTCACTTCAGAGGGGATATATATATAGGATAGCCTCTGCTTTCAAACCTCGCCCACGGGACCTTCACATCAATGCAATTAGTGAGGGCTGTCAGACCGACGCATTGAGCCTCGTCTAATTAACACCAAGCACTTGTCACTGCGGAGTTCGGCGTCATCTGATGAGTCACGTGAACAAAAGTATGCGATTGAGTTAGCTGACGTTGGAATGGATGGGGTTTTAATCAAGATGGGAAAGCTATGGTGCCTAGACAACATATAATGTTGCATAAACATACTTTAAATCTCCCAAACGCAGTGGGGAAAATGCATTACGATTCGAAGACTCGAAAATGGCCATCATCCGCTTGAGTCTCCTAATCCAGCGTGTTATTAAAACATTTTTAATGACATTTGATTTCAACTCTCGAGACACACAAACACAACACTGCTCATTTCCAAAAGATACCATCAGAGAAGCTGTAAGAGCAGTTTCAAATCGCAGTATTTATGAAATATGTAATTATAAAGAGTAATTATGAATAGCCACATCTCAGTTATGAGGGTATGCAATCACATAATCTGTTTTTTAAAAATCCCCTCACAATGCCGTGCAGGTTTTAGTTCACAGTGAAGATGGGGAAAAAGTTTTAAATGATCTATGTTGGGCTAGTTTTTTTATTTTATTATTATTATTTTTTAAGAGCAGTTTCAAATAGGAGTAAGCACAAAACCTCCAGACTTCTGACAGAAAGCAAACAATGTCGGAAAAGCCTACTAGAACATCTGGAGTTTATGTGGTGTTATTTTGAGGGCCTTTTAATTGTGGTGGATGTTTGCTGACCCACATTTGACAGGAGTTTGAATGTTATTTGGTTAATTATGAATAGCCACATCTCAGTTATGAGTGTATGCAATCACATAATCTGTTTTTTAAAAATCCCCTCACAATGCACTGCAGGTTCTAGTTCACATTAAAGATGGGAAAAAGTTTTAAAAATATTTATGTTGGGATAGTTTTTGTTTGTTTGTTTGTTTTTTACCAAAAAAAATAACGGCATTTAAACAGGGCTATTTAGCCATTGCAAGGGCATACAGTATAACATGTTTCATAAACAAGACATGCTTACACTATGGTTAAGTATGTTTTAATAAGTGAAAATATTTTTTGGTTGTTTTTCAATGGTGTCTCGATCACAGATTTCGGTTGGGTTTGGGTCGTTACTCTAGTGATAAACAGGCGATCTTTGCAGATCAAATACAAAATGCTTCAAGATAAAAGTGGAAATAAAACTGAATAATCAGCTAAAAACAAGGTTGCCAATGATGAACTGCAACCCCAAGGCCGTTCACTGTAAAGGCAAGTGTGGTGTGAATGGTGTGTGTTTGTCTAATGATTCGTCAATTATTTCATGGTTTATCGATCTCGAACTGTGGTCTGTGATGATATAATAACAAGGATGAGGTATCACACCCAAGACAGGCATGATATATCTTCGCCCTACACACACACACACACACACACACACGCACACACAAACACACGCTAGGGCGCTGCCATTAACAGGTGTGTAATTAAGTGGCGGTGATGGGGCCAGTGTGACATTAATGCGCCTCGACTTGTGTGGCGGCTTCCTCCCAGCGAGACCTAAATGATGAGCGCGGCCCAGACGCGTCCTTGCTGTCCTCCTGTGTGTGTGTGTGTGTGTGTGTTTTGCATGTTTGTGTGTGGCCAAGTTACTTCTCAGGCCCCTGACACCGCTTTTCCTCTTCCTCTCTTCTCTGCACATTGCATCTGGGATTGATTAGTCTTTCAAAAGGATTATTTTCAAACTTGACTTTGACTGTATTTCTCTGCGCAGAGTTTTTCTTTGGATTGTTTTATATCCATGGCCTAAGTGGTATTCAAACAAATACAGTGATGCCTTGATATACCCTTCCAGCCTGGTTAATGTTGAAAAATGAGTTTGAAATGATACTGAGGTGCTTTGGGATTATAGTTTGTGGTATATTTAAATCTTAAATAGGCAAATATTAACATTTCGTGGGATATGAGGCATGTCAGTCACTTACGTTTCTTTGTTATTCATGCTAATCCCTCTCCCCCAATGAAAAATGGGAGTTTACACAGTATTCTTTTTCTCCTCACTCTTTTTGAGACCAATTCCTCTTTTGTAATCTGCCACTAAAATAGCCACAATATGAACCCAATCCATGCAAAATTAATCCTATAATGCCCACTGAATTGAGGTCTTGTGTGATATTATGCATGACGACGGATCGCACTTGATGAGCGCAAGATTTTAGGCACATTTTAATAACACTGACATGTTTACATTCAGTTAATACTCCACTTAAGGTCCAATGCATGAGAAAGACAGAGTGAGAAGGACAGAGGCGCAAGCATGGTAATTCTGATCAGTTGGAATATCCCCATCTGAACAAACATCATAACGCAATGAGATGTAATTTCCGCTTCAGTATATTCATATATTTTAGCACACTCATAAAGTAGTGTGTTTCCTCGCTCCTAAATTGTGGTTTTATGATGCGTTTGAGGTTTTCCATGTTTGTTAACCTCTGCATGTGTATTTCTGGTAAGTCAAGCTAGATTCACTGACCGAGTGGCTTCACGTGTGGCGATGGCCAGTGTTAGTCCATTCATAGATACGTCTGTTCGCCAGATGCCGTGTATACAAGTACCTTGTACTTCCTGTATTCAAAACACCCAGATTCCTTGCAGTTAGAGCAGAACACAAGCGATTGTTCCTTTCGGTTTATATGATCAAATATTCCGGTTGAAACAGAGGCCATTATGTGGTTTTTGCAGGTGTTTACATGGCCTTTCAAAACCCGAATACAAGCAATATTCGGGACTTTGAAAAGGTTATAGACTACATGTAGACCAAGTTCAGATGCTATTCATTAGCCCATGACTTATGTGCTAGCATTAAGGTCACACTTAGCTCTGCAGTTGTTTTGCGTGATTATGTTTGTTCGATGTTTAGTTTGTCAGTAAAGTCAATTGTGAGCAGCTTCAAACTGCTTGTGAACTCTGATTTGATTTTTCACTAGCTACCAAAGTGGGTCATTGTGAACTTAGTTGAGCTCACTGCTACCATACAGTGATTGTATCTACATTTTTTGCTCAAAAGCCCCCCCAAAAATTAACTGAACGATGGATTGTATCTCAAGAATGCAGCCATTTTGTTTGGGGATGGCGCGGTAAATATCAAGCTGGTCGAGTGCATCCAAGTTGGTGGCATCTCGTCGATTAGCTGTGTCTGCACTAACAATGAAAGCCTACAGTGTTTATTGTGCTCAACTTGTGTGCATGTTGACATTACTTATTAAGCCTCGTCCGCTCCTGTATGCATTTGTGTCGAGGACAACGTCGTGTTTGACTTTCCCCTTCTTCGCAGACAATACATATTTGAATTATTCATTGCAACGGGAGAAATGCTTAATGTCCGCCATTAGCATTTCCGCATAATTGATTCCTAAGAAAAGATTGAATAATAAATCATTGCCAGCTTCGTCCTTTCTTTATTTTATTTAGGTATTTAATTATTTATTTTCCACGAGAGGCCCAACGACATGACTCGGGCGAGCACATCCCCCTCCCCGTCCCCCAATCTGCCATTTGTATGCTTTTCATTACCTATCTACTCTCTGGTGACACACCAGTAATAGCTTTGCCGGCGTGTCGGTAAACAGTTTTGACAAATTAAAATCATCCGGCTCAACCTTAAAATTGCAAGGAAGGGAGAGCGTGAGGGAGATAGAGAGGAAGGCCAGCCAGTGCCATCTCAGTACAGCTGACGCACAATGAATCATTTCGGCGGAGACAATCGCCCGCTCCAAGGTGTCGTCGGCAAGAGCGTGGAGAGAACACATGGGATGGCGTAGAAAAATGTGGAAAAAGTCTCAATGAATCCCATCGCCTCCAGCAGGGATTCCCCGGGTCATGATTAGCTGATTAGAAGTGTGTTGGAGTGTGTATGTGTGTTAGTATTTTGCGGTGAGGGGGGGGCTGCCTTCCATGTATGTTTCCAATTTTGTTTTTCATTGCGTCCTCTGTGAATGAGTGTGCCCGTTGGTGTGCGTGTGATGGTGACAACGGCGTAACAGATGAAGAAAGTAATCCATTAGTGATGAGAAACATCATTAATTCTTCCAGCATTGAAAAACGTGTTAGTAAGAGGCGCGTCAAATCCACAGCAGGGGTGGAAAAAAATCTTCAGACCACGATCAGATATTTAGCCTTTCATCTGACACCGTGTGTATTTTTAACACCATGCCATCCAAACACATTAATAAAGGCCATACATAAATATTAATCCTCTCCTCTGCAAACCAAATTATTGATTTGGCATGTTTTGGAAGCACAGGCCAATAGAAAGAGATCGAAAAGCAACATATAATAAGAGTAATTACATCACTGTCGGACGCCAGGTTGTTGTTTTTTGCTGAATGCCGAATGACTGGGATGGGAACTTTTAAAAAAATGATGGAATAAACACAGGCGCAATCGGGTTTTCGTCAGTCACCAGAATCGTGACTAATCAGGTCAATACTAACGGATCTTTCCAGTCTTGTGTCTGGTTGTAATACATTCGTCTGATGTATTAAGTAGTGAGTTCAGTACCGTGTTGGCCTGAATATAAGGCGACCCTGATTATAAGACGACCCCCTGTTTTCCAAGACTCAAGTTTGAAAAAAGACTTTTTGAACACCAAATTAATTTTTATACAGAAAATAATTACATCTGAAACAAATGATTATAACAATATATTTGAGAGAAAATGCATGTTATTTTGCCTCATTCAAATCTAAAGTGCAATCACATTCGTAAATGAATTGCTTCTGGTTTTTGAAATGTAAATTACATCATAACTTCTCCTCAGCTGCCGGTTAACCTGGCCGATCTTCGACCCACTTTTCTCCAGATTGTCACTACGTTTCTCCATTTTCTGTTATCTCTTGTGTTATTTTTTTTCTTTTCCTTCTTACCACTATTTTTTATTTTTCTTCTTCGTGCTATCGCTATTTTTATTTTTATTCTTCATGTCAGGGGTTCACTTTGGCCTGGGGAGTCAGGTTCAGCATTCGCTTCATTGATATCTGGCTCCATCTAGCGTCGTGAATGGGTATAATGTCTAGACCCTGAATATAAGACGACCCCCACTTTTTCAGTCTTATTTCGACCTTGTGGTTGTATCATCGGATTTGCGGCCGCATGTTTTGGACACTCGGGTGAAGAGAGGGGCGGAGCTGTCAACTGATCACCACCTGGTGGTGAGTAGGCTCCGATGGTGGGGGAAGATGCCGGTCCGTCCTGGCAGACCCAAACGTATTGTGAGGGTTTGTTGGGAGCGTCTGGCGGAATCCCCTGTCAGAAGGAGTTTCAACTCCCACCTCCGACAGAGCTTTTCCCATGTTCCGGGGGAGACGGGGGACATTGAGTCCGAGTGGACCATGTTCCGTGCCTCTATTGTTGAGGCGGCCAATCTGAGTTGTGGCCGTAAGGTGGTTGGTGCCTGTCGTGGCGGCAACCCTCGTACTCGCTGGTGGACACCAGCAGTAAGGGATGCCGTCAAGCTGAAGAAGGAGTCCTATCGAGCCTTTATGGCCTGTGGGACCCCAGAGGCAGCTGACGGGTATCGACTGGCCAAGCGGAACGCAGCTTCGGTGGTCGCCGAGGCAAAAACCCGAGCGTGGGAAGAGTTCGGTGAGGCCATGGAAGCCGACTTCCGGACGGCTTCGAGGAAATTCTGGTCCACCATCCGACGTCTCAGGAGGGGGAAGCAGTGCACCACTAACACTGTGTACAGTGGGGATGGGGCACTGCTGACTTCGAGTCGGGACGTTGTGAACCGGTGGGCAGAGTACTTCGAAGACCTCCTCAACCCCACCAACACGTCTTCCTTGGAGGAAGCAGAGTCTGAGGACCCTGAGGTGGGCTCTCCTATCTCTGTGGTTGAAGTCACCGATGTGGTTAAAAAGCTCCTCGGTGGCAGGGCCCCAGGGGTGGATGAGATCCGCCCGGAGTTCCTCAAGGCTCTGGATGTTGTGGGGCTGTCCTGGTTGACACGCCTCTGCAACATCGCGTGGTCAACGGGGAGAGTGCCTCTGGATTGGCAGACCGGGGTGGTAGTCCCTCTTTTTAAAAGGGGGGACCGGAGGGTGTGTTCCAACTACAGAGGGATCACACTCCTCAGCCTCCCTGGTAAGGTCTATTCAGGGGTGCTGGAGAGGAGGGTCCGTCAGGAAGTCGAGCCTCAGATTGAGGAGGAGCAGTGTGGTTTTCGTCCCGGCCGTGGAACAGTGGACCAGCTCTACACCCTTAGCAGGGTCCTCGAGGGTATGTGGGAATTCGCCCAACCAGTCTACATGTGTTTTGTGGACTTGGAGAAGGCGTTTGACCGTGTCCCTCGGGGAGTTCTGTGGGGGGTGCTTCGTGGGTATGGGGTACCGAACCCCCTGATACGGGCTATTCGGTCACTATACCACCGATGTCAGAGTTTGGTTCGCATTGCCGGCAGTAAGTCGGAATCGTTTCCAGTGAGGGTAGGACTCCGCCAAGGCTGCCCTTTGTCGCCGATTCTGTTCATAATCTTTATGGACAGAATTTCTAGGCGCAGCCGAAGCGTTGAGGGCGTCCGTTTTGGTGGCCTCAGTATTGCATCCCTGCTTTTTGCAGATGATGTGGTGCTGTTGGCTCCTTCAAACGGGGCTCTCCAACGCTCACTGGAGCGTTTCGCAGCTGAGTGTGAAGCGGTTGGGATGAAAATCAGCACCTCCAAATCTGAAACCATGGTCCTCAGTCGGAAAAGGGTGGAGTGCCCCCTCCGGGTCGGGGGAGAGATCTTGCCCCAAGTGGAGGAGTTTACTTATCTTGGGGTCTTGTTCACGAGTGAGGGCAGGAGGGAGCGAGAGATCGACAGGCGGATCGGTGCAGCGTCTGCTGTGATGCGGACGTTGTATCGGTCTGTCGTGGTGAAGAAGGAGCTGAGCCAAAGGGCGAAGCTCTCAATTTACCGGTCGATCTACGTTCCAACCCTCATCTATGGTCACGAGCTATGGGTCGTGACCGAAAGAACGAGATCCCGGATACAAGCGGCCGAAATGAGTTTTCTCCGCAGGGTGTCCGGGCTCTCCCTTAGAGATAAGGTGAGAAGCTCGGTCATCCGGGAGGGGCTCAGAGTCGAGCCGCTTCTCCTCCACATCGAGAGGAGCCAGATGAGGTGGCTTGGGCATCTGATTCGGATGCCTCCTGAACGCCTCCCTGGTGAGGTGTTCCGGGCATGTCCCACCGGGAGGAGACCCCGAGGAAGACCCAGGACACGCTGGAGTGACTATGTCACCCAGCTGGCCTGGGAACGCCTCGGGATCCCCCGGGGAGAGCTGGAAGAAGTAGCTAGGGAGAGGGAAGTCTGGGCTTCCCTGCTAAAGCTGTTGCCCCCGCGACCCGGCCCCGGATAAGCGGTAGAAGATGGATGGATGGATGGATTTCAATGCAAAAAACACCGTCTTATATTCGGGCCAATACGGTAGTGAGTTCTGCGGCCTCACCGATTGGCGAGGCCGCAGAAAATGAAGATCATCTGACGATGCTAAAGTAGCAGTGACGACCTGTAATCGAGCGATGTTGGAAGCGTGATTGAAATAACAATGATGGAGTGACATACGATTGTTGACAGTTTTGGTCGGCTTGAAATAATAGACTGATAATGACGGATAGGTGACGCGGGCGCTGGTGAATGACGCATGATAACATGGCAAAATTTACTGACACACCCACCTCTGGTGGTTCACATGTCTGCTTGACAGGTTGAAGGTTTGAATCTTGGCACGGACTTCCTCCCTCATTCCAAATAAGGACATTAGATTCACTGAACATCTAAATTTCCATAATTGTCAGCTAGCTGAGATGTGTAAACCGTTACAGTCCTGGGACAGCTTTGAAAAAACTGCACTTGTCACCTTTATTAAGAAGGTCCCTTCGAAACAGGAGGTGGGGAGTATTTGCACATTTCAGAACAGCAATGAATACTACAAATGGAGACATTCAATCAGAACACAAAATTTATTCCTGAGTTGATGAGAGGGCTCATGCTGGAGATCGTTGGTTTGTGATCGCAACTGTTGACACTTCACAGATGCGACATCCTGGGGTTGGTGTTATCTTCTGTGTTATTTTCATCGGAGGCTGTTAACTTCATCAGAGGGTGTTAACTATAAAGCCGAGAACAGGAACCTGCTGGTCTCTCCCAAACCGCCCATAGTAAACTTATTCCATCATAAATTAGGTTTTTGCAAGGTCACACTACTGAATAAATGTTTTGTAATTTCAATAAGAGTAAATATGGGATAACGTGTGTACATTTATTCTAATAATTAGCCCGCCAGCGCTAGGACATTGTGATTTGCTAGGATTGTTGTGGAAATTCAGATTTTAAAATGCAAACACCGGCGAGACATCTTTAACATGATCAGAGTGTGAAGATTTAAATCATCAAGTATTAAAAATTAGACATGCTAATATTATGAAAGGACAAATACGTTAGTACAGACGTGTATCAATTTGTTAGCCCTTCACACACTCAGTACACATGAAGTAGCTCTCACTCTCAAAATGGTTGGTGACCCCAACTCTGAAGTTACCACAAACTTGTTTTTTTAACTTTGGACCTCCCTCACACTATCTCTGCTCTTATCTTGCGTTGGTTGCACTCTAGACTGTTGTGTGAAATACTGGCGTTCACGCTGCCAATGGGCGTATTAAACTTCATTATTTAGCATTATGACACAGTATTTATTTTTTGAGGCTCACTGCAAAGTGTGAAATAACATTTGACATGTCCCGTGTCATTTGCCTGCCTTTTTCGATACTTACCTGCTACACTCAGAGGCAAGGTGGCAGAACAGAAGAATTTTGACCTCAACTCTCACTTCCTTGTTTTGAAACCAATCAGCCATCATTCGATATGGGCATCGGTCACACCAAAGGCTTGAAAAATCATTGTTGTTTTGCTTTATTACCGAGAGCTATTGGTGTTTTGTTTTTTTTTCCCCCCAACTCCCGCTGTACCCGGAGAAAACCCACACAGGCACAAGGAGACCATGCACTCGACACAGTAAGGAATCGTACGCTGCGCCTCTGCACTGTGAGGTGGACGAGCAAACTGGTCTTCCATCGTGCCAACCCATCGTTCCAGTGTATATAAAAATAAATATAATTTAGGATAGTTTAAGATATCAAGGTCGTCATCGTATTCCCCATTTTTAATCACGCAGATTATCATTCAAATTCAACAAAAAACCTGAGCAGGTTTGCAGTAGGTGAACTGGAGATTTTTTTTTTCAGCATATAATGGGGATTTACCGGATGTTGCTCCAAGTGATCAGATAACGTACAGCTGTCTTTAGACTTGGCGAAGTAGCACTAGGTTCTTCTTGTATGTAGCACTCTCTGTAACTCAGAGTCACTGCTGCGCTGCAGTCTGATGTTGTGTTGTTTCGATGCATGTTCTTCCCTTCCATATTAAGACATTAACAAAACATGCACAGAATTAAGAAGTGTAATGCGAATGGGGTCACACAAAAAATATCATGGTTCCGCACGTATCTTAGTTTTAAAGTCACGGTGCAGTTCACATTGAGCACAGGAGGGAAACAAATGTGAATGATAAAAGTGCTCATCTGTTGTGTGAACAGGAACAGATTAAAAATGGCGGCTACAATGCTGCAATATAACAGCTGTAAATTAGCTAAAAAAGGCAAAGTTTCTCAAAGCAAATAATGTACAATGTAAAGAAAACTGAATGTTAAAGTGAGAGTCGCTGATGGTGTAGTTGTACACTCGCCTGATTTGTGTGTGGGCAGCGTAGGATCTGTTCCTACTCAGTGAATGTGGGTGTGAGTGGTTGTGCGTCTCTATATGTGCTCTGCGACTGACTGGTGACCAGTTCAGGCCAAACTTAGCTGCGTTAGGCTCCAACACCCCCAGCAACCCTGTTCAGGAAAAGCGATGTTGAAAATGGATGGATGGATGGATGTTTAAGTGTCGCAGGTTCTTGTGATGCCGTTTTCAATGAATAATCCCAAAAGCATGTGCCTAGCCATGATGTCTGCTCATTTAATGCTGAGCTGTACTGTGTGTTTGTTTACAAAGTAGATGTGCGGTGAAGACACGAGGTGATTACACCTCCTGTCACATACATAATGTATTCCATTTGGGAATACCATGCTACTGTGCTGAATAATCTAAATGTACTGTTCAAGTGTCGGGGGGGGGGGGGGGTTGATAATCGTCCGCACTTGAGCTCCTTAATTGATATTTTGCCTCAGTGACAGCTCCTCTCAGCATTCACATCATTTCTGAGGGTTTCTAGTTTAAGGTCAAACTCTGACATGTTTTAAAGCAACAAGAGAAGATAGCGATGCGATCTTTTTTCGAAAATGCCATCCAGAATCCGCGACGACCTGATAATGATGCGAGCAGATTATCTCCCTAAAGCGCTCGCAACTTTAGCGCCCGACTGAACTCACATCCCATCCCAGACGCCATCCGTCTTCATTCGCGCTCATGGGTCGCTGACAGGCGTTTCCATCATGTGTCATTATTGGTGTGCAGGGCAACTTGGCGGAACACTCTGGGAAACACATCAATCACCGGCTCCTTGTCCCGCCCTGACAGCAGCACTCTAAGACAACATGACGGGTTTCGCACTTAGCGGTGGACACACTTGAACTCCATTGGGAACAGGGCAGGCGGGCCGGGTGCTGCAAACAATTGGCAATTAAGATTGGGAGAGAATACATGACAGTACTGATATCAGCCTGAGTGGATGTCAGCCTTTACTTTGCTTGACAATTCCGTCTAAATTGCGCTTGAGCAGAGATGTTGGGACCCGGTTACGGAACGCACAAGAAGTAAAGATACGCATGATGCATTAGATATTTGGAGATGGTACATCAGTTGGCTTATTAAGATAAAATAAGATAAGAAAGCCTTTATTAGTCTCGCAATGGAGAAATTCCCAATTCACAGCAGCAAAGTTATGAAAGGAAGAAGTAGAACAACAAAATATAGGAGCTGCTGGAAAGCCAGCCACTCTCGCGGCGCAATCTTGAAGTCAAAATAACAAAAATAACACAACACAACACATAAGACACAGACAGTCGTGCAATCTTCACCACTTTCCTTCATACACTTTGTTTTCTGAAGCAGTTATAGATGAAATAGTAGAGGATCAAAGTGTCCTTTCACCAGTGGTTCAGAGACATCATGCTGAAAATGTGCACATGTCTGCTACAAGCTAAGTTTTGAAAGCAAACATGAAGCTGTAGCGTCCATTGACGAAAAGAGATTACCGTATTTTCACGACCATTCGGCGCACCGTATTGTTGGGCGCAGTCTCATTAACGGGTGCTATTTCTGTATTTGACACATAGACAAAACGCACTGTATTATTGGGCGCAGTTTTACAGTGGTAAAACATACGCCAGCTTAAACATACGGCATGCATGCGCGCACGCTAAAAACACGTTAGCTTGAAGCATACGGTAGCATGCCAAGACATACGGATACACGCTAAAAACACGTTTTTAAAAAGGCAACGGAAGCAAAACTGAGTTTGGTTGTATTTTATTTAGCCATCGTACAATGTACTCACGTTTTTCGATCAATCATCACCCAGAAATCCATCAAAGTCCTCATCTTCTCTATCAGAATTGAACAATTGTGCAAGTACCGGTAATCCATCAAAAACGCTGGGTTCCCTCTCTTTGTCAGAGTCACTCTCATTGCCATGTGGCTCCACAGAAATGATGCCGGCTTTGCCAAAAGCTCGAACAACAGTGCAAGCAGACACGTTCGTCGAAGCAGCCACAATCCATTCGCAAATTGTGGCGTAACTCGCCCGGCGCTGCCGCTCACTCTTCATAAAGTTGTGTTTGCCATCGATCATCCATTGTTCCCATGCCGCTCGCAACTTTACTTTGAACGCCCGGTCGCAACTTTACTTTGAACGCCCGGTTGATGCCGATGTCCAGCGGTTGGAGTTCTTTAGTCAAGCCTCCGGGAATGACGGCAAGCTCAGAGTTCATTTGCGCGACTTGGTTTTTCACCGCTGCTGTGAGATGGGCACGAATGCCAAAAGCATAACCGATGGCTTGAAGTTTGAACTGAGCTTCGTAGGCGTGTCTCTTTGTAGAATTTATTTTCGGGGGTTCTTAGAAACCAAAACCGAAGTTGTTTTGCAATAATGCACATAGCCACACTTTATACAGGTGTTGGTACCTGCTAGGGGCGTCCCTTTAGCGTCCACTTACACGCCTACCCTTCACTCATTGGCGGACTTCTTAGCCGCATGCCTGTCCTCACTCACGTCTGCCTTTTCTCTCTCTCTCCATATACAGTATGTATATATATACACGCCCACCCTTCACTGATTGGCCGACTTCTTTGCCGCATGGCTGTCCACACTCACTTCCGCCTTTTCTCTATATAAACAGCGTGTCGGCTGTCAGTCAGGTTTTGGAACTCAGCGCATACACAAGACTGACTGACAACTGATTTTGGGGCCTTTCTGAGTGGAGGATTTTCGGTCCTCCCCGTATTGACATGGATTTCTGCGGATACGTTTCCCCTGCAGTCTGAATCATGTTGAGTTCATTTCCAAACAGTTTTATTGTTAGGACAGAGAGACAGAACCACGAGGGCTATGGAAACATCTGTTGACAGAATGGATAGAGTATACTCATAGATGTTCAAAGATGGCTGATTATTTCACAAATGGTGGTCTTACCGGCAAGGGTTTTCTCTAGCATCTTTAGTTGCCGCCACAAACTCAGATATAAAATTGATTTAATTTCCAGTCAGTTTCATCGGTCAAAGTCTGAGCAGAGACGGATGGAAGGATCCCGCGATAGAACCAACTTGGGATAGCAGTACATCAACAATGTTTGAGGTCACAAAAGACACAAAAAACATCTGTCAGTTCCTGGTCAAAAGGAATATCGCCTTGTTGGAGCAACCGCCCTACTCATTCAACCTGGCTGTTTGTGAATTTTTTTTCTCCCTTCTTTCCCAAGCTCAGAGGGATCATCAAGGGTACCTGTTTTCAAGACGTGGATGACATCAAGATCCTGGAGAGCAGAGGATCCAGGAAGAATCTTTTCAGGTGTGCATGAAGGCATGTCAGAGAAGGCTGAAAAAGGCAAGCGTAAGAATCCAGGGGGATTACTTCAAAGGAGAAACTTGTAGTCTGTGTTTTAAATCAAGAATGCTTGGTGCACTGTGTGGATGTTTAGGGACGCAACCACCTTTCCGAGGACGTGGTTGGGACGAGATAAGTGTTAAGACTAAACAGTGAGCAAGGGTGAACAGTGAATGGAGCCATCAACACCAGCTGCGGCGTGATGTTTTTGTGACAATTGCACACATGTACGTAATTTGCACTCACATACACACACATAGTCAAACAAGTTCAGTGTGTGTTCAACAGCCCCCACCCTTTAGGTTGGACACACCTATGTAGTAGCTTTCCCAATAAATGAGGAGGTGAAGGGGGAGATCATTAGGGTTACGTGCGGAGAACTGAAACCGAATGCTTCTCCTCGTTCCCTCCTGGTACCAGAATCGAGTCTCCTGTCTCCTCCTTTTGTTTATTCCTGAGTGTCAAATTGGATAAACTTGACATATATCTTTGGTGACACCAATCGTACAACTTTACTGACAGACATTGGTCATCTTGTAGCATGAAAGTTCCAGTTTGGACTATCGAGAATTTCAGATTTTGGGGCCTTTGTGTGAAGTGTGCTTAAAAAGGGACAGTATGTAAAAATAAAAAAAATGTTGATTGAAGTTATAGTGTATATTTCAGAGAAAAAAATGGAACCGTACAAGAAGGGCATTATTCAATATTTTTTTCATGTTGTTCAGTAATGCATATAGGGGAGGTGTAACGGGTTCTGAAACGAGAGTCGATGAGGTCATCTTTTGGTTCAAAGTTGCTTTGACTTCAATTAAACCCTTGGAGGGAGAGACGTCCCAGCCAGTCAATGTGTGATCTTTATCAAGGCGCTGCCTCTCAGATCACTATCTTAGCCCATAACCCGATGGGGAAAGCCAACCAGACAACTTTCATGACAATAGTATGGACTGTGGTGGGGCACGCCGCCCACCGCCACTGCCACCCTCTCCTTCTGCTGCCTAATGAGGCTTTGACTATAGTGACAAGCTCAACCTTGAACGGTGAAATGTGTTTCTTGCTGCATGAACCATCTTTGGTTTGTGTTATCGAAGGCTTTAATTTAGTTTACATTGCTCAGCTCACCTGGGAAATACGACCATTTTATGCCATACTGAAAAAAAATGTTTCTAATAACCATGGTCCAAGGAAAAAAAAAGCAGGCTTTATCAAACATATTCGATTAAAACAAAATTAATAGGCTTCTTCTGATTTAATGATCAAGTGGAATAATAATAAAAGTCTGAACATTGTTTGAAATTGCCAGTTGTTTATTTTGGTTTTTCCTTGTCCTTTTAGTAACAAGCAATTTTAAATTTGTACTTTTGTCCTTGCCTTTTCTAAGCATCTTTGGTTTGTCACGTTTTTTTCCTGGTTCTTTGTTACAAGCGTCATTTGTTGTACTTTGTCGGTCTTGCTTTGTTCTTTAATTATTTTTTTGTTAAAGAGCTTATGGGTGGCCCTGTGGTCCAGTGGTTATCGCGTCGACCTCACGGTACCGGGTTCAATCCCAGCTCTGGCCTCCCTATGTGGAGTTTGCATGTTCTCCCCGGTCCTGCGTGGGTTTTGTCCGGGTACTCCGGTTTCCTCCCACATTCCAGAAACATGCAAGGCAGGTTGATTGAACTCTCTAAATTGTCCCGAGGTGTGAGGGTGAGCGTGGATGGTTGTTCGTCTGTGTATGCCGTGTGATTGGTTGGCAACCGGTTCAGGGTGTCGCCCGCCTACTGCCCGAAGACAACACCTCCCGGATCGGAAAATGAATGAATGAAAAATGAATACATTTGTGGGATCCACTTCTGTTTTGGATATGACACACGTTCCCACAGATTCAGAGGTAATCGAATGTAACATTGTCATCTATGATAAAATGGATCTTTAATTGTCTTAATGTACAGGATGGCTCAGATTATTCTGCTGCATATTCTTTAAAATGAACAAGGTTCATAAATTGAAAGCAAAAAAAACCCTACAAATTGTGTTGGAGGAGCAGTAGGTGGAGAATTGCGCCTGCTGAACTGTAGCTCTGTAGCATCATATGATCAATCAAACCATTTCACCTTTGGAAATGTTTCAGTCATTTCAGTCAAGTTTTTCAAAAGCAACAGGGCTCTTGTTCTGTGTGTCAAGGCCAAATGGCTTCACGGGCAACATGCGACCTTATCTGTTTTTTACCACCGAGTACTTACACGATCAAGATTGCTGCAATGTTTGTCTTTCACTTTTCAAATTAAAAATGACATCACAAGTACTCAGGGCTAATGTAACGACCAATCACGGCTCAGCTTGCGAACTTCACACGAGAATTATAACGATTTATATAATTAATCCTTTCATGCAGCCTGTAACCTGATAACATGATAAGCTGTCAAATGCAACAACCACTGTCCCTGAAAGCGTTAAACTAATGATAATAATACAAAATAGAAAAGAAGGCAGAATATGTTTTCATTATAAAAATAAACCATTAAGTTTTGATCAAGCTCCATCTGTGCATTTAAAAAAAAATCAAACGTGACCCTGAAGCACAAATGTTTCCCCATGTCTGCTTTCCACCTCGAATGCATTCATGTGCATTTATGTTGAGGTTATCCGTGGCTTACTACACTAACAGTTAATGATTCCTTCAACCCTGAAATGCCAAACATTAACATATTCCCACTTAAGGGGAGCCACGGCATCCATGTTGCGTGGGGTGCACGGCGCATGATGGATCTGCAAACATTGCTCTTTCCATCTGCCGGCTGCACAGATTGCTTGGGGATGACAGCGGAACCCCTGGCAAGACGGCTGAGGAGGGCCTCATGGGTGCCTCACCTTGATCAACATTCACCGTTGCCCCCCCGAATCAATCACGGGGGCTGTGTACAATGCAGCCCCAGCTACCCCGTTTTGGGCTCATTGCATCCAAGCGGTGGTATATGCGGTGATGATGGTTATTATGATGTAGCGGTAGACTCATAAATAGATTCCGGGCCTTTTATTGAAGCTTGATGTATACATATTTTGGATTAATAAATGAACAGATGCATTGATTTACACTTGTGTCAGTGCTGTAGTGGCTTGAATTATACATTATACGGCAGCAGTGACAAGCTCCCTTTGTCTAATGTACACCACTGAGGGAGAAGCATTGGAAGAATGGCTGAGTAGTTAGCCCCCCATGTCCTTTTAGTGTGCTGCAAGGCACATCACGCACTATACATTTTTCAGACCAACTCAACAACCTAATTTTTCCTCAAATTGATCATCAAACTTTTGAGGGCATGCTAAACCCACCTGAGATGGCACTGACAAAAACCCAAGCAGTTTACCATTACCCATTTGTCAGGGGTTAAATTTTTTCGATACAGCGACAACTCCTTGCAAGGGAGATTGTTTATTTTAATTTTTTTTATTGTTGTAAACAGTTTTTGGGCAATCTATTGTAGCACTTTGTTGCTTGTGTTGTCACACATGTATGTTGTGGACGTTCATACAGGACATATATCATCGTTGTTTCACTGTTATCATAAAAAAGGAGGTTAATACTTTAATAGTTTTGTTCTGTTGTTGATTGGTATGGACTGTCAACATATGCAGTTTTTTATATGTATCGTATCTTGTGCTGACCCGGCCCACGTGTCAAATTTTAGAAATCAATGTGGCCCCCAAGCCAAAAAGTTTGCCCACCCCTGAGTTCAAGGATGGAAAAGTGTGTCCCCCAAAGTATTCTAATAGGCCTTGTGTATTAAATCTGAAATCTGATTGGTTCACATGACTTAAATTATTGAAAAAATAAAATAAATAAAAATCTATTGTGTGGTTTCAATTATACGGGGCCTACAGTCACGTGTCTTAAGACGTTGCGAAGTTAACACTGACATAAGAACACATACAAGCTGAAATCTGATTGGACCAAAAAAGAAAAAAATATGTCAAATGAAGACAGAATACTGTTGGAAATAAGTTTATACAATATTTTACAACCGTTTACAAAGTTTTGTATGCAAGTCAATGCTTGCGATAATGTGTAGACTGGCAAAGAAGGATTTGAATGCACGGCACTCGCATTTTGCTATGAAAATAAAATTAAACAAAATGAAAGGGAATTGTCATGGTGTCCCCACTCATAACAGGGGAAAGGCTCCAAATAAAATATACGAAAATGTGCATTTGCCATTGCCGAACCATAAATATGCAGTGATTCACTGTGAAGTTGTATTTTTTATTTAATTTTTTGTTTTTACAAGAAATTATCTTTTTAACTTGAAAACACTTTTTCAACATCCATCCATCCATCCATTTTCCGATCCGCTTATCCTCACAAGGGTCGCGCATGGTGCTGGAGCCTATCCCAGCTGTCTTCGGGCAGTAGGCGGGGGACACCCTGAACTGGTTGCCAGCCAATCGCAGGGCACATGGAGACAAACAACCATCCACACTCACACTCACACGAGGGACAATTTAGAGCAGGGGTCCCCAACCTTTTTTGCCCTACGGACCGGTTTCATGTCAGACAATATTTTCAGGGACAGGCCTTTAAGGCCGGATAGATACAACAATATAATATGATATGACCTGCATGAAAAGTGTGGTATTTTCGAAACATAATAATAAACACGAATCATGACACGAGGAACGTCCTATCTGGCAGCTCTCTGGTCGCTATGGTAACGTTTAAACGTGCCTTCAAAATAAGATACGCCGCAAATAAAAAGTGCATGAAAAATATGACTCATCAACGCCGCTTATTATGCAGAGTAAGCTTGGTGCGTGTGAATCTCCTGTTTAAATAAAGCCGTATTTGAAATAGGACTCCTGATATTGTCTATTAAATGTAGCCTTCCCTTTCTTGAAAGTCGTAGGCTCCTCTTCTGTCTCCTGGCCGGGCCTTTTCCCCTTCCCCAAAAAAAAACTTTTCAAAGACGTTTGTTTTTTATGCGGTAACCTATTACGTGACCGAGAAGCGCGTATTCACCTGCATCAAGAGTGACATACTGTAGACTCATATAAAAGAGAATCCGGTCATTTTTCAAAATAAAACATCTTTCAGATTCCGAAATGAATAAAACGGAAGGAATGTAAGTTATTTATTTTTTCTGTGCGACCCGGCACCAAATGACCCACGGACTGGTCGCGGTCCGGTCCCGGCGGTTGGGGACCCCTGATTTAGAGTGTTCAATCAGCCTGCCATGCATGTTTTTGGAATGTGGGAGAAAACCGGAGTACCCGGAGAAAACCCACTCAGGCACGGGGAGATTATGCAAACTCGACACAGGAAGGCTGGAGCTGGGATCGAACCCACGAC
Organism: Hippocampus guttulatus; assembly: GCF_054856545.1. Lineage (NCBI taxonomy): Eukaryota > Metazoa > Chordata > Actinopteri > Syngnathiformes > Syngnathidae > Hippocampus > Hippocampus guttulatus. The sequence goes on from NC_141268.1 coordinate 6,076,104, forward strand.
CTCTGCACTTTGAGTAATCACTTGACTACCGGGCCGCTCCTTTTTCAACATAAAAAGTCATAATCATACTCGAATAAAGTTGTATTTTTCCACGATAACACCTTAATAATATTTTGTTGAAGTCAAAGTATATTGGAGGCCGAAAGTCATATTTTAACCAAGTGAAAAACAAAAGTACAACTTTATTCTTGTAATGCACCATTTATTAAATTCCCTTGAAAATAGGACTCTAACAGGCTGACTTTTTTTTCTTCACAGTCTGGGATGCACGCCTCATTGCAACATCTGAGCGCTGTCCCAGTCATCATGGTAACAAACGCCTGACTTATTGTTAGCCCGGTACAGGGAGACTGTGGCAACTGTACCTGATTTGTTTGAGATAGGACCGCCTCCTCAAAACTGCTTGCAAATAAATTGCAGTTAAATAAACAAATATGTCTCTTAAGGGCGATGCCTGTTCGAACCATATTGTACCAGATTGTCTTTAAGCATCCATCTTCGATCCACAGTGGCGGTCCTGGCTGATCAAATAGTAAGCAAATAATTCCTTGTCACTCACAATCATGATATAAGGGTAAATACATAAGGGTTTCATTTGCCTGATGTCGACTTTCATTTTAATTGTCTGGGTGCCTCCTTTCGCAAAGTGTCATACTTTGGGGCTGACACAGTGAGTTTAATGAGGTAAAGCATGACAGTTAATCTTCACCAAAATGTTTACAGAAAACGCAGGCTGGTTTCAACTAGTCACTATTGGGATTGACAATTAACAGATAAAACAGACGACAGATGAAGGAGTATTGGAAGCTGGTTTTGGGGTCTTCTCTCTTTGATTTATGTCACAGTACTGAGCAGCAATGGTGGAATTGGATAGAGTATTTTTAGTGTGGCGCTCTGTATTCACATCTCGCTTCCATCCCAAGCTCTGTGTACTAAACGCCGCAAAATTAATATTTTGGCATAGCAACATGAATACAACAGAAATGATCCAACTCGTCTTGATCGCCGCTTCACTTCATTTGCTTGCCACTTGTTGCTAGGCAGAATTCAAGGGGTGCAATCATTCGCATCACTCAGCTGAAGGAAAAAAAAAATGAAATTATGAAACAGTTTCCACCATTTTAACAGGTAAAGGATATGGAGACTTGGACGCCTCCTTGGCGAGATATTCTGGGCACTTCCCAGGGGCGGCTTGATAGTACACAAAAGCATGATAATGGACTTGAGTGTAATGTTCGATATCCAGTGCTCATGCACATCACTGCACCGTTAATGTGCACCCCTATGATGATTTATTCGCATTGGTCCTTGCATTAACAAATAGGCTGTAGTGTACATACAGTATATAAAATACCCTTTGGTGGATAACTGCCCCATTCTTCTTTTAAGTGCCCTTGCTGGTGGTGCAAAAAATCAAATAAAAATAAGCCCATCAAAAAAGCTAAACAGACCTCAAAATGCTTAGGTGTCACGTCTATGCCATGCCAATAATGGGATTTTTGGAGCATATTTTGGTCAAAGTCAAATTGCCACTGTACTCATAATATTCATGCTGTTGAGTATTTTACATTATGGGGACATATGGGAAAAACATCCAAAGACTAAAATTATGGAGAAAGAAAAGAACCCCCACAAAGTATTTTTTCAAGATGTGTCAAACTAAAAGAAACAGAAACAAAAACCCGAAAGAAAATTATAATTTATTTCAAACAACCACATAACTGCTTTTAAGTGAGCTATCCTAATGTGAATACATAATGAGAAATGCAATAGTACACAAATAGCATCAGTGTTGCTGGGTTATAACCCTTTCAAAAAACTCATATGTGAAAACAGGCAGTGAAGCAACACATGTAGACAAATAACAACACTCACAGGTGGATATTATTTATCCTCTATGAAGAACAGCTAATATTAGGGCAGTTGGGCCCAATGTTTCTCATGCTTATATTTACGGCTCCCATGTAGCCAAGGTGTGCACAATAGAAGTAGCAGCATAAACGTGGCAAGAACTGTTTTTTTAAATTTACATTAAATTTACTCATGTAATTGTTGTACAGTATGTTTGTTCTAAAGTGCAGTATAATAGAGAACATTTTTTTGATATTGAAAATACACTTCTGACATTTTTGATGTTATTTTTTTGGGAGAAGGCTGGAATCGTTTAATGGCATTTCCATTCATTTCAGTGGAGAAACATGCTTTGAGAAGTGGTTTGTGCTTATGACAGTGGTCATTGAACATATTGAAATGACACCACTGTATACATAAAAGAAAATACAAAGGTGACCAACAACAACTTAATGTCAAGATTGGCTTCGCCTTTCCTTCATGGTGCCCTTTAAGAGCTGCCCGAAATAGGCCAAAATGTTCCCTTGTAAACCGCATCCACTTCAAAGACAAACGTGCCCTCCCGTCTCCCTTGCCACAGCTCGGCAACGTCGCTGCCATTCCCTCCGGAAAGAAGCTTTTATTTGATATCAAACTAATGAGATTTCCATTCTCAGAGCACCATCCACCCTTGCTTCCCCCCAGTCTTAGCCAGGATATATTTAAATATACGCCCGGAATGATATTTTTTTCGCATATTTACATAAGATACAGCCTTTGTATCTATATGTTCTCCAAATACTAATGTTTTATTCATATTTTGATTTGCTTTTAATATCCAACTGACACTTAAAAAGGGCTTAAGCTCCCACAGAACGAGTCAGACGCGTGTGAGTGCTGCAGAAAACGTGTCATTTGGTTTGCAGGTGAGAGCTTAAATGCCTCTCAGACATATTGAGGATTTATAATTGATATTCTTTTGAACAAGGCATTGGGGGAAAACAACACTTAATTTTACCGCCATAATGTAATAATATTATCAGGAAAAAAAAGTCTTAACTTTATAGAGGGAAACAGTCATAATACTGTATATTGAGAAAAAAAATAGGCAAATGATGATTCAGTGGCTTTAAGTAAATCCTGCCGTCTAGTGTTTATTATGTAATTGGCAGTGGGGCACAAATGAGGGTGAACCCTTCAGCATGTCAGCACAGTGAGCTCGGCCAACATCGACGATGATTGACGCTGCAGCCGAGAACATGACAGCGTACGCTGAGCTGAGCCTCTTTCTCAGAATAACATCCACTTTTGATTGACACCACATTCATTTGACCGCAGGTACGCACTCTATATAGTCTATAGACAGTGAGTGAATTCGTCAGCCAATATACACAAACAACTTGACAATTACAGTGATACCTTGACTTGAAAGTCTTACATGCTTTTCAGGACACAACAAAAAATATCGAGTTAGCTTGTGATGGTTGCAGCAGTTTGGGAGACAGTGAAGAATTAAAAAAAAAAAACTGACCAACTGCTAACTTTAAGCTGTATACTGTCACTCCCAATTGAAGTTGACTGCAAAATTAACATAAAACAAATACAATTGAATGCCATGTATTTATCCTGCACATAACTTTGCCTTAACGTTTGCTAGCTTGATGTAGCAACATGACCAAAGTTCCCAAAAATGGCAGTCTGTCAAAATGCTGAGGAACAATCTGGTTTAAAATATGGTTTAGAAAAAATAAATAAATAAAATAAAATCATTTCATTAGCCAGGCAACATGGTGGTTGGTGTGGAGTTGGCATGCTCTCCCCGCGCCTGGGTGGGTTTTCTCCGGGCAATCAGGTTTCCTCCCACATTCCAAAAGCATATATGGCAGGTTAATAGAATAATCTAAATTGTCCCTCGTGTGAGTGTCAGCGCGAATGGTTGTTCGTCTCTATTCGTGCCCTGCGATTGGCTGGCAACCGGTTCAGGGTGTCCCCCACCTACTGCTCAAAGTCAGCTGGCATAGGCTGTAGCATGCCCACGACCCTCATGAGGAAAATCAGATTCGAAAATGGATGGAGGGATTTCATGAGCCATTCAAAATACAACCTCACACACGCATACTATTTTGATAGTGGACCACAATGGCAGTGCGGTGTAGGGATGGCACAGCTGTCTCCATGACAGAGTGGCTCCATTTAAAGTCATCACACTTTCCTACATCCTTCTGCTTTAGTTTGATCCAACATGAATTACACTGTACGTTACTGTGCGGGCTTGTCTGCCTCGTAACTCTTCATTGTGGAAAACTGCTTGAATAGATTCACTCCATAAGAAAATATGGGGGAAAGTAAACATTTATTTCACCTCCACACATAAGGCTCCTGCAAAATAAGTGAACCAAATATACAGTCTGAAACATCTGCAACTTCCAAATAAATGTATTCATACTTTATATGTGCAGCACTTCCGACACTTACACACACACACACACACACACACACACACACACTTACACATGCACACACTGGATGTAAAAGATGAAATGTCAAATTGAACTCTTGAAGCCCCTCACGACTGTAAAAGATGGACATTCAAACTTTATCAAAACCAAGCAATGTGAACATTTTGAGTGACGTAGCATCAAAGTATGAAGTACAGTGATCCCTCGCTATTTCGCGGTTCGTTTATCGCGGCTTCGGTGCATCGCGGATTTTTTCAAACAATCGTAAAAAAAAAAGTCTTTTTTTTTAAGTGCGCAAAGATCAGTGTCTAAGTGTTGTTTACTATGCGTGCCAGTGTGTGCGCACTCTGCTCAAGCGCGGAAGGTCCACGTGGGGCACGTGTGTGTGCGTGCACGCATGGGCGCGCAGGTGAGTGTTTGTGTGTTTCTGAGAGAAAGACAAAGAGAGAGAGAGAGAGAGACTTATAAGAACAAAAGCAGGTCTCTCCATCCTTAATTGTCTAAACCAGGGGTCCCCAACCTTTTTTGCCCCACGGACCGGTTTATGTCAGACAATATTTTCAGGGACCGGCATTTAAGGTGTGGCGGAAATAATACAACAAAATAATATGGTATGCGCTGCATGAAAACTGTGGCGTTTTCGAAATATAACAATAAACACAAGGAGCGTATAATCTGGCCGCGACACTCTGATCGCGATGGTAATGTTTAATGCCTTCAAAATACGATACAATGCAAATTCAAAGTGCATGAAAATGACGACTCACTACAGCCTCGAGCTTGATTTTCTGCAACCAGACCGTCCCATTTCGTGGTAATGGGAGACAATGACACCTCAAGTGTGTGTTTTATGTCCAGTCTACTTCGTAATTTTGTTTTAGACGCCGTTGCTGCAGAAAACCCCCGCCTCACACAGGTAGCATGTCGGAAATAGCAACAGTGCTATTGTGGCGATCTCAGAATATTCAGCCATAACTTTAATCCAGTTGTCTCGAACGTCCTTTTAAGGCCGCCGTCATTTGCGATCTCCAACAGTTTTTTTACAATTTTTTTTTTTCGCGTAATCGGTCACGTGATGCAGAAGTGTGGTTTGACGCGTGTCAAGCGTGACAGAGACGGTAATTTTTCAAAATAAAACATCTTTCGTATTCCGAAATAAATAAAACGGAATTAAGGCAAGTTCTCTCTGTGCGGCCCGGTACCAAATGCCCTGCGGACCGGTACCAGTCCGCGGACCGGCGGTTGGGGACCCCTGTTCTAAACAACCTTAATTGACGAATCATAAACACGTCTGCTGCACGCCTGGGGGATCACTGGCCTGTGTGTGTGTGTGTGTGTGTGTGTGTGTTAGTGCGCTCTGCTCAAGCGCTAAGGACCACGTGGGGCCATTTTTTTTAAATATATATGTTAATTGGTCGCTACTTCGCGGATTTTTGTTTATCGCGGGTGGTTTTGGTCCACATTCACCGCGATAAACGAGAGATTACTGTATAGTGAATTTGTGTATATAAATATATATATATATACATTACATGGGCTACTGGAACAAAGCGGAGATGGGCGAGATGCGATAACATGGCTCTGTTGGAATGCTACTACTCAAGCAACCCTAGTCAGAGGGGTTACATGCAGAGAATGTGGGCTAAATGGTTACTTCGAAACCCACAGTCACGGTTGACCACACAAACAACTAGTAGCTCAGTTTTCCAACATCCACAAACAGCAACTGCTGTCACAACTTGAGATTGATGAGCTGCCAGATCAGAGGAGGAGGTCATACCAGAGATTGGGAGGCAAGCCCCAATGAATGCAGATGATGAGATTGGGAGGCCAGCCCCAATGAATGAAATGCTGAGTGAGGCAGCAACTGACCTGAAAGCTAAGATCATGGCGAGAATGAAAGCTGGGCAACCTAGAAACCGATTACAACGGCTATGTGAAGTATCACCTGAAAGTCTCATGGAAAGTGTGAATGCAGCACTGAGGGCGATCACTACCGTAACGATCACGGAAACCAATGAGCTGATATACGCTTCAGCATCAGTGATCCTTGAGATGCTTGGCTATAAGAGCAACCATGGAAGCCATGAGATACGCTACCCACCATGGAAAAGACAGTTGGAGGCTAAGATCAAGGCGGCTCGGAAAGATGTGAGTCAATTGACGGAGGCCCAGAGAGGTGTGATGAAAAGGCCGATACCCGAGAGGTACATCCAGATGACCATACCTGAAGCACTCGAAACTGCCAAACAAAGGCTCCAAGCCTTGTCCAGCTGCCTAAAGCGGTACACGAAAGAGAATGAGGCCAGACGAATAAACAGGCTGTTCGCAACACAACCTGCGAAAGTGTATGCTCAGTGGCAGGGTCCTAACAACAGAGCTGACCCACCAAGACTGGAAACTGAAAGGTACTGGAAAGGCATATGGGAGAAGGAGGTTGCACATAACAGCAGTGCACAATGGCTGGTGACCCTAAGAGAGGAGCACAGCAACCTCCCTGAACAGAACCCAGTTACCATAACAGTGGCAGACATACAGGAAAGAGTCTCAGATATGAAGAACTGGACAGCACCAGGCCCGGACATGGTCCACACCTACTGGCTAAAGAAACTCACAGCACTCCATGAGCGCCTAGCAGCACAAATGAACCAGCTGCTGAGGGATGGGACTCACCCAGGATGGCTAACCGAAGGGCGAACGATCCTGGTCATGAAGGATCCCTCAAAGGGTGCAGTCCCATCCAACAATCGGCCAATAACCTGTCTCTCCACAACATGGAAGCTCATGTCAGGCATCATTGCGGCTAAGATAAGTGGACACATGGATCAATACATGAGGGAGCACAGAAGGGCATTGGTAGAGATACCAGAGGAGCCAAACATCAGCTCCTGGTTGACGGAACAGTCGCACAAGACTGCAGGTCCCGACGTACCAACCTGTGCACAGCCTGGATTGATTACAAGAAAGCCTATGACTCAATGCCACATACATGGATCACTGAATGCTTGGAGTTGTATAAGGTGAACAGGACCCTAAGAGCCTTCGTTGCGAACTCGATGAGGATGTGGAAAACCACACTTGAAGCCAATGGCAAGCCACTTACCCAAGTGTCCATCAAATGTGGCATATACCAAGGTGATGCACTCTCCCCACTGCTGTTCTGCATAGGACTGAACCCCCTAAGCCAAGTAATCACCAAGACAGGCTATGAATACCGCCTCAGAAATTGAGCTACAATCAGTCACCTCCTCTACATGGATGACATAAAGCTGTAAGCTAAGAGCGAAAGGGACATAGACTCCCTGATCTACACAACCAGGATGTACAGCAGCGACATCGGGATGTCATTCGGGCTTGAGAAATGTAGTCGGATGGTGACTAAGAGAGGAAAGGGAGTCCGCACTGAAGGGGTCTCACTCCCTGAAGGAACAATAGCAGACATTGAGGACAGCTACAAGTACCTCGGTATACCACAAGCCAATGGCAACCTCGAACTGGCAACAAGGAAAGCGGCTACGGCCAAATACCTCCAGCGAGTGAGGCAAGTCCTAAGAAGCCAGCTCAATGGCAAGAATAAGACCCGGGCAATAAACAGCTATGCCCTGCCAGTGATCAGATACCCTGCAGGAATAATAAGGTGGCCAAAGGAAGAGATTCAGACCGCGGACGTTAAGACCCGAAAGCTCCTAAGCATGCATGGAGGGTTCCATCCCAAATCCAGCACCCTGAGACTGTACGCAAGCCGAAAGGAAGGAGGCCGGGGACTAGTGAGTGTGAGAGCCACTGTCCAGGATTAAACATCCAAGCTCCATGAATACATCAAGGAGAAGGCTCCAACGGATGACGTACTCAGAGAATGTCTCAGGCAATGGGGAACAGAAGATGAGGCGCTGGAAGAGGGACCATCATGGGAGGACAAGCCCCTACACGGGATGTACCACCGGACCATAACTGAAGTGGCCGATCTCAAGATGTCCCATCAGTGGCTAGAGAGGGCTGGCCTGAAGGACAGCACAGAGGCACTCATCCTGGCTGCTCAGGAGCAGGCCCTGAGCACCAGGGCCATTGAGGCCCAGATATACCACACCAGACAAGACCCAAGGTGTAGGTTGTGCAAAGAGGCACCTGAGACGATCCAACACATAACTGCAGGGTGTAAGATGCTGGCAGGGAAAGCCTACATGGAACGCCATAACCAGGTGGCTGGCATAGTCTACCGAAACATCTGTGCGGAGTATGGACTGGAAACCCCAAGGTCAAAATGGGAAACACCTCCCAAGGTGGTGGAGAATGACAGAGCGAAGATCCTGTGGGACTTCCAGATCCAGACTGACAAGATGGTAATGGCGAACTAACCGGATATCGTGATCATAGATAAAGGGCAGAGGAAAGCCGTTGTAGTGGATGTAGCGGTCCCAAGTGATGGAAACATCAGAAAGAAGGAACACGAGAAACTCAAGAAATACCAAGGGCTCAGAGAGGAGCTGGAGAGAGCCTGGAAGGTAAAGGTGACAGTCGTGCCTGTGGTGGTCGGAGCACTCGGGGCAGTGACCCCCAAACTAGATGAGTGGTTTCAACAGATCCCGGGAACAACATCGGACATCTCAGTCCAGAAATGTGCAGTGCTGGGAACAGCAAGGATACTGCGCAGAACCCTCAAGCTTCCTGGCCTCTGGTAGAGGACCCGAGCTGAATGAGGGACGGACACCACCCGAGGGGGGGTGAGACGAGGAATTATATATATATAATCTTTTTTTTTTTTTTTTTTTGAGAAAGATATCCCAAAGTTTTTATATAGCTGTAAGTCAGTAATGGTTCAAATCAAGTTAAAAAATAAAACATTTTATTCTTGACTTCAGAAATTAAGAAAATTCAAAAAGCAATCTTTTTCAGTTGTTAAAAACTAGCTGAAAAATCACATGATCAGCCCTTATTTCCGAATGAGTCAACTCTGTATATATTGTCCTATCTAAAATAGTTGACACCAGTGAATAAGATGTGTTAATGCAGAAGCATACTCTCAGACTGTGAAAGATTTGTAGAAAGATTTCATCAGCCACAGAATCAAGTTCCCCCTATGGACATCTCAGTCCCTAGACCTCAACCCCACTGGAATTCTGTGTCGAGAAAGAGAAAGAGAAAAGTGCAGAGAGGACCCAGATTGCTGGATGATTCAGAGATTGTGCAAAGAGGACAGACAGGTCAAGGAACTCTTTTTTTCCTGTATTTTCTCTCTTTGTGAAACATAACACAAAGTAGGAGAAGGTCCTGTTTTGTTGGCAAAAGGGGTTTATACAAACCAAGTATTAACATCAGAGGTGCTAATAATTGTGGTTTGATTTTAAAGAAGTATTTTTTTTTAATGTATGACTTGGATGTTTCCACTCGAAATAAATGGACTTCAATTAAGAGTTGGATTTTCTTCATCTGACACTCGGACCTTTTGTGATTTAAGGGGAAGTATGAATCTCATATTTGGTCTGAATATCGGTATGAGTTTTATTAGCTTTACCAAAAGTTCACTATTTTGCCAGAAATAATTGTTTCCAAAAGTCCAAAACGGTACACAAGTGCAATATAGAATATGGGCATCATCCAGCCTGGCAAATATTTGCATTAAAAAAATGTGTACTTTCATTTGGACAATTGGGGTCGATGTGCACATCTCGTGGTGCTTGCAGATGGTCAGGATGGTTCCCGATGAATTTCCATTACAGAAAAATGTCTGACTGGAATAAATCATAATAAAAATGGAACTTGCGGCCTGTCATCTCTCAAAGATTGGTTACCCTGGGACACTGCTGGAAGCGCTCCCATCACATGCCCCAGTGAAGCAGAGATGACTGGGAAGAGCACAGAGGAGGCGGCTGCTATTGCGGTGGTTGTGGACGTCAAAAGGTGGTCTTAAAAATACAGCTCTCCCCAGAGAGTCAAGGCTGTTTGATGCCAATGTTCGGCCCTGAGTGTACACTGAAAAAAAATGGTGTGTTGAATTGACTCAATTTCGTCAAGTGACTGCAACACTAGAGAATATTTGGATTTCGATGCAATCGTTTTACAGTCGATGTATAGTCTACTTTTAAATGTATCTGGGTCCAGATGATTGTGTGTGTGTGTGTGTGTGTGTCGGAAGTGCACGCGCGTGCACGAGGAAGGGTATGATGTAGTATAATTTTTCGTTGGCACACAGAGATGAACAGCCATACACACTAACACTTAGGGACAATTTTAAGTGTTCAATCAGCCTGCCATGCATGTTTTTGGAATATGGGAGGCAACCAGAGTACCCAGAGAAAACCCACACAGGCCCAGGGAGAACAGGGAGGCCGGAGCTGAAGTTGAACCCGGTACCTCTGCACTGTGAGGTTGACGCACTAACCACTGGACTGATATATATATATATATATACTGTATATATATATAAACACCGTTTTATGCTAATCTCATGCATTATATTGATTCCTAATTTGCCCCATCCATGTTTGCCTTCACTCTCTGTTGTCATCTGTCTCACATTATTAGCAAAACACAGACTGCCACAACCCGCCACATAGTGCATCAAAAGACCAGACTGTCTCATTAAAAAGCAGCCGCCAATGAAACATTTGCGTTGATCATCTGTGACTGCAAGGATATTTTCTGTTTATGAAGCACGACTGACTAACTAGCTGTTTGTATGTTCTTTTCATAGAACTGTGAAGGTTAATTAATGTGGTATTTTAATGGTTGGTTTTACATGGATGTCATGGACAAACTGTGAAGCTTTTTGTTTTTCTGGTGGTGCCAGATGTTAAAAATTAAGTGTTGGTATTTTGATTTGAAATACAGGGCCAAATCTCTCTGAGGTGGACTGAAGCCAGAGCAGTGATGGTCAATCGCAGGTGTTTACAACAAGCTGGTGGCATGAGCGGTCGCACGAGGTGAGGTAGACAGGATGATGTGTTTGCACATCTCCCTCACTCGGTTCTCACAGCTACTCCTTAAATATCTGACTGCATCTTAGACAGTGAATATGTAAGCTGCGCCTCATTGTCGGCTTTGAACTTCACTTCTGCCTCTATACGCTCAACTACATCATGATCACATTTCACATTCATACTCGAATCTATCTTGTCTTCAAATCCAGCTGTAATTCACATCTGGATTCACATCTGCATTCAGTACCAAATCCCTCTGGATTCACATCGGTATCCATGTCTGTATTCACAACTAAATCCACTTTTTCATTCACATCTGTATCCGTGTTTGACTATACATTGGTATGCACATTTTTCCAATCAGATTAATATCTGAATTGACATCTGTATCCATATCCATATTCACAACTAAATCCACATTTTCATTCACATCTGTATCTACTGTATGTTTGAATCCAAATCCGATTCCACATCGTCATTCACAAACAGCACGCAAGCAAATCCGTATTGACAACTAAATCCGCATGCTCTTTCACATCTGTGCTGGCATTTAAAACCACACTTCCTCACATTTGATTCCACATTTGAATTGACATATGTATCTACTCTATTTCAACATGAAGCAATGAATACACAACCAAACCGACCTAACTTCATCAACGTTGTCATTCAATTCCACATCTGAATTCACATCTCGATCCACATTCAAAACTGAATTGTGTGTGTTCGTATTTGGATTCATTTTGAATCCACATTGGTATTTACATCTGTTTCCACATCTGAATTCATTCATGTACCTACTGTTCATTGTACATCCACATTTGAATCCAAATGTCTCGTTCAAATCTATTTCCATATTGATGCCACATCTGAATCAATCACGTCATTTCAATTTGATTCCACATCTGCATCTGTATTCAAAACTGATCCACATTATTAAAATCTGCATCTGTATTGACGTTTGAATCCACAGCTGAACCTGGGTCTAAATTCCCAATGGAATCAGCGTTTGTATTCACAACCGAATACAAATCGGAATCCATACCCATCGGTAGATCTGCAAAGACATTTTTATTCAAGTTGATTCCATGTTTGCATCTACATATGAATATACACTTCTCCCAAATATCATAAACCAGTCAACACTGGTCATGCTTCAAAGAAGAAATACATTCGGGTGAAGATGCACGTAATGGAAGTCCAAATCATATGAATAGCCTTCATTTAAATAACATGTTTCATTGTAGAGTCAATATTATGAGCATGGATCATTCCCAAGGCACAGTGAGGTGCAGCTCTAATTAAGTTGTTGGCTACACAGGCGCCTAGCCAGGATGTTTCACTCTGGGGCATCGTAGATAATTACACAACAAAATGGTCATTTCAGGGCCCAGTGCTCAATGACGACGGTGTTCTCGTTGAAAGGCGAGCAGCTGATTATTCACGTCCACTGTGCTTACTAGCTGTTGAGTAGAAGTGTGTTCTCACACGAGCACAGAGCATGACAAACAATTAAAAATACTTCAATTTTAATGATGGGAATTTACTATTCGGCCTCTTCTACCTCCTCTTCTTCTCCATACTGCTCCCAATTCATCTATGGACTGAATAGAGTTTGGGTTTTGGGCCCGACTGTCCCAACAGATCCACGCTTGGAATTTTTTTTTTAAAAACATCTATTTTATCCTCTTAGTGCCTAGAAAATAAAAGTCTTTGAAACGAGGTCGTGGATTATGCAAATGCCTGATCCTGCCATCACAATATTAGACTTGGTACTAGTTGATTTGGTGCCTTTGCATTTTGAAATGAAATTTTACTGTGGGGAAACTGACCAAAATACTGTGACTAAATGTGTTCTTTCCAAATATTCTGATGAGTTCATTGTGTTGTTATTTCATTGTTTTGCCATCCAATCGCAGTCTGTCTCCATCTCCATATCTGAAATCAAAATCTGATCCCACAACGAAATCCAACTGAGTAGCTACAGCAACATCCATAGCAGGATTCAAACTCTTTTTACTTCTGTATCCATATCCTTAGTTGTACATGTGACCACATTGGAAACGTCATCTACATCTGTATCAAAATATAGATTCAAATTTTATCCACATCTGCATCCACATCGGCACTCACGTTTTAATCAGCATCCAAATTTGTGATAACATCTAAATCCAAATCTGGATGCAAATCTTTACTGAACACCGACTCCACACATTTTCAGTACCTGCGCAAGAATCCATGCATACAAATGTGTTACTGTTACAAACCAAGGTAATGTTGTTGCTCCTCGATTCCAGTAAGCAAACTGTGAGAAACACTTTGGCGGGATCAAATGAGCCACTACAATTATGGTTTCTCCCAACACTGTGTCGGAGTGAGTCAAAGGTTAATGAAAGGGCAATGGTTGGGAGGATGAAGACGTGGCAGCAGCCAACACCGCGTGGATTAGCCTTGTTCACATATCAAAGGCATCTCCTGCTGGCGAGGCTCAATCTGGATTTGGCATGGGAATCTGTATCCATCACAGAGATATTTAGCCAGGCTCTTCATCTTCCCTCGCATCGCCAGCCTTCATACTGACATTCACCGTAGCCTGTCGGTATAAAAGGATCCAAGTTTCCCTCCAATTTGAACATATATTAAAGAGTTTCCTCACATGGAACAATTAACCCTTTCATGCACAAATTCATATAACCTATATCAGGATATTTGAGGATTTTTGTTTGTTTCAAGATTATTTCATAAAGCAGAAAGCAACTTTTGGATAGCTGTCCACGGTAGTGACCAGTGTCCTGGAATTGAATTCACTGGAAAGGCTCGCAGGAAAACGTTACCTCAGCTTCTTGTTGCTAAAATAGGGCATCACACTTAGATTATTTTCATGAACAATGGCCAAGGGGGATGTGTATTTAATCAACGGCTGGAGTTTAAAACAAAATAAAAAGCACTTTTAAGGTGAGATGTATCAAACCGACAAGAATTACAAGCCGACAGGACAACACAGAACAAATGTCGGTGCTGCTCAGAAAATACTGTTAACATGGGCGCACATAACATTGCGTAGCGGCCACCCGTCAATCTGCAACGGTACTCGTCGAATAGACGCAACATCAGCAGAATGTAAGATCATCTTTAATACCACACATTGGGAACCTGTTTTAAACCTGCAGTAAGGCTCAATCCCAAAACCTCCCCTGACCTCTCGTCTTGTGCCTTTGATTTGCCATTTTAAGAGAACCAAGAGTGTCCCAATTCTCCGTAAACTTTAGGGGGAGGCTCACACATCAGGGGCATATGACCCTACAGCACCAAGACAGACCCCGACCTCCTGACTCAAGTCAACTATATTTACAGAGCACTTTAACTCTTTCAGGGGGCAGCGGCTATTACAGTGTACCAGGAAATTGGTATTAAAATTGGGCCTTGAGGTTAAGGTGATAGAGAAACAAGCCTCCCCCCCCCCAAAAAAATGACCAATCTAAATAAAAAATGTAAGATAGATTTCAAGTTCTACTCCTAAGAAGCTATCACAAATTAATTTAGAAAATTATTCACTATTTTGTAGACCTATTATCTTGAAGCAAATAAACACGCCCAAAACAAGTTTAGGTGCTGAAGGTGGTCAAAATACTGTGAGCACCTGATATATGAGGAGGAACAAAGATATCATGATGAAAAGTTGAAGAGCTTTTTGACAGTATTTGAGCTGAAAAAAATGGTGGTCAAATTGGAAACATTGCTTATGTTGCCCTGATATTTTATTTTTATGTACACGTGATACATATATTTGTATTAACATGTAAGTTTGAGGGTGGCCCGGTGGTCTAGTGGTTAGCACGTCGACCTCACAGTGCAGAGGTATGGGTTCAATTCCAGCTCCGGCCTCCCTGTGTGGAGTTTGCATGTTCTCCACAGGCCCGCGTGGGTTTTCTCCCACGTTCCAAATACATGCAAGGCAGGCTGATTGAACACTCTAAATTGTCCCTAGTTGTGAGGGTGAGCGTGGATGGTTGTTCGTCTGTGTGTGCCCTGCGATTGGCTGGCAACCAGTTCAGGGTGTCCGCCGCCTACTGCCTGAAGATGGCTGGGATGGGCTCCAGTACCCCCTGCGACCCTTGTGAGGATAAAGTGGATAGGCAAATGAATGAATGAATTTAAGTTTGACCAAATCTGCTTGTTCTTCAAAGACGTGCTCATGATCCTGAAGTTGAAAAATGTAGAAATGAATGCACCTTGCCTTATGACAGTGAACATTTAGGTCATTTCAAAATACCAGTCAACTTCAGAAAACAGCATTTTAATCAACCTATTATCCTTAGGGTCAATTTGACCCCATTCAATGTGTATCATTCAAAAAAATAATAGTTGACTTCTGGGGGGGGGGGGGTGCTCCATATTTCATTACTTTTCCTTATTTGTTGGTGGCAACTGATTAAGCATAAAATTATTATGAAGCTATTTTTTCAATGTCCTGAACACATATTGCCCGCATTGGTGATCCCCAAGGGTCAATTTGACCCCAAGCTGTTTTAGCTGCAGCAAATGTGCGCGCGCGTGTGTGTGTGTGTGTGTGTGTGTTTGTGTGTGTGTGTGTGTGTGTGAGAGAGCGAGAGAGAGAGAGAGAGAGAGAGAGAGAGAGAGGGACAAAACATCCTCACATCTGCAGGTGCAGAGTTGATACTTTTGAGGTGATACATAACAGGGGGTGGGGAAATAACTATTTCTGAGTGATAGTTTTCCACAAGGTCATCGCTAGTTCATGCAAAATAAGGGAGAAGTAAACATAGGGAAGCTTGCACAACAGACCTCTTCCCAAATTATTCCACATTGTGCTCTGTGTATACTGCAATCTGCATGCTCTCGCACTTGAAAATGTCCTTTGGGAAACGGTTTACTGTCCATGAGATTTTGGAAAAGCGCTTTGCCAGTGAAAGTGCTAGAGAGGAGAATGTGTTTGAGACTGAGGATTGTGTTGAGGAGGACCTTGATTTTGAGCCATTGTCATCAAATGAATGAGAGTTTGACCCTCCTGTTGTATCTCAACCACCAGCAGACACAATTACTTCCAAAAATGGAAAGATAAAATGATAACAATCCAGGCCCTCTGTCAGGGTTGATTTCTTTGGGACCAACAAGTGGCTCTGTAGGGCTCCTCCTACAGCGGCACACCTGTTGGTCATCATGTCATTAGTAGGGTCTCTGTTAAAAGGACTCCCGGCCCGCCCGACCACTCTGTATCAGGTCATTAGGGGTGTTCACACGGCACACATTTGCTCCGGTGCTGCACCGATGTATTTTGTTGCGATATATCTTACACCGGAGAAAATGCGGAGCTTTCACACGTACAAAGCCGCTGAGTCTGTTAACTCCGGTGCAGCCTCGGTGCAGCCCCACTTGCGTTCACACAGCAGTTTCTGAAGTGGTGCAAAATGATAGAAAACAAAGAGCTGTCGTGTTGGTTCTTTTTAAAACATACACAACTCAAGCAACTGCAGTACAGGCACATCCTTCTCCTTCTCTGTCTCCGTGCCTTCTGCTCGAGAGGCGTTCAATGACCGCCCCCGAAAACGTAAATCAACGATGACATCAATGACACTCAGAAAAGCAAACATATAATGCGCCAAAAAGAAAATCAAGAGAGGAAATCACTAAATAAATTCTATGGGGGAGGGGGGAGGTTGTGAACACACAACAAAGGAACAAACTACACAAACAACTCCAAGACAGTCCAGTCTCCTACAAAAGGAAAGATGATGTTTGGGGACTAAGCCCCCCCGTTCTAGTTGAGATGGTATAACACAAGAGGCAAGATGCCGCTTGCTACTCTTATTGCCAGTTGCCATTCTACTGTTATTGCCAGCCATCATGTCTTGTGTCGTTATTAGACAAAGTATGACGGAAGTATAACAGAGCACGAAAGCAACGCATTCTAGCCGTACGTAATCAATTCTTCTCATGCGTAGCGAGGCTACTCCCCCCGCAAACGAGCATTTGCTCCAGAGCAAAATTTTAATCCTGTAGCCTTCACACGTACCATTTTACATCGGTGCTGCCCCGCAAACGAGCATTTGCTCCGGAGCAAATTTTTAAACCCCCTCCCTGAGGTGGGTTAAATTTGCTCCGGAGTAAGCCGTTTTCAGGGGCTACACCAGTGTAACTTTGCACGTGTGAACGCTCTACTGGGGTAGCCCCGGCGCAGCACTGGAGCAAATGTTGCTGTGTGAAGACCCCTACTGTTTCCGTTGCTGTTTTCTGCTGTTGCTTCTGTGCGTTACCGCCATGGATTTTTGTTTGTGTTGCTTTCTCCTTGTTTTTTTTCCATCTGCCATGGGTTTTTGTTGGTTACTTTGGATTCTTGTGTTCAAGACTTTGTTCTGAATTTAGTTTTCTCAGTGTTTTGTTAAGACAGTTTGTCAAGTTCACCCTGCTCCTCCTTCCTGCCTGCTTCATGGGGTCCTCCATTACCACCGTTCGTGACACCCTCACATCACTGTCAATGAGTACTTGGTTGCATTTTGTGGACACTGTCCATTTTTGACAATAGATGCCAAGCAAATCTGCCAATATGTCATCAAAACATGGAAGGGGGGCTTTTCTGAAGCAGCTGGGTTGTGACACCTCAGATTGAGAGAAGACTGTGCCTTACAAGAGCATCAGCAGCTGCTGCAGCGATTGTGAGGTATATCCAGACAAAGACAAACACCCAAAATCCTTCATTGCAAGAAACATCTCTCTCCCTCGCTCTCTCTCACTCTCTCTCACACATACAAAAAGAATTTCTCCCCCCCACCCCAAAAAAAAAAGAAATCTGCCACTGCCGGTCCCAATACTGAGATAACTGTGGAAGGGTGAGTGAGACTTTATGCGTGTGACAATTATGTGACCAAAAAAGGAGATAAAAATAAGTAAATAAACATGTTGATGGGCAGAGAAGGTTCCCAACAGTAATCAATATGGGTCATTCTGTGAGAGTCATGAATGCACAAAAAAAAGACAGACATTTAGGGTTATGACTCAGGATGTGCTATCCTTTGGCACCCGAGTGCTCTTATGACAGTAAGCCTCAGTAGGTGCTGCTGTTTTGTTTAGCAACAGATCCGGGGTGGGGGTGGTGCATCTAAATCAGGGGTGCCCATTAGGTCGATCCTGATCTACCGGTAGATCTAAGACAGGTCCTAAGTAGATCCGAGGAGTGTCAAGGAGAAAAAAAACAAACAACCATTTGTGTGTCTTTGTACATGTTAGTAATATATTTTTTTGTTAATGTTCACTGCACCCTAATCATCTTATCAGTCTCATTTTCACTAAAAAAATATTTTAAAAATAAAATAAAGCAGGTAAATCTTAAATTTACGGTGGCGCGTGATTACGTCACCGGAAGTTGTTAGCACTCAGCAGTTTGCAACACGCGCGTGTGTGTGTGTGTGTGTGTGTGCGTGTGTGTATGTGTGTGTGTGTGTATGTGTCTGCGCGTGTGCATGCGCGCGCCGGTAAGGGAAGATCCCGGGAGGTTAGTTGATCGAAAAGTAGATCTTCGATCCAAAAAGTTTGGGCACCCCTGATCTAAATAGCTGATACTGGAGTTTGAAACAAAATTCCGAGTTATTCATTCAAGTGAAATTCAGCAAATGACAAGAACTTAGCAAAAATTGGTCAAACTTCATTGTCACTTGGCATGGCTCAGGTGGTATAATGGTTGTCCCCCAATCCAAAGGTTAAGGGTTCAATCCCGAGCCCCTGTGACCATGATCACCCGTCCTTGGGCAAGGTGACTGAATCCCAGTTGATCCTGGTATTGCATCATTGGTAAGTGAATAAGGAAACAGTGTTAAGGTGCTTTTGGTAACTTTTAGATAGAAAAACTAATGGAAGGACTTTTATTCTTTATTTATCAACATATCAAAACTCCTCACATGTAATTTATCTGACCTTGGTCACTTGAACGACCTTGGTCGATGTTCCTGTTGTGGTTTGCAAAAGTGTGCTCAGCAGTTAACTCACTGTGTCTGAACAATAGCGAGAGGTAATGACAGTCCCTACTTGTTTGTTTTCCTGACATCTATTTTTTTTACATCTATTATTTGCAATTCCGCACCTGGCGGACCCTGGAACGCAATGACAATAGATTTCGAAAATCCAAATTTGAGCACTCAACTTCTTGTGCAGCACATTTGACTCGTGCGCATGTACTTAGTATGTACTGTGCATGTGTTTCCGTATGTGATGACTCACCGGAATGTTGTCGGGGACTTGTGCGGCTCCCTCTATGAATTGGACATGGCAGCATGACAGCTTTTAGTCATAATGTTCTTTAAAAAACACGCCCACGGGTTTCAAGCTTCAGTGTTTCCACATGCAGCTGTCATAAAATAATGTTGGGAATACTTTATCTCTCTGTGTACCATGTCTGGAATACCAAGAATTGTCAGTGCAAACGTAGTGAAGAGTTCATCCATGCCCCAGTTGTTTTTTTTGGCAACATTTTAATCAAAATCAGAGTTAATTAATTTACAGTAGCCTGCGTAGTGTCGTAATCCGCTTGTAATTACTGCATGTGTCTAACAATGTAGAGATGAATTGAAACAGATGGTGCTGCACTATTGAGAAAATGTTTCTTAATCAGTAAATAGAGTATTTGCTATTTTCAGACAAGGATTAACACAGATTTGGTGCTGTTGGTGATGCATTTGTACATGGGACTGATATCATTTAAAGTACAGTTGGACGAACACGGCAAGATTGGCAGGTTATAGATTGAGACGAGAAGATGCCTAATTTATAGTACAGTACATGGTTTGTGTGTCCCAATTATCATAGGAACTCAGTTGTCTTGGCCTTTATGCAGGGTAACACATGGCAAACTGGTCCTCGGTGAGGGACCTGACAAAGCATCTCTCAAAAGACCCTGATAATGATTACATATTTCTGAAGACATTTTCCCTTACCCGGATGCGGGTCAACGGGCCCCGCTTCTGGACCCGGGTGTGGAGGTGGGGCTACACCCATCGAGCCTGGCCAGGCACAGCTCGAAAAGGTAACATCGTCCTCATTGTCATGGCCTCACTATCTGTGAGGGGGGGCATCGAGGTTCAGTTGGGTAGTGAGTTGGGTGGCAACGGAAAGCAGGGACCTTGACGGTCTGATCCCCGTATACAGACGCTGGCTCTAGGGACGAGTTAAGAAAATGTGTAGAAAAATATATTTGCCCTTTGTTTCAGACCCCAAATTAAAAGGCATATATGCATTTGTCCATACCTCAGTTCTGTTTTATTTTGGAAAGAATTGTATTAACCCTTTCAGCGACAGTGGTTACTGCAGTGGACAGTTTATCATGTTACCAGGTTAGATGTTGTTGTTATTGGTGCATGAAAGGGTTAAATAAAATGGCATTATTTAGCGAAATGGACAGAGGTTTGATGGTCAGTTATATTTTCACAACAGATGATATGAATGAATACTGCATGATTTACTTCCATCAGCCTGCCCACACACATTTAAACAACTTCTGCCTAAGGTCAGAAAGTTTTCTTTTCATGTGGAAGCAAAACTCATCTACAGCAGAAAACTGTGTGACCCATTTGTTTCAAATAATGTCGCAAACAAGTTGTTGATTCTTTGCGATGCTGCAGTACAAAGATGATTGAAGGTACGCATTGATGTATTGGCGAGCATGGGTGCTAATCACCTCACTGTGGAACAAAATGAATCTCACTTCTTCAAAGAATGCACGATTGTCAGTCACACTTGGTCTTTTATTTGGGCAGATTTGATAC
Organism: Hippocampus guttulatus; assembly: GCF_054856545.1. Classification (NCBI taxonomy): domain Eukaryota; kingdom Metazoa; phylum Chordata; class Actinopteri; order Syngnathiformes; family Syngnathidae; genus Hippocampus; species Hippocampus guttulatus. Next base: position 6,097,083 of record NC_141268.1, read on the forward strand.
AATAACTGTTTCAGTGTTTACAGGTAGTTTTGTGACAACGATGTGTCAGTTTGATGCAGAACTATGCGGGATGTCTTTCGCATTGGTAATGCCAAAATTAGATCTCTTTTCTTTTGGATGACCTCCGATCTGAGAGTCGAAGAGAGCCAAGTTTAAAAGTTCATCTTGGTACCTGAACCCTCACAATTCTTAATCTTGAGGAATTATCTGTCCTTGTCAATGACCGAACCCAATTAGCTTTGAATATTATTGAACATAAACTGACCCAGTTTGACAAAGTCACCCGAGAAACCGGTATCTGTCCCAAGTGTCAAGTGTTTTTTTCTCAAATTTTAGGACTTGATGCACTGACCCAGGAAGAGACATTAACGTTGACAACAGTCGAGGGTTTACACATTTTTTTTTTCTTCACATCGCCTTCACATCGGCCAGGTATTGGTTGAGGTAGCATCGGATCAATTCCCACTCACCCTGTGAATGACTGAAGACCAATCCAGCGTATCGTCCACCTTTCTCCCAGAATCAGCTGGGATAAGATTTCACGCTCACCCGTGACCCTGAATAGGATAAGCACTATGGTAAAGGGAGGGATGGTTTGTTTTTCCCAACCTTTTGACTCATTACTCTTTCTCCTGTTGGAGATACTGATACGCATTTGTGTGACCTTCGACCACGGGACTGGATAGTGACACTGTGAAGAATGTGCAGGTATCGAAACCTTTGCATCTCTGGGAGACAAATAGTTATGTTAGGTTAGAAAGTCATTCTTGGAGGGCATCTGCACTATCGACTCAGAAAGCTGCTTTCTAGGTTTTCAAACCAAGTGCCAAAACTTGCTGTAATAATTGCTTGATGGTTTGACGTACGGTTAGTTTCTCGCCAAACCTCTGACAGGAGGCACAGGCCTGGATGGAGAACAGGTATTAGCCCCATAGATCATGTAAAATTAGCAGCCGGAACCGCTGTCAGCCCAGACATTGGCACTTAATCTTGGATTTTTGGCAGACTGTTGCCTTAACAGGTCAAATGATATCTATAAATCAAGAATCCCCTGGTGGGAAGCGGGAGAGAGCGAGCGGGAGTGAGGCAAACACAAAGAGCTGCCACTGAAACTCCAAGGGAATTAAATCTCAGTCATAAAACTGAACCCAAGAAAATAATCCAGTCTATTTCATAAGGGATTAAATCCTTTAAAGAAGATTGATTGCCTCTTTTTGCTTTTTCTGTTTGATGTAATCCTAGATTATGGTAATCACATGATGTAAGATTTTAAAGAAATCTGAATAGTATTAATGGTGAGGCGGCGGCCATTGTGACGATTGGCATGCTGATGCGTCACATAAAGACGCAGAGTTCTTCTTGGGAAGATGGCCCTCAATTTCACCGCTGAGTCCTCCTGCTCACCCACAGCAGCAGAATGTAGTCGATCTTGTTTGTGCTTTACTCACTTTGCAGTTGCTGATGAAAAGTTACTCTCCTTTAAGAGGCTGTTAAAAGAAGGCCAACAATTGCGCTGCAAAATGGAAAACATAAAAACAATAAAGGGAGTCTGGGCAGTAAAACTCAAGAGAAATGGATGTGTGATGTGATATTCACTTACATCATCATTCATTTTGGGTTGTGGTTCAATATCAACTCTCCTTTCATATTAAAAGTCAGGGATGGGAAACTGGCAGCCCGCAAGCAGCATGCGGGAAAAAAAAACGTGAAAAAAATCAAAAATATGGAAAGAAAAATGTAATCTGCGAATAAGTCAATCCAAGTGTGACAAACTGCAATTGCGCTACGGTTGAGTGGAGTTTTAAGTTGGAATATCGCCAATCACTTCTCCTTGGCAGACGTGTTTGCGCTGCGCTTACGCAAGTTCTTCGACTGCCCGATACTCGGGGCTGCCGCTCCCATAACGCAGATGACACATCGACCCATCATTCAGCTAGGAGGTTCATAGATTGGTTTTGAAGTGTGTTCAGTTGTGAGTTAGTAGGTTGGCTGCTTAGTTGTTGTTGTGCATTGGGTGATCTCTCAAACAGTCCTACAGTGTCAGGTACAGTATTTCAGCCATGAAACAAAGGGATATGTTCAAGCACAACATTGTTATGCTAGTGTATTGGTTGTAGGTCAGTCAGTCAGACAGTTGGTGTTAATTTTACTGTCCATCCATTCTTCAGTTTGTTAAGACTGTGATCTGTTAATTTGACGACGCATAAGCAGCCTCGAAACAAAAAAAAATATATATATATATGTGGACAAACTTTAAGAGTCATGGCTGGTTGTAAGTAGTTTGTCTGTACATTGGTTGTCATTGGTTAGTTTTACTAAGGTGGTCAGGAGGAGGTACTTGTCCAGCTAGCTGTCGTCGTACCCAGTAGTAACAAATAGAAACGAAACACAAATGCGGGTCCATGAACATTTTGTGTCTGTTAATAGTTTGTGATTGTTGTTAACATAAACCTCTTTGGTTGGTTGAATGTGTGATCTGCCTTGTTTGCTTGCTTTCAAGCTTCAACTTTGAATATAAGCCATTTTGAGGTTACTTCAACATTAAAACAAAACCCTTTTTTTAAACTCCATATAGACATGTCCAGTGTCCATGGGGGGGCAAGAAGCTAAATGTGACAGACAGGTTGGAATATCATGTGAAAAAAGAGCCATTAATGGTTTGCGATCATGCAGTCACGTATGCGGTGGGAGTCCGAGCAGGGAAATGAGAGGTGGTGATGGAAATGGAGCTTTGTGTGTGTGTGTGTGTCTGTGTGTGTGTCTGTGTGTGTAGGTAGAGCTCATGGGAAATGCTCCGCCACCCGTGGAACTAATTTAAAGTCCTCATTTAGAGGTTGTCACATGACGGCCACTGATCTGGGCGCGTTCAGCAGCACCGACGGGCTGTCAGCCGTTTGATAGACAGGCCGCACCTCCAACTGATTACACACTCGACCGGACCCAACTGTGATCTGGTGCACTTTATTCACCCTGGCAGGACCAATGTGTGCAGCATCTCTCAGTGTGCCATCACCTACTCTTCCTCCATTAACACCTTGGTGCTATGAATAATCCCCGAGAGTTCATGATTTATTAAAGGGAATGATGGGGGTGATGTGACTGTAACACCTTTTGTGAGAATGGGAAAAGTAAACATTTGGCACATTTTGGTGGCTAAAAGTAAAGCCATAAAACACCTCTGCTCTGAACAACTAAAGGCATTTTTCTCAAGATAAAGTAAAATGCTAATGCAGCCGACCAATTTAGATTCAAACCAAAGCTGGTGACAAACTCAACCAACTAAAGACTGGAGTAACTAACCAACCAACCTACAATGACTAAACTACCAACCAAACTCATAATTAGTGGCCAAATGAGCGATCCAAGTAAATAACTGAATTAACAGTTGACTCAAGAACAAACTCTATCAAGATCAGACAAACTAACCAACCCAGAAGGCAACTAACGATCAAACAGAAGAACCAACCAACTGAAGACCAAACAAATTTAGCAACCAGCCAGCTCACCCATTACTGAAACAACAAACTAACTATCCAGCGAAGAAAACAGTGGACAGAGTCAGTACGTAACCAACTAGACAACTAACGGGTTAACAAACAGACCAACTCAGTGGCAACTGACCTGACTAATAACCAAATAAGCAAATACAGTTTAAGATCATTCCGTCCCTAACTAACCAATGACTGAACTAGCCAGCTAACCAACCAGCCTACTAAATACTGAACCAACCAAGCAAGCCACTCACTTATTACTGGACAGACAAAGTAACCAACCAACCAACCAACCAAACGTAAGCCTTGTCCATGCAAATGACTGTTTTGTGATTCATTTTTGGGGTGTTCATTCATTTTTATTTTATTTTTTTGTGATTACTTCTATTATCAACATTAGTGTAGCCGCCATTTTGGTGGAATTTTCTTAATCCTTTTTTTTTTTGGGGGGGGGGCAAACATCTCTGAAATCCTCATCACGTAAATTCACAAGAAAGCAATCACTGACTCAAGTACCTGACCTGTCCTACTGCCTACACCGCTCTTGTCATGAATAATGTTTCATTTGTGTTACTCAAGTCGAGTTTTTGTGACAGTTTGAAGGAAGCATCACAGTAATTTTCGGGAGCCCACTTGAAGCACCTCTCGGATTTCTCAGCCCGTATGATCTCATAGGACATGTGGTGATGGTGAAAAATTTCACTGGTGAAAAGAACACTTTGATTCGCTCCTCTTTCATCTATAACTGCTTCAAACAACAAAGTATATGTAGCAAAGTGGTTCAGATTGCATGATTGTCTGTGTCTTATGTGTTGTCTTGTATTATTTTGTCATTTTATGTTAACTGTTCTTTTGATGGTGGCGCGGGCACCCGCAGCGGCTCCTCTTGTTGCATGTTGTCTTGAGATGGAAGAAATGTCATCTGTGCTGAGCACATTTGACAATAAAGTTGTACTTGGCTTGACTTGATATGTGTAATGTGTCAGCCAATCGAAGAAGGGAGTCTCCGAGTAGCTGACAAAACTAAAGGATGGATTTTAGCGTGGACATCCGACAATAATGTGAAAGTTGATGGAAAATGTTGCCTTTATGAGTACTGACATTGTGTTCAGTTTCAGTCTATTCCTTGAAACCCATAGCAATTGGTAATCTCCAAAATGTCATGTTCTACTGAGTTTCAGCTTGTGGTTGAACAGTGAAACGCGTGACTTCGGAAGCAGGTGCGACTCGTGGGACGTCCCCGTGCACTGGTGTGCAATTGAATGAGCACACTGTCTGTGTCCTTGGGGTGAGTAAAACAAAACACAACATTCGGGTTCTCTTTAATTATGCGAGTCATCCATTTGATTCCTCTAACGCAGTCATGTTTGTTTGACTCTTCCACCAACAGAGCACACAATCCACTTTTGAATCCAGAAAATAATATTGCGCTGTCACTCCTGAAATGTCCAGCCCAATGCAAAATGAGATCACAGTGCCGAAGGGCTCAGGTAACGACCATCATGGATGACCTGTTTTCAGGGTTTGGTTGTGTGACGTTTGCAAGATGAGATGGATAAAAAGCAGTGGCATTTGCTGCTTGATTCATATCCCACTAACGCAAATAAAATGTTTTGACCATTCATAATGACTCTTTCTCAAGATGTTGTCACGGTTACCAAAGACAAGCTTTTTGGAATGTGGGAGGAAACCAGAGTACCCGGAGAAAACCCACGCAAGCACGGTGAGAACAGGTAAACTCCAACCAGGAAGGCTGAAGCAGGAATTGAACCCTCTACCTCCACACTGTGAGGCGAATGCAGTAACCAGTCAAATACTGTGCCGCCAAAATAAATCCAGTCCATCTTTTAAAAATATTTTATATATATATACTGTATATATATATATATATATAAAAATTTTGGGGGGTCAATGTGCCAATTCAATTAAGCATGTTTTGTAGCAATATGTTGAGAAATAATAACTAATAATTCTAATTTGAAGGTGCTTTGCTTTTTGACTGGACTTTCAATCGGCAATATAACACAAAAGGGAAAAAAAAATTCTCCAGATCACTTCCGATTTTCAAAATATTGCATTGGATGTACGCATCTTGAAGTTGCATTTCCAACCAGACAGCTTTTCATTTTGGGAAAATCCTGTCACGTTGCTGCTTATATATTTTTTCCCTTCCGGTGAAAATTGAAAGCTTTAAATTGTTTCGCACAGCTTTGGACAAGAGACTGTGTAAAACCGTTGAGCATCTCTGCGTTTTCAGTGACTCGACTCATCCATCACCAAGTAGAGGCAGGCAGCCGACATCTCAGTCTGTCTGGAAAAACAAAGTCATCAAATCAGAATTCTGGCCTGTCTACCTGCAAATCTTGCTCCATCTCTGGATTACACTTAAGTCCCTCCGAAGCTGGCCTCGACACTACATCAGAGGATGCGGCGTCGGCGGAGGAAGTTACGCAACTCATTAAGATCTCACCCGTCTTCCCCGGGGGTTGATCCTTCATCCCGCTAAACTTGCAGCCTTTGAGCAAATAAAGCCACGTAAGAAGGTTGAACTATACAACACCCACAAAACTTTTGAGCGAAGCGGGGCGATTGAGCTGGAGGACAGAGCTGTCATGATCTGTCTGTTGTTGTTTTGAGGTCCAGCTGAGCGGTGGGCGTTTCCCTTCAGCTGCGCACATGTCATGCATCGCAATCAAGCCCCTATTTAAGGACTATTTAAGTTATTGTCCGATAATTCGCCTTGCTCAAACCACTGTTTTTGTGCAATTTTCTAGACGTTCATGATCATGCTCCGTTTTTTTCACCATTCCTGGATTTTTGCTCTCCGTTTTCTAGTAGTAGTAATTTTGGTTTTGGTAAGTTATTCACGGTTTGTATTCATTATAAATTGGTTTTCTTGTCCTTTTTGGACAAGCTATTGTCGTCTATATTTTCCTTGCCTTTTGCAAGCACCTTTTGTTTTTCACTGTTTGTTTTATTGGTATTTCCATTTAGTTAAATTGGGAACTGAATGGTCTGAATTACAAGTGTGGTAATGGCACAAATTAAACTCATATCTCAAGGCACCACTGTACACAGCAAATTGATGGATTGCTAGTTTTTAAATCATAACTCAACGAAAATAATCCTATAACATTATAATAGGCAATGACAATTTGCAATTTTGGTGACCGATTTCAGCAAAAAACATTAAGCAGCTATATGGCCGATGCACCACTATTGCTTACGTGTCCACAGGAGTGGGATCAGGCTCAAGCTTCCATTACCTGTATTTTTTACACAACACATAAGAGCAACATTGTTTTTTCTGGTTCCCGCGTTCCCAGCCTCACTCACCCTTGCCAATTGTCATTCCATGGCAGCGATGCGCTACCGTGTTGTCCATTCCGCTCTGCACTGCCATGACGACGTACTGCGGAGAGACCAACCAGGTTGGTTGAGGGGGCTCCGCTTGCCTCTGCAGATGTCTGCGTGGTTTCATTTATTTTCATGGTGGTGGGGGCTGTGGGGATGGGGATGGGGGCGGGGGCAAAAACAAAAGGTGAGATTGAAGAGAGGATAAAGCCACCTGGCTAAAACACGCCCGTGAGGCCGAGCAATTTGCCACAGGAATCTCAGCTGTCTGCTCTTACCGAGCAGACATGGTTAAATATATCTTTCTAAGAATAATTACACATTCTGCTGCAGGTCATGAAATTCTCTAGGCTCTGTATAAAATTTGTGTATAAAGATACTGTATATCTTTATAGATATATCTACCAATCGATCGATAGATAAAGAGAGAGGTGTTAAATCTTATGTAAAGCACTTAAATATGTTACATTCAGGAACATGGCTGTTATGAAAGTGCTGTATAAATAAAGATGTGCTGTATTATTGCCGAGTGTTAAAATGAACACCTTCGGTGTTTAATTAACACCAGCAGATTTGCAGTGCAGATGCTCAAGAAAAGCTGTTTTTGCTGGTTATGAGTCAATCAAATGAAAAAAAAAAGTGTCACGCACACTTGATGCCCAAACCAATCATAACAGGCCGACCAAAGGAGGCCGTGCCCGCCCAATTAGTTGTTTGTGGCACCCCACTTGAGGCTTGGGTCACAAAAATGTTTTAAATTTTTTTAAATTTTGATTATAGAAAAAGCTGTCATGGAAAAGCTGTCAAGCAGTCATGGAATGTTGGCCCTTTACTCTGGTTACGAATTGCCATACTTTATACAACATTCTTGTGTGAAAAGCAAGTTCACGTGACTTTCGCATGCACATTACATGGTGTCACATGTGGCTTGAGGAGACAGAATATCTGGTGCAAACAGGGAGTCTGGGCCTAGCGTGCGCCAGGTTTTGATTTTGTTGAGCAATTTGCGTTGATGACCAGTAAGTCATGTCATTCTTATTTATGTGTCTGAGCACATTGTTCGAACTAGTCATAGTCTGTTCCACCAAAATATTTTGCTAGAGTATTTTAGGCAACGTTTTCCATGTTCCCACATACTATGTAGTGATAAGTTGTCACGTTGCTTGGTTGACTACTGGAAGTGGCACCAATCTGAATTGTCACAATAAGTGGACATACCGGAAATGCTCTTTAGACGTTGCTGGCTTAACCGCACTTTGTTTAATGAGAGTGTGCTAATGTATGTGGTGTACACTCATTTATTGGCTTTGTTTATTTATTTCTTTAGGAAAACTACAAAAACACATATAAACCCAAACACACACAGCCCACAATACTGTACCGATGTTTTATAAAGATAGACGTGAATTGAATAAGGAAAACCTGGAGCAGAGCAAGGAAAGTCAAAAACCGTGCATTGTTGGGAACCATTCAGTTTCTATGTCCCTGTTAAGAAATGCTAGTGTTGGATTATTGTCATTTGGACAATAACAATGGAAAGAAAAAAGTGTGTTTTGTTTGATGGATGGGAATCTAATGTGCAACAACTTATCATGCCGCAAAGTTGGTTCGAAGTGTGTACGTGTGTTTGTGCTGTTGCATTTGAACCATGCATGCATGCTCACATGCAGTTGTCTGTCGGGTAATAATACTCCCCCCCTACACCCACACCTACCTCATATTGTTTTATGTTGAGAGGGAAGACATTTCATCTGTGCTGTATGTTACACATACTACAGCACATTTGACAATAAAGTTTTATTCAATTCAATTCAATTCAAATATTGATTTCATGTGCTCTCCTAAAGACTGAAGTCTGGGGTCAGGTCTGTTGATGCATCTTCTCAAATCCTATCATCATGACCAAGTGCATGACAGCGATCATTAATGAGTGCTTCAACTAACACTTGCCAAAAGGAATGGCGATTTAGAAAAATAAATTGAAACTACTTTGAAGAACGGGAAAGTGAAAGTTCATTTATCGCCACAGTTGCCATAGTTTAAAAAAAGGACATCATGGTGTGCCTTTAATGAGGTGCACAGCAAGATGCAGACGATTGCGCTTCTTTTTGCGGTGAAAAAAATGCTAGTCAGCCTCGACGTCTGCCTACTTTTTTTTTTCCTTTCTTTGAAGGCGCCGCCAGTGCCCGACTGTGGGAGAGAAAGAGCAAGAAAGAACGAGAGAAAGAAAGAGGCCTCTCACTGCTTTGATGCCTCCTTAGAGCCAAGGCCAGTCGGGCACAAAGAGCGGCGGAGAGATTACTGATGCAACATAAGCGAGTGAATGCCTGGCTGATGTGCTGCAGGGCACAGGTACAAAGTCGGATGCACAATTTTTACGAGCAACCTTTCCTCGCTCATGACGATTTCAAACAATTGCCCCAGAGAGGACGAGCCTTTTGGTCTGAGGTGACTTTAATGTCGGCATTATAAGAATTACAATTTCAGGAGCCTTTATTCATCCTTCACGAATGAAACATGTTTCTTCACAGATGGAATCCACATGGTACACAATTTAGATTTATATTTACCAGAGCCCAGATCTAAATCCCATTAGCACTTTATGGGTACAAAGGTTTGGTGCACTTCTGCAAATTTTGTCACATACGTGCATACACTTTATTTATAAGAATTAGTTTTTGAGTGTGCAAATTGATGCAAATGGCTTGTTGAACAGTTTAACCTACTTTTTGATAGCTAATTTTAAGGTATAATAAAAAATACTTGGGCGGCATGGTGGGCGACTGGCTAGCATGTTTGCCTCACAGTGCAGAGGTCTTGGGTTCGAATCTGGTCCCAGCCTTGTTGCGTGGAGTTTGCCTGTTCTCCCCTTGCCTCCGTGGGTTTTCCTCTCACATTCCCACAACATTCATGGTAAGTTGATTGATTGCTCTAAATTGTCCTGAGATGTGATTGTGAGCGGGAATAGTTGTTTGTCTATGTGTGCCCAGTTCAGGGTGTAGCCCACCTACTGCCTGAAGACAGCTGGGAGAGGCTCCAGCAAGCCCGTGACCCTCGTGAGGATAAGCGGATGGATGGATAGTTCTGATATTTTTGTTTTGAAACAAAGTATCAATAAGAATGCACTTAGGCCACCGGATCAATAAGCAGTACGGTTAATACGAGTAGTACTTTTCAAATCTTAATGAAGCCCACCCCTAGGACTCGTACGCACACCGGTGAGCAATGTGCGTTGACAAATCCCACCTGTTCTTAGCTCCGACATTAGCTCACCTTTCGCAATCCAAAAGCATTGCAAAGTGAGCAAAGATAATATACAAGGACAACACAGAGGTACTTGTCAGAGAAGTGGAAATGGGTCTTGCACAGGAATGTTCGTACGCACGCTTCATGCAACACTTCTGTGGGCATTCACACTATAAATGATAAATGAGTGCTTGAGAAAGATTTTAAATAGTGGCCAAAAAAAACTATTTTCGGCCTTCTTTTAAGATGTTTTATTTATTTATTTATTTATTTTTTAGCTATTGATATTATTATATATTTTTTATTGTAAAAGCAATAGGTCATATTATTTCCATATTCCAGAAAAATACAGTTTTTACATGATGGAAAACTGTAATCTTAACAAGTTGGTTTTGACTATATGTATTGGGCACTTGCAAATGAACTATATTCAAATATAATCTTGGTACATCCATGGTAATTACTGTATTTTCGGCACTATAAGGCGCACCGCATTATAAGGCGCATTGAATAGAAGCTACAATAGTGGCTGCGGTTGCGTTATGCATCCACTCCATAAAGCTACGCTAATGGATATACAATACAATACAATACAACTTTATTTATATGGAGTTTTCACAACCACTGCAGCTATATATATATACTGTATATTATAAAAGGTGCGTTGGATTATAAGGCGCACTGACATCATTTGAGAAAATATGGTACATTAAAATCCCGGCTAGCTCCATTGATGTGAAAATAAAACACTCCAGTGTTAAGATTTGTACACGTAATTGTGCAAATCTCAGTGTGAATGGTGGTGTATTCTCTTGTTGAATTCACTTCGGGTTCATTGTTGGATGCTGAATGACCTTTAAAGACACCATGGTGCAGTATGCAAGAGCGAGTGCATTATGGGAGATTTCAGGTCTTATTTGTGGTAATCTCGGGGCTGTCATTTGCGGTTGTGTTCTTGCCGTCGATGTCAACCTTGACAGGGGTTATAAAGGAGTTGAAAGAGTGAGCCTGAGGCCGGAGCATATCCGACTTGATTGGTTTAAGATGAGGCCCAACATTCATGCAGCGATGAGCCAGGAATCACGCAAGGAGCGCTCCACCACGGCTCCTCATGGAGTAACCCCCAGACTTTATTTTACATTTACTTGCCATGAGTGGAAATGACTGAAAGTGAAGTATGTGGGCCTTTTGTTTGGATGTTGGGGTACAAACAAGAGCTAGGCCTATGTGAATACCTTTCATACCTTTGAATGCAGTTTAACAAAATAAACAATGAAAGTAGTAATCTAGGGATGCTAAACTTTATTGTTAGGTTACTTATTGAACTTTGAGGCATCTGACAAAAAAAAAGACTACAAAAAACCCCACCTGATTCCAATCATCAAGTCATCAGCAAGCGCCATCGAGGCCTGAAACAATCATGAGTAATTGAATCAGGTGTGTTGCAGTACGGAGGGATCTAAAATAGGTAGATGGCTCTCAAACAACCGACATTGCCTACCACTGCTGTAGCCCAAATAAACAGGCATTATGACAGGGTATTTGACCCTCAAGTGTAAATCCAGCCTTAGGGCTACTCTTTGAAAAATTAAGGTGAGTACATGCACTGATTGCTAGTGACCATGCTGATTCATATAAACACATTCAGTGCAGATGGGCTCGGACCACATTCAAGGCTCAGCTGACTCTATGTCCCCTTTTATGTATTTCAAGCTGCGTAAGCCTGCCTTTTTCCTCCCGCACACTGCTTTATGGTAATGCAATTCAGTGAGGTGTCAAACATGGCTCTGGGGGTATTCCCACCCACACCTTATCCCACTGTGGAGGTCCAAGGAAACGTAGGAATTCGACAGTTGCCAATATCGCCTCATGTCATACATGACACCCAGGTATGAACAGTGTGACCCTCTCGTAGACAAGCGCAGGACTGAAAGCTCATTTAAATTGGACGTATTCCTGTGTTTGTGAGGCCCCGTTGCTGTCATGTTACCCATCCATCCATTAAATCAAATCCCGCCTTAGGGGCTCGCATGCATTTGGTGGGGAAACTGCAAGAGTTGGAGGAAAACAACGGCACACAGACGCAAATTCCATTCCCAATCCCAGTTGTATTTTTTTACACCGATGAATATCAAGCAGAAGGGGGGGAGAGGATGCAGGGGTTTAATAGGATTCACACAGGACCCAGTCGGCAGCCTGTGGACCACGGCGGAAAGCTTTGGGGACTCATGATATCAATAATGAGGGAGCACTGTAGTGTGGTCACATCTCCCATCCCCAGGCTCAAAAGAACACTGTTAGAAATGTTCACGTGTTTTTTACAGTAACTTACTGGCAACTCGAAGTTACGGCCATTTTAAGTTTCAGTAGCAGAACTTTATCTCAGTCGTAAATAGATACTGTAAAGAGGGAATATGGTTATTGAGTGTAAATCGACTAACTTCACAGTACACTTACTGAAACAATTTTTCTCATGCAGTCCTGACATTCCATTGAATCTGAAAAATTAAGTCACTGGAGTAATGTACAGGCATTGGATTTCATTGAACGTCAACATTTTGTGGTGAATCATTTCTTTGTCTTTTCTTGTAAATTTAAACAGAATAAAAATGAGCTTGCCGTGACTCAGACTGCTACGTACCACATAAAGTCAAAGAGAATCTGCATTAAATGTAGGAACATTTAGATAATATCTCTGTTTGTCAAACAGAGCACATACTGACAACTTTGTAACCAGAGAACATTCATAACTTCAAGTGTATGCGTGTGGGTGGTGTCTGTGCAGTCCTGTTGCTGGTGGCAAAGGCTGGATGACTCGAGATGCATCTCCTACCTGCATTTCGTCCTATCGTTTACAGACAGGCAGATGACATCAAAAATATTCATTTGAGGAATACAAATGTTTGCATTTGTTCCTATGAAAAAAAGAACTGGTTTCATTGTAACCAAATCAATTAAGAAATTCAACGTAAAAACCAAAAATGCCAAATTTAGGGTGTCTGTGCGCCAAGTGACATATGCTTACTATGAATCCCTGAAAATTTCTCTTCAAAGTGGATGATAACATTGATACTCAGCCTGCCCCACCACATGAAAGATAGCGAGTGGCCGCAGGGTGAAGATTTTTAATTTTGTAACTCTCATTAAAATTTAATCTTGATTTCACCTTTTATGATTTACAATACATATATTACAATACATACTTCCAATGCTGTTCTCTCTCCAACGGCTGCTCGCTCACACATAACTAACTTTGGTGTCTTTTACTTGAACTTTGTCCCGGCGAAGGTCACCTGATGTTATAGAAATAAAAGCCGTCTCACATAAGTACAAGAGGATAGACACATGGTGGGCACGCCTGGCCAGAACATCTTCTGAGATGAAAATGAATGTGTGTGTTGCAAAAAATAAAGCAACATCCAACATAAGAAAATGGCATCAGATAAACTTCAAATCATGCAATTCAAATTACAACTTTGTATTTACACTCTTATACTGGCTAAAAAGGAGTGCATTACTGATTATAGTCCTGTCTTAACAGTGTAGGAACACCTCTCAATGGAAAAAAAAAAACGAATGAGCTACTGTATATGGAAAAAGCCTGCCTGATGAAAGCTCTCTCCGAATGCAAACAGTACATCAAATGCACCTTTTCCATCAGAGACGTTTTTGAAAGTGACACAGAAGAAACATATTGTTTAAGATAAGATAAAATAAGACAAGAAAAAAAAAACCTTTATTATCTCCCAATGGAGAAATTTGCAATATACAGCAGCAAAGTTCGGAGGGAAGCAGTAGAAAAAGTAGAAAACAAGTATTTGCATACACAATATATATATATATATATATATATATATATATGTATATGTATATAATGAACTATATACAGTTCAGAATGCAATATAATAATACAAAATATAAGATATCAGCATATATGCAGCTGTGTATGTGCTGCATAAGGTGGCTGTGCTATTTACAATGGGTGAGTAGGGGAGAGTCCAGGTTTTCAGGTGCATTTATTCATTTGCCTGACAGCAGTTGGCAGGAACGAGCAGCGCTACCTCTCCTTGCAGCGTGGGTGGATCAGTCTCTGGCTGAAGGAGCTGCCCAATGCTGTCACGGTGGTCTAGAGAGGGTGAGAGGGTCTGATCATCATAGCTGTTAGCTTAGCCAGCATCCTCCTGTTGCCCACCTACTCCAGAGTGTCTAGGGAGCAGCCCAGGACAGAACTGGCCCTCCTGACCAGTCGCTCCAGTCTTTCTCTGTCTCGGGCTGAGATGCTGCCTGACCAGCAGACTAAGCCATAATGGATGGCTGAAGCCACCATAGAGTCAAAGAAGGTCTTAAGTTGTGGCCCCTGAACCCCAAAAGACCTCAGTCCCTTCCTGATCTGGGCATCTGTGTTGGTAGACCAGTCTAGTTTATTGTTGAGAAGAACACCCAGGTACTTGTAGGTCACCCTCTCTATGTCCATACCCTGGATGCTCATTGGTGCAGAAATGCACAACCAACTCCTTAGTTTTCTCTGGGGTGATCTGGAGGTGATTCTGCAGGCTCCAGTCCTCGAAGTCCTCCGTCATGATGCGCTCCCTTCCATAAATGGCCGCCTGCAATTGTTTCAATTTGCCGATAATTATACAGTGCACAGTTTCACAACTAATTATCAGGTTGTCATGATATTCCTTAAATTCCTGCCTAAAGTGCCGCCTCGCTCCAACCCCGAAAGACTACTCGGCGTGTGCAAAATGCTCTATAAGGTGTTCCCCACCGGCAGGTTTGCTTTCACTGCTAATGAGACAAGTGGTTTTGTCGCTCGTCATTGCCTGGGCCTTTGTAGTGCGACATATTTCAATGACAATAACATTGGAAGGCCATCAGAGTGGGGAATTGATTGCTTTAAAGGCATTGTTGTCGTCTCGATAAGGACAAATTATGAGTTAATAAGAAGTACAAATGTAGCGACGGAGACATGAATGCATCTTCGCGGCCTGCATCCTTAATCAGGATTTGAAAAATACAATATAAGCACAATCAGGGAACGAGCTCTGCCACGGACACAGAAAAAAAAATGACAGTAATTCACGGCAGTCATAAAAGAAAATGACAGGTACTAACAGGTACCAAATGACCTTTCACCAAAGTAATGTATATTTAAAAGCTTTCGAGTTCTTGATTGAACATTTTGAGAAATTGGGTGAGAACGGGAATCGTTTTAAAATGTACTGAAGAACCAATTTTCCAATGTCAAATCAGCACAGATGAATCAGATAGGACATCACAGAAACGTCAGCTATTACCGTACTTTGAAAATCAGACTCATTCTGTCATAAATATTGGAGCAGAATAATGAAACTTGGTAGTCATTTGCACACTTAACAGTACAATGATGTCTCTTAAAATGTGTTTCCTCCATTTTGTTTTTAATTGACTGTGTTGTAGATCAGGGGTGTCAAACTCAGGTCATCAGCAAGCTCTGCGGGAGCCTGACATTGAACCTGTTCATTTGAATCAGGTGTGTTGCAACAGGGAGACTTGGAAAACATGCAGGACAGCGGCCCTCCAGGACCTGAGTTTGACACCTATGTTGTAGATGATGGCATGTCCCACACAATGCTCTATGAGCTGTGCCGGGAAATACGGAGGCGTGCTAACTTCTGGTCACTAGTCTATCGCATGGAGATTGCATGAAACTCTTTCAAACATACCCGCAGGCTGCTGAAATGGCGTCAAGTTACCGTAAATGACGTGTTACCTTATTGATTGCTCCAGTTGTCCAAGTGTCGGCAAAGTGTGAACAGATGCTTATTTTGAGACGTGCAACTCAACTTTGTTCATCGAGGGGGGGAAAACAACCACAAAATAGAATAGAAAGATTTTATTGTCACGTTCTATGGTGCAGATGCAACAAAATTGAGCTTATGAAAATATAATATGACAAGAATGACAAGCATATACTACGAACTGCAGAATGAGGATAAATGTTCTCATGAAACTTCATCGCCTCGTGCGGCTTTGTGATTTGCTGGGAAGCCGAGCAAGGAGAAACACAGACAAAGACGGATAGACTATCTTCATCGATTTGCAAGAATTCCATTGTCTCTTTTGTAGCTCACTGGTGAACTTATTCAAATAAAACAATTTTTTATGATTGTTACGGCCGAAAATGCTTGATTTTCTGGGCAATATTCAAAAACGTCGCAGTTAAAGTTGCCTTTTCTTTGCTCCAAACTATGTTTGTTTGCAATGAAGCAAACTACAAATTTTAAAAGATGTTTGAATAAACAACAAATATTTCCAAATGTGTACCGTATATTCTTTATTGAAAAAAGATATCGAGTACACATGTCCGATCAGCATCCGGAGTTTCATTAAACATGACAGTAAAAGGCTCCTCAGGGCTTCTTGTTCTTTCTGGTAGATTGCATCTAAAAAAAATTTTTTTGACAGCTGGTGATAACCCAGAATGGCTCCCCCATTGATTACTTTTTCTCTCAAAGATCTTCTCACAGCTGGTTGGTCACCAACATCTGATTATAAAGCAAAAATGTCTAGCGCTATTTCATAGACCTTTTTTTTTTTTTTTTTTTTTAATTTTTCCAAATGTGTGTGCTCTCATAAAATGTAATCATCCATCCATCCATCCATCTTCTACCGCTTATCCGGGGCCGGGTCGCGGGGGCAACAGCTTTAGCAGGGAAGCCCAGACTTCCCTCTCCCTAGCTACTTCTTCCAGCTCTCCCCGGGGGATCCCGAGGCGTTCCCAGGCCAGCTGGGTGACATAGTCACTCCAGCGTGTCCTGGGTCTTCCTCGGGGTCTCCTCCCAGTGGGACATGCCCGGAACACCTCACCAGGGAGGCGTTCAGGAGGCATCCGAATCAGATGCCCAAGCCACCTCATCTGGCTCCTCTCGATGTGGAGGAGAAGCGGCTCGACTCTGAGCCCCTCCCGGATGACCGAGCTTCTCACCTTATCTCTAAGGGAGAGCCCGGACACCCTGCGGAGAAAACTCATTTCGGCCGCTTGTATCCGGGATCTCGTTCTTTCGGTCACGACCCATAGCTCGTGACCATAGATGAGGGTTGGAACGTAGATCGACCAGTAAATTGAGAGCTTCGCCCTTCGGCTCAGCTCCTTCTTCACCACGACAGACCGATACAACGTCCGCATCACAGCAGACGCTGCACCGATCCGCCTGTCGATCTCTCGCTCCCTCCTGCCCTCACTCGTGAACAAGACCCCAAGATACTTAAACTCCTCCACTTGGGGCAAGATCTCTCCCCCGACCCGGAGGGGGCACTCCACCCTTTTCCGACTGAGGACCATGGTTTCAGATTTGGAGGTGCTGATTTTCATCCCAACCGCTTCACACTCGGCTGCGAAACGCTCCAGTGAGAGTTGGAGAGCCCCGTTTGAAGGAGCCAACAGCACCACATCATCTGCAAAAAGCAGGGATGCAATACTGAGGCCACCAAAACGGACGCCCTCAACGCTTCGGCTGCGCCTAGAAATTCTGTCCATAAAGATTATGAACAGAATCGGCGACAAAGGGCAGCCTTGGCGGAGTCCTACCCTCACTGGAAACGATTCCGACTTACTGCCGGCAATGCGAACCAAACTCTGACATCGGTGGTATAGTGACCGAATAGCCCGTATCAGGGGGTTCGGTACCCCATACCCACGAAGCACCCCCCACAGAACTCCCCGTGGGACACGGTCAAACGCCTTCTCCAAGTCCACAAAACACATGTAGACTGGTTGGGCGAATTCCCACATACCCTCGAGGACCCTGCTAAGGGTGTAGAGCTGGTCCACTGTTCCACGGCCGGGACGAAAACCACACTGCTCCTCCTCAATCTGAGGCTCGACTTCCTGACGGACCCTCCTCTCCAGCACCCCTGAATAGACCTTACCAGGGAGGCTGAGGAGTGTGATCCCTCTGTAGTTGGAACACACCCTCCGGTCCCCCTTTTTAAAAAGAGGGACTACCACCCCGGTCTGCCAATCCAGAGGCACTCTCCCCGTTGACCACGCGATGTTGCAGAGGCGTGTCAACCAGGACAGCCCCACAACATCCAGAGCCCTGAGGAACTCCGGGCGGATCTCATCCACCCCTGGGGCCCTGCCACCGAGGAGCTTTTTAACCACATCGGTGACTTCAACCACAGAGATAGGAGAGCCCACCTCAGGGTCCTCAGACTCTGCTTCCTCCAAGGAAGACGTGTTGGTGGAGTTGAGGAGGTCTTCGAAGTACTCTGCCCACCGGTTCACAACGTCCCGAGTCGAAGTCAGCAGCGCCCCATCCCCACTGTACACAGTGTTAGTGGTGCACTGCTTCCCCCTCCTGAGACGTCGGATGGTGGACCAGAATTTCCTCGAAGCCGTCCGGAAGTCGGCTTCCATGGCCTCACCGAACTCTTCCCACGCTCGGGTTTTTGCCTCGGCGACCACCGAAGCTGCGTTCCGCTTGGCCAGTCGATACCCGTCAGCTGCCTCTGGGGTCCCACAGGCCATAAAGGCTCGATAGGACTCCTTCTTCAGCTTGACGGCATCCCTTACTGCTGGTGTCCACCAGCGAGTACGAGGGTTGCCGCCACGACAGGCACCAACCACTTTACGGCCACAACTCAGATTGGCCGCCTCAACAATAGAGGCACGGAACATGGTCCACTCGGACTCAATGTCCCCCGTCTCCCCCGGAACATGGGAAAAGCTCTGTCGGAGGTGGGAGTTGAAACTCCTTCTGACAGGGGATTCCGCCAGACGCTCCCAACAAACCCTCACAATACGTTTGGGTCTGCCAGGACGGACCGGCATCTTTCCCCACCATCGGAGCCTACTCACCACCAGGTGGTGATCAGTTGACAGCTCCGCCCCTCTCTTCACCCGAGTGTCCAAAACATGCGGCCGCAAATCCGATGATACAACCACAAGGTCGATCATCGAACTACGGCCCAGGGTGTCCTGGTGCCAAGTGCACATATGGACACCCTTATGTTTGAACAAGGTGTTCGTTATGGACAGTCCGTGACGAGCACAGAAGTCCAATAACAAAACACCACTCGAGTTCTGATCGGGGGGGCCGTTCCTCCCAATCACGCCCCTCCAGGTCTCACTGTCATTGCCCACGTGAGCATTGAAGTCCCCCAGCAGAACAAGGGAGTCCCCAGCAGGAGTACTCTCCAGCACACCCTCCAAGGACTCCAAAAAGGGTGGGTATGCTGAGCTGCCGTTTGGTGCATATGCACAAACAACAGTCAGGACCCGTCCCCCCACCCGAAGGCGGAGGGAAGCAACCCTCTCGTCTACCGGTGTGAACCCCAATGTACAGGCACTGAGCCGGGGTGCAATGAGTATGCCCACACCTGCTCTGCGCCTCTCACCATGAGCAACTCCAGAGTGGAAGAGAGTCCAACCCCTCTCGAGAGAACTAGTACCAGAACCCAGGCTGTGTGTGGAGGCAAGTCCGACTATATCCAGTCGGAACTTCTTTACCTCGCACACCAGCTCGGGCTCCTTCCCTGCAAGAGAGGTGACATTCCACGTCCCTAGAGCTAGCTTCTGCAGCCGAGGATCAGACCGCCAGGGTCTCTGCCTTTGGCTGCTGCCCAGCTCACATTGCACCCGACCCCTTTGGCCCCTCCCATGGGTGGTGAGCCCATGAGAAGGGGGGCCCACGTTGCCTCTTCGGGCTGAGCCCGGCCGAGCCCCATGGGTGTAGGCCCGGCCACCAGGTGCTCGCCAACGAGCCCCGCCTGCAGGCCTGGCTCCAGAGGGGGGCCCCGGTGACCCGCGTCCGGGCAAGGGAAACTGAGATCCTTTAATTCTACTCATCATAAGGGGTCTTGGAGCCGTGCTTTGTCTGGTCCCTCACCTAGAACCTGTTTGCCATGGGTGACCCTGCCAGGGGCATAAAGCCCCAGACAACTTAGCTCCTAGGATCATTGGGACACACAAACCCCTCCACCACGGTAAGGTGACGGCTCCCGGAGAGGAAAATGTAATCATCATCAGCCTAAACTGTGAAACAACCACAGGTGGGCAATCCATCAAAATTTCTCAACAATTGTGTGAATGTTTTTAGGAGCATGTGAAAAAGAAAAAAAATCCTCGTCTCACCCCTCGGGTGGTGTCTGTCCCCCATTTTCCACCACCTTTGGGGTGTTTCCCATTTTGACCTTGGGGTTTCCAATCCATACTCTGCACAGATGTTTCGGTAGACTATGCCAGCCACCTGGTTATGGCGTTCCATGTAAGCTTTACCCTGCCAGCATCTTACACCCTGCAGTTATGTGTTGGATCGTCTCAGGTGCCTCTTTGCACAACCTACACCTTGGGTCTTGTCTGGTGTGGTATATCTGGGCCTCAATGGCTCTGGTGCACAGGGCCTGCTCCTGAGCCCCCAGGATGAGTGCCTCTGTGCTGTCCTTCAGGCCAGCCCTCTCTAGTCACTGATAGGACTTCTTGAGATCAGCCACTTCAGTTAAGGTCCGGTGGTACGTCCCGTGTAGGGGCTTGTCCTCCCATGATGGTCCCTCTTCCAGCACCTCATCCTCTGTTCCCCATTGTCTGAGACATTCTCTGAGTACGTCATCTGTTAATAGCATTCTTGCTTAAATATAAGGTACAATCTCCTCATTGAATAGATTTTGGCAAATTCTATTAATATATACCTGTATATAAATTCTAAAGTCAGCATTCTCCATCACCATTAAAAACAGCAAAAGGGGAGTAGCTTTGGGCAAAAAAAACCAAAACAAAACATTTCGTTCCCGTCCCCTTTGCCATTGTGCACTGTCGCCCCCCCCCCCCCCCCCCCCATGGTGGACAGTACCCCCACACATACATGCATCCCAGATGGAGCTTGCAATTGGAGACCTCGAGTGAATAATTTTCTCATTACTTATCATGATGAACTGTGGCATGCAAATATCAATAAGGGACTGTGGTGAAGCAATCCAATTAAGGCCCAAAAGCTGAAGTCTCATTAGTGTTGAGTCTCTAATAATGCAAATTATACCCTGCTGTTAATCAACCTTGAATATAAACAACGTCCGTGAATGCACCACCACAGGTGACATGTGCACCTGCATGTGATGAAAGGCCAGTGTCAACTCTGCTCACAATGGATGTTCCAGATGGGAGAAATTAGCTGCTCCTTCCCCTCTGTGAGACAACAATGGCCAGAGAACTTTCCACAAGTCTGCTCATGTTTGAAAGTACGAAAAACAGAGACTGTAACAAACCCATTTATTACACTCATTTCCTTTTTTATTTTCTTGACTTAAAAGACTTTGCACAAACTTATTTTTTGTATACAGTAGGGGCAGTTTGTAAAGATTTGTCAGAGACAGGGTTGTCTGCTTCCTCAGCACTGACAAGGCAAACCCGAAACTGCATATGAGTGTAAAACATTTGCATTTTTTTTACACAAGGCTAAGAGCATGATGAAATGAAACTCCTCCCCTCTCTTCAACATAGTTACTTGGCCCGAAAATGGCAACAAAGCATTCATTTTACATTAGATATGGCTTTGGATATAAAGTATTTTCCGTACTGTAAGGCACAGTATTCTATTTTCCCAAAAGTCGATAGTGCACCCTATATTCCGGTGCGCCTTACATATGGTGTCACAGCCTCTTCATGTCTGTGTTTTTGACCAGTTCTCATGGGTTTGTTCCAGCTGCAGCCGTTGTGAATGCTCGATATACCGTATTGGCCTGAATATAAGACGGCCCTGATTATAAGACAACCCCCTCTTTTTCAAGACTCAAGTTTGAAAAAAGACTTTTTGAACACCAAATAAATTTTTATACAGAAAATAATTACAGTACATCTGATTATAACAATATATTTGAGAGAAAAAGCATGTTATTTTGCCTGATTCTAATCTTAATATCTGAACATTTAAAAATGTAAACTAAAGTGCAATCACATTCGTAAATGAATGGCTTCTGGTTTTTGAAATGTAAATTACGTTACAACTTCTCCTCAGCTGCCGGGTAACCTGGCCGATCTTTGACCCACTTTTCTCCAGATTGTCGCTACATTTCTCCATTTTATGTTATCTCTTCTATTATTTTCTTCTCTTTTCTTTCTTACCACTATTTTTATTTTTAGTCTTCGTGACAGGGGTTCACTATGACCTGGGGAGTCAAATTCAGCATTCGGTTCAAGGATATCTGGCGCCATCTACCGCCGTGAATGGGTATAATGTCTCAACCCCGAATATAAGACGACCCCCATTTTTTCATCTTATTTCAATGCAAAACTCACGGTCTTATATTCGGGCCAATACGGTCAATAAAGCTGCATCGTATTGTATTTTATTGTATTCCCTTTATCTTCGCTGCGTCTATTGGATGCATAGCACAACCGCAGCCACTATTGCAGCTTCTATTCTATGCGCCTTATAATGCAGTGTGCCCTATATGTGAGAACAGTTTTGAAATAGGCCATTCATCGAAGGTGCACTTTGTAATCCGAAGTGCCTGATAGTGCAGAAAATACTGTACCTTGCATCTATCTTCAAGTCAGCTGGGGTAGACTCCAGAAACTCATCCATTGACCTTTACAAGGGAAAGCACTGCCCTAAAAAAAGTACTAGTACTTGATTTTCAGTTTATAATGATGAAAATGTATTTAACACTTTTCAATAGTTTATTTTTGAGGAAAACACGGGAAAATGACATCTTAAAAGTGTAATTATGTTTTAATCATGTGCAACCAATGTACATGTTCAGATTAAGTAATTCCAAATAATTCTTTTCCATCTCCAGAAAAAAAAGATGGATGACTGAAATAGAACATGCAAGCCTCGCACAGCTTCTTCAGCACGTGTGAAACAGTCCGGTAGCTCAAAGGAGAGAAGCTGGGATGCAGCAAACCTAAAAACAAAAATGAGGATAAAATTCTAGTGGCCCGTGGCTTTGAAAAGGGCCTTGAACAAAGTATAAGATGGTGAGAACCAAATGTTCAATCCTAGAACAACCCCACCCCCCCTAATCTTTTAATACAAATTTCGTAAAGGGGGACTAAAAATGGCTTCTATGTCATACTGTAATAGAATCTTTGAGTGGGCATTTACTCTCTGGGTCTACTCCATGCACCAATTTTGGTAAGCAACTCCCACTTCATAAATCAGCTTGTCAAAGCCAATTGTTCTACTCATGACAGGGGCAATCTTCCCCTCGTTTCTCCCCTGCTGGGAATTCCTGTCACATGGGCCGTCCCGAGCTGTCAATATCCCTTTCATTTGCACTTCTAAAATTACCGCTTGTGTCAAATCATTGTTCTCCCAGCCAATCATTCTTAGTTGCTGTCCTTTAAAAATCTCTGCTGTTTCCCTCCTTCATAGCTCTCATTACACATCCGACCAACTCCTATTTACGATTATCCAGTCACCGGTTGGTTACAGATCTCCATTCTCCATATGGCCTACTTCCCCGATGACGACTTAGGTGGCCTTCACACTTAGCACCAGAAGTGAAATTAGCCTATTTAAATTTCACTGTTCTGTGGGCTCACAATGTGAACATGAATGTACCTGTGATGAGAAAAACAGCTCAGTAAAAGAGATCACGTTGACGAAGGCTGGTTGGAGTATTGGCTGGAGTGAGACTTCCGGGTTGAGTGAACGCTGGCGCGTCTGGCTGCCGCTGCTCACCCGCAATTTATTTTTCATCATAAGAAAAACCCTACACTCCTGTCACAATTCATTGTGGTTTGGGGCCGTCGGTCGTCGCACGGTTGTTCTTGGTCGTGCTTTCGTGGCGTCCTGCCTGTTTGGCTGTCGGACCGGGCCCCGTGTCTTCTCCACCCCTCTGCGCCCTGTGGTGGGGGTCAGCGGGGCCTGTGTCTGGGCCGTGCTGCTGTGGCTGTGTGTGTCCTGTCGCTCTTCCGTCTGCCCGTGGCGGGGCTGATTGGGCTCCGCTTCCGGTGTGAGGGCTCCCCACCTGCGCTCCACCACTTTCCGGGCATTGCTCCTCGTCCTTGCCGGAGGTGCATCCACCGCAGATCTCGTCGGGGCTTTCACCTTGGTGGCTCCGGGGGTATTGCCTCCTTTTGGTCGTCCTCCCGCCGGCCGCGCAGGGGCAGCGGCGGAGCATGCGGCCACTCCACGGACCACAGCGTGTTAGCCGGCCTGGCTAGGTCGGCTAATGCTCCTCGCGGCAGTGATGTAGCTGGCGTCGGCTTTGGACTATTCGACATTTGTTTGCTTGTTGGGAGGGGTTGTCTTGTCCAGGATATCCTCAAAGACCGTCTTCATCCTCCCTCCACCTCTGTGTACCCTCGGCACGATGGGCCTGACGATTAGAGTTTGGTTCGTCTTGAAATAATATCAGATGACGGATGGGTCCCCAGACTCCTGACAGTTGAGGAATGACGGACCGACAAAATTTCCCAGCTTTGGTAATATTAAGGAATTCATTCCTTACTGTGTTTTTTTAACCCCTCTCTGTTGTTGATTTTGTTCAAACACTTGAAACAAAGAATGTAGAATGCTGTTGAAGGTATTTCCTGCTTACTGTGATTACAATCACCTTGAGTCCAGTGGCGGTTCTGGATCAATTTCACTGAGGGGTCCGGGCTGGGGCCAGGGGTTTTGATGGGGGGGCACATTCAACCCCCATCATGGATGATATGGTACCAGCCTCCCGGGGACAATAATTGCAAATACACTGAAGGTAGATGTTTTACATGCATATATTATCCAAATTTTAAAAGGCAATGTCTTATATATTGATCCTGTTAAATAAAAATAAAAATAAAAATGGAGACTAAAAGAGTTACACACACACAAACGCACACACACACGCACACGCGCACACACACACACACACACGCGCGCGCACACACGGACACACACACACGCAAATAGCACTCGTGTCGTGGTAATTTCCTTCTCTGCGGACTGCTTCTCATTTTCCCGCTCATTTTTAAGTGGCGCAGCGCACTAAAGGGTCCGACTAGAATGTTAAATCACACACTTTGGTTCCACCTTTCGCGTCGGCGACTCGGCACGACTGCGTAATCTACGCTCGGAGGGGGGGGCCACAGGAGGGGCCAGAATTGGTGCTACCGGGGCACTGGCCCCCGTTGCCCCCCCCCCCCAGAACCGCCACTGCTTGAGTCCCCCTTGACCCCCACCTTGGGAGAGTCCATGAAAGCCGTCAAGTTCCCCCGGGGAGGGACTCTTATCTCAAGATTTACGCACAGTGGGAGAGGTCTGCACTTTCCCAACATGCCAAGTTCGAATTGCATCGACCTTTCTTTATTTCCGGGATTTGCATAGAGGCTTAACTCCCCGCTTCTCATTATTATATTGTCTCTATATATTCTCATGACTGTATTTTTTCTGGGCTTCTTGACAAAATCTGAAACTCTCAGGAGCCCGAAACGATTCGTAAACTGCAGAAAAGAAAAATAAAACCTTCGAAGGTACTGTTCATCGTCTCCAGCCTGTATTTGGATCACCAACATCCTCATCATCCAAAATTAACAAACACACGGAGGAAGAGCCTCTCCGGGAGCCGTCACCTTACCGTGGTGGAGGGGTTTGTGTGTCCCAATGATCCTAGGAGCTAAGTTGTCTGGGGCTTTATGCCCCTGGCAGGGTCACCCATGGCAAACAGGTCCTAGGTGAGGGACCAGACAAAGCACGGCTCACAAAACCCCTTATGACAGACAAAATCGATGGCACTCAGTTTCCCTTGCCCGGACGCGGGTCACCGGGGCCCCCCTCTGGAGCCAGGCCTGGAGGTGGGGCTCGTTGGCGAGCGCCTGGTGGCCGGGCCTACACCCATGGGGCCCGGCCGGGCTCAGCCCGAAGAGGCAACGTGGGTCCTCCTTCTCATGGTCTCACCACCCGTGGGAGGGGTCAAAGGGGTCGGGTGCAATGCGAGCTGGGCGGCAGCCAAAGGCGGGGACCCTGGCGGTCCGATCCTCGGCTGCAGAAGCTAGCTCTTGGGACATGGAATGTCACCTCTCTGGCAGGGAAGGAGCCCGAGCTGGTGTGTGAGGTAGAGAAGTTCCGACTGGATATAGTCGGACTTACCTCCACACACAGCCTGGGTTCTGGTACTAGTTCTCTCGAGAGGGGTTGGACTCTCTTCCACTCTGGAGTTGCTCATGGTGAGAGGCGCAGAGCAGGTGTGGGCATACTCATTGCACCCCGGCTCAGTGCCTGTACATTGGGGTTCACACCGGTAGACGAGAGGGTTGCTTCCCTCCGCCTTCGGGTGGGGGGACGGGTCCTGACTGTTGTTTGTGCATATGCACCAAACGGCAGCTCAGCATACCCACCCTTTTTGGAGTCCTTGGAGGGTGTGCTGGAGAGTACTCCTGCTGGGGACTCCCTTGTTCTGCTGGGGGACTTCAATGCTCACGTGGGCAATGACAGTGAGACCTGGAGGGGCGTGATTGGGAGGAACGGCCCCCCCGATCAGAACTCGAGTGGTGTTTTGTTATTGGACTTCTGTGCTCGTCACGGACTGTCCATAACGAACACCTTGTTCAAACATAAGGGTGTCCATATGTGCACTTGGCACCAGGACACCCTGGGCCGTAGTTCGATGATCGACCTTGTGGTTGTATCATCGGATTTGCGGCCGCATGTTTTGGACACTCGGGTGAAGAGAGGGGCGGAGCTGTCAACTGATCACCACCTGGTGGTGAGTAGGCTCCGATGGTGGAGAAAGATGCCGGTCCGTCCTGGCAGACCCAAACGTATTGTGAGGGTTTGTTGGGAGCGTCTGGCGGAATCCCCTGTCAGAAGGAGTTTCAACTCCCACCTCCGACAGAGCTTTTCCCATGTTCCGGGGGAGACGGGGGACATTGAGTCCGAGTGGACCATGTTCCGTGCCTCTATTGTTGAGGCGGCCAATCTGAGTTGTGGCCGTAAAGTGGTTGGTGCCTGTCGTGGCGGCAACCCTCGTACTCGCTGGTGGACACCAGCAGTAAGGGATGCCGTCAAGCTGAAGAAGGAGTCCTATCGAGCCTTTATGGCCTGTGGGACCCCAGAGGCAGCTGACGGGTATCGACTGGCCAAGCGGAACGCAGCTTCGGTGGTCGCCGAGGCAAAAACCCGAGCGTGGGAAGAGTTCGGTGAGGCCATGGAAGCCGACTTCCGGACGGCTTCGAGGAAATTCTGGTCCACCATCCGACGTCTCAGGAGGGGGAAGCAGTGCACCACTAACACTGTGTACAGTGGGGATGGGGCACTGCTGACTTCGACTCGGGACGTTGTGAACCGGTGGGCAGAGTACTTCGAAGACCTCCTCAACTCCACCAACACGTCTTCCTTGGAGGAAGCAGAGTCTGAGGACCCTGAGGTGGGCTCTCCTATCTCTGTGGTTGAAGTCACCGATGTGGTTAAAAAGCTCCTCGGTGGCAGGGCCCCAGGGGTGGATGAGATCCGCCCGGAGTTCCTCAGGGCTCTGGATGTTGTGGGGCTGTCCTGGTTGACACGCCTCTGCAACATCGCGTGGTCAACGGGGAGAGTGCCTCTGGATTGGCAGACCGGGGTGGTAGTCCCTCTTTTTAAAAAGGGGGACCGGAGGGTGTGTTCCAACTACAGAGGGATCACACTCCTCAGCCTCCCTGGTAAGGTCTATTCAGGGGTGCTGGAGAGGAGGGTCCGTCAGGAAGTCGAGCCTCAGATTGAGGAGGAGCAGTGTGGTTTTCGTCCCGGCCGTGGAACAGTGGACCAGCTCTACACCCTTAGCAGGGTCCTCGAGGGTATGTGGGAATTCGCCCAACCAGTCTACATGTGTTTTGTGGACTTGGAGAAGGCGTTTGACCGTGTCCCTCGGGGAGTTCTGTGGGGGGTGCTTCGTGGGTATGGGGTACCGAACCCCCTGATACGGGCTATTCGGTCACTATACCACCGATGTCAGAGTTTGGTTCGCATTGCCGGCAGTAAGTCGGAATCGTTTCCAGTGAGGGTAGGACTCCGCCAAGGCTGCCCTTTGTCCCCGATTCTGTTCATAATCTTTATGGACAGAATTTCTAGGCGCAGCCGAAGCGTTGAGGGCGTCCGTTTTGGTGGCCTCAGTATTGCATCCCTGCTTTTTGCAGATGATGTGGTGCTGTTGGCTCCTTCAAACGGGGCTCTCCAACTCTCACTGGAGCGTTTCGCAGCCGAGTGTGAAGCGGTTGGGATGAAAATCAGCACCTCCAAATCTGAAACCATGGTCCTCAGTCGGAAAAGGGTGGAGTGCCCCCTCCGGGTCGGGGGAGAGATCTTGCCCCAAGTGGAGGAGTTTAAGTATCTTGGGGTCTTGTTCACGAGTGAGGGCAGGAGGGAGCGAGAGATCGACAGGCGGATCGGTGCAGCGTCTGCTGTGATGCGGACGTTGTATCGGTCTGTCGTGGTGAAGAAGGAGCTGAGCCGAAGGGCGAAGCTCTCAATTTACTGGTCGATCTACGTTCCAACCCTCATCTATGGTCACGAGCTATGGGTCGTGACCGAAAGAACGAGATCCCGGATACAAGCGGCCGAAATGAGTTTTCTCCGCAGGGTGTCCGGGCTCTCCCTTAGAGATAAGGTGAGAAGCTCGGTCATCCGGGAGGGGCTCAGAGTCGAGCCGCTTCTCCTCCACATCGAGAGGAGCCAGATGAGGTGGCTTGGGCATCTGATTCGGATGCCTCCTGAACGCCTCCCTGGTGAGGTGTTCCGGGCATGTCCCACTGGGAGGAGACCCCGAGGAAGACCCAGGACACGCTGGAGTGACTATGTCACCCAGCTGGCCTGGGAACGCCTCGGGATCCCCCGGGGAGAGCTGGAAGAAGTAGCTAGGGAGAGGGAAGTCTGGGCTTCCCTGCTAAAGCTGTTGCCCCCGCGACCCGGCCCCGGATAAGCGGTAGAAGATGGATGGATGGATGGACGGAGGAAGAGAAAGGCCGACTCTCCACCAACAGTAACAAGTGTCATACCCATTTACAGTTCTGACATAGAGCATTTTATGAACGGTCATGTGGCACAAGAAGCCATACTCAGTGTTTAAAGTTTTTCATTCAATTTCCTTTTTTTTTAAAGAATTATACCAGTGAAGTGTTTTGTTGTGTTTTGTAACTACTTTAATTAATACTGCATTGGCATAGGTTAACTCATTCACTCCCAAAGACGTTTTTAAACGTATTTTCAGACTTGGTCTAGAATTGGCTGGTACTGAATGAGTTAATGACTATGGTCCATTGTGATTTAGCCATTCTCGATTACGTTCACAGAGGCCAAACTGTCAACGACAGGCTAAATTCTGGTTCTTGCAGTATGGCATTACGAATGGATGGTGGCTGTCATAGATAGATTCAGCAGACTGTGCCATAGTTAAAAAAAAAGAACCTAAAGTCCTCTCTTGGCAAGTTTACTTTTTATGTTTTAGGACTGTACAGTATGTACCTAGAAGGTATGTGACAAAACTATCACCCATTTACAAAGTTTTGTGGCGAATGATTATTTTTGTTCCAATATATAATTTTGCCAACTTCAAAACTTATATCAGAAAAGCAAATGATCAAGTAAAAAATATTAACCTCTCACATTGTGTTTCCCTTGTCAAACTGTTACCATTTGACTTGTTTTTGTGTGAGGGTTTGTCCTTCATCTTCTTCCATGTCATCGTTGATCAAATCCGGGCACGATAATGCATTCTCAAGACAATCGAGCAGAAAAGTCCGAAAATGCAAGCACTTCTTTGAATTGTGCTATTTTCCACTTAGGTCAATTGTTTATATTTGAAGCATATTCTTCTCTAACATTCATTAATAAAATGTTCTAGGACAGTACAGTATGTACCCACAGGGTGTTTATGTCATCAAGGGTACTCTAATGTTTGTTGAATTAATTTATCTGTTTTTTCTTGACATTTTTTAAAAATAATACCACAAAACAATATTGGTAAAACTTATGAAATACTCATTGAATTAATTTGAATTCATTATATAAAAGAAAGTAATGATCAAAACTAGAATGCTAACATATGATAAATATAAGAAGAATACAACATCTAAATTGAAAAGGAGAATGCATTAATATATGAACATAAAATAACCACAATTATTTTGCGATTGCCTTTTGTCCCCCACCTCATCTACAAATGAGTTGGCCTGTCTGTTCCTGTTAAAAATGAACTGCGGCGCTTCAGCACAAAAGTTTGCCTACCCCTGCTCTATAGAATCTCGGATTGTTTATGATGAGGAGTTTGGTGAAGGATGCATCTGGCAATGCGCTTCCAGTCTGCTGTTCTGCAGCTTCTGCCTTCCTCCGCTCCTCCATTATGAAGTGCTTATTGAACACAGAGTGAATCCATTCAAACTTTATCCAATGAGACTTTTCCACACTCGCATCGAATCAGATTTATGTCGCGACACCAGAGGAGGTTATTCTTCACCAAGCATGCTCAGCTCACGACCATTCATAGCAAAGTGAGCACTGAGCAGAGTGTCTCAAAAGCTGTGAGCAGCCATGAAAAGAAAATTAAATGATGATTTATTTTTACTCCTCTACAAAAAGCATGTTTATTCCAATAAGGTTTTTTGAAATAAGAAAATGAGAGATTGTACAATAAAAAAAGTTGCCATTGCAGCAGGTTTATCAGAAGTGACAACAACCTTTAACCCTTTCATGCACCCTGTCACCTGATAACATGATAAGCTGTCCACTGTAGTAGCTCCTTTTGAAAATTCTTAGACACAAAATGCACCTCATGATCGTAACATCTCAACGTTGGCAGGTGCTTTGAACAGAGCATAAAAGAATATCCTGCTTGCCCTGACTACTTCGCTACATTGCTTTTACTCTTAACCTTTTTGTACAGTATTAGAGGGCTTGTTTGAAAGACCTCTGTGAAAAAAGCAAAAATAGAAAACTGATTGGAAAATGCCTGCTAGGAAATATAAGAACTCGGATAACTGATTGGGTGAGGTTGTGTTTATCGGAGCTCGACACATTGGGTGGATCTCATTTCCCTTGATTGTTCTTAGGTTGTTGTTCTGCAACGCTCCGACCACAATCTGGCCACTATTCTTGCATTTCCATATTAAGGAGCATCTTAATTTGGATCGCAGCGACGGGATTAAATGACGAGGAGGTTCTATGGCAGGGGTGCCCATTACGTCGATCGTGATCCACTGGTAGATCGCAGAGTGGTCCCAAGTCGATCGCGAGGGGTGGAGAGGAGAAAAAAAACAACCAACCATTTCTGTGTCTTTTGCATGTTAGTAATATATTTTTTGTGTTAATGTGCACTGCACCCTAATCATGCTATCAGTCTCATTTTCACAAAAAGTATTAAAAAAATTAAATAAAGCAGGTAAATCCTGAACCTATGGTGGCGCGTGTCCTGCGTCACCAGAAGTTGTTAGCACTCAGCAGTCTGCAACTGCAGCCTGTGATCAGAGCTGTTGCATTAGATCTTTTATCGTGATCATTATTCTCATTCAGAGTTTGTTTCGTGTACAATTCACCAAGGGCACGGGCAAAGAATAGGAATCTGGAGGGCCAAGGGAAGCACTTTAAAACGGTACGTGTGATCTACGATAGTTAACAGGCTGCAAAAGTGCGTTGCATGCCTCTGTGTCAGGCTGTTACTCCACGTGCATGGTAACGGGTCGATTGCGGGAGGTTGGTTGACCAAAAAGTTGATCTTCGGTCCAAAAAGTTTGGGCACCCCTGTTCAATGGAATAGCCAAAATTGAGGAATCACTCATGTACTCTTTGCAAACGTCTTGAAGACACAAACATGCAGTAGTTGTGAGTATTTTCCTTGCATTTGGATTTCGATAACCATATCAATAAAAACATTAACAAAGCTAAAAAAAATTCGAAATGCCTTTCGAGTCATCAGGAAACAAGAATAAGGCTGAATCAAAGCAACTGGACTCTTCTCGATGTTGAATTTGTTGGGTTTTTTCTTGTTCTACCAAAGAAATAAAAAATAACTTCGGCATTTATGTTATTAGGTTTACAATGTTAGTGAGCAGGCTTTGAATGTGCAGCATTCCGTGAGTTTTCTCTTAACAAGTAGACAGGTTGTTCCTTGCAAGTAAGGCAAAGTTTGGTATTTTCCATCTATTAGATTTTTTTTTTAAATGAAAAATGCAAAGTGGAAACACGATTATGATTATGTAAGAATATACAGTACATACAAATTGGATAAAGAATTGCAGTGTGACTATCCCCTCTACTCTTAATTCTGACAATGCTTACATAATGCGAGCTCTTTCATCTGTTGTTATTGTTGGCAGTAATTGACTTAGGAACAGAAATGATTTCCTCTAAACTGATGCATTATTCATGATCTCATAGTTTAGCAGTGTTATGGATTTTAAAACCCCTGAAGGCATCACACTTACCACGAGTCGCTGTAAAGGCACCTCAGCGGCGACTGCCTCTGTTTGCAAATTCTCACTTTTTTTTTTCTCGTGTGTGTGTGTGTGTGTATGTATACACATATACACATATAGATACAGGATATCCACATTAAAAAAAAAATATATATATATATATATATATATATATATATATATATAGGCATCGGTTTGGCGTACGGGAGACGGTGGTTCGAATCCCGCTTGGGGCAAAAATGAGCACATAACACCATCCGGTGTGGGTCCTTGGGCAAGATCCTTCACGCTAATGCCTACCTCATACAATGATGAGATACAATAAAACGAATGACATGCCGGCTCAGACGTCGCCCGGCCAAACAAGGTCTGCGTCAGGTGCTGGGGAAGCAGACGAGGATTTTTTAATTTTTTTATATATATATATATATAAATTCCTCGTCTCACCCCCCCTCGGGTGGTGTCCCCCCTCATTCAGCTCGGGTCCTCTACCAGAGGCCAGGAAGCTTGACGGTTCTGCGCAGTATCCTTGCTGTTCCCAGCACTGCACATTTCTGGACTGAGATGTCCGATGTTGTTCCCGGGATCTGTTGCAACCACTCATCTAGTTTGGGGGTCACTGCCCTGAGTGCTCCGACCACCACAGGCACGACTGACACTTTTACCTTCCAGGCTCTCTCCAGCTCCTCTCTGAGCCCTTGGTATTTCTCGAGTTTCTCGTGTTCCTTCTTTCTGATGTTTCCATCACTCTCCTCCTCCTACTCTCCTCTCCTCTATGTCTGCTATTGTTCCTTCAGGGAGTGAGACCCCTTCAGTGCGGACTACCTTTCCTCTCTTAATCATCCATCCGACTACATTTCTCAAGCCCGAATGACATCCCGATGTTGCTGCTGTAGATCCTGGTTGTGTGGATCAGGGAGTCTATGTCACTTTCGCTCTTAGCATACAGCTTTATGTCATCCATGTAGAGGAGGTGACTGATTGTAGCTCCATTTCTGAGGCGGTATCCATAGCCTGTCTTGGTGATTACTTGGCTTAGGGGGTTCAGTCCTATGCAGAACAGCAGTGGGGAGAGTGCATCACCTTGGTATATGCCACATTTGATGGACACTTGGGTAAGTGGCTTGCCATTGGCTTCAAGTGTGGTTTTCCACATCCTCATCGAGTTCGCAACGAAGGCTCTTAGGGTCCTGTTCACCTTATACAACTCCAAGCATTCAGTGATCCATGTATCCATTTAAGTCCAGGATAAAAAAAAGACCCTAGCACAGAAATAAGCATATGACAGTCACAACAAGTCACAAGACATAACATGTAATAAGGGGGAGGATGAATGGGAAGGGGGGGGGGGGGGGGGGGGGGTTTGAGAGGGGTAACCGTGACGCGGCCGAAAAATGACCAGCTGCACGGATTCACACGAGCGCTCTGCATGTCGAACCACGTCATGGGGGAACAGAATCGGAGCGATGAAGACAGTGATAACAAGGATGTGTATGCGCGTGTGGTTGTCCAGTTATGTATGTGTATGCGTGTGCAGGTCATAGCTGCATCGTCGAGGTCTGCTCATCGTGAAGACAGTCCTGGCTTATCAGTCCATGGCCGAGAAGGAGGGGGCGGTGGGGAGCCCTAGACTCCGTGCGTATTTCCATCCAGGGGAAAGGCCAGATAGTGTTGTTTGTTTTGGAGAGACGGCCGCCAACAATTCCAGACAGCCTTGAGTCCTTGGTCTGTATCTCCTCAGTGGCGCCGATCAGTCTGATCCAGAAATTCTTTCCGCAGCGTGGATTCCAACGTCTCCATGGTATTATCGATCGCGCGGAGTCGCTCCAAAATCACAACAATATTGCGATTGAGCTCAGTCACCGCTTGAGTCTGAGTGTTGGACATTCGCGCCAAGCCATCCAGAGTGACCGGCAAGTTCTTCACTTCCAATAGAGCTGCTCCCGTCGGTTGAATTTTGCGATAGAACAGCAAGCTGCCAACACCAAACAGCAGCATACCTGTTATCAAAAGGCCAATAATGTAGATGTCTTCCACATCCTCCACGGACAGTACTGTCAGGCACACCGGTCTCCACTTTCTCCATGGATCCAGGGCGTATCCGGCAGCGAGTGTCCCCGGAGGGCAAGCAGGCTCCCCACTGCCCGCTCTTTCCGTCGAAAATTTTTTAGGCTTTCTTGTAATCAATCCAGGCTGTGCACAGGTTGGTACGTCGGGACCTGCAGTCTTGTGCGACTGTTCTGTCAACCAGGAGCTGATGTTTGGCTCCTCTGGTATCTCTACCAAGCCCTTCTGTGCTTCGCTCATGTATCGATCCATGTGTCCACTTATCTTAGCCGCAATGATGCCTGACATGAGCTTCCATGTTGTGGATAGACAGGTTATTGGCCGATTGTTGGATGGGACTGCACCCTTTGAGGGATCCTTCATGATCAGGATCGTTCGCCCTTCGGTTAGCCATCCTGGGTGAGTCCCATCCCTCAGCAGCTGGTTCATTTGTGCTGCTAGGCGCTCATGGAGTGCTGTGAGTTTCTTTAGCCAGTAGGTGTGGACCATGTCCGGGCCTGGTGCTGTCCAGTTCTTCATATTTGAGACTCTTTCCTGTATGTCTGCCACTGTTATGGTAACTGGGTTCTGTTCAGGGAGGCTGCTGTGCTCCTCTCTCAGGGTCACCAGCCATTGTGCACTGCTGTTATGTGCAACCTCCTTCTCCCATATGCCTTTCCAGTACCTTTCAGTTTCCAGTCTTGGTGGGTCAGCTCTGTTGTTAGGACCCTGCCACTGAGCGTACACTTTCGCAGGTTGTGTTGCGAACAGCCTGTTT
Organism: Hippocampus guttulatus; assembly: GCF_054856545.1. Taxonomy (NCBI): domain Eukaryota; kingdom Metazoa; phylum Chordata; class Actinopteri; order Syngnathiformes; family Syngnathidae; genus Hippocampus; species Hippocampus guttulatus. The sequence continues at coordinate 6,132,343 of NC_141268.1, forward strand.
ATTCGTCTGGCCTCATTCTCTTTCGTGTATCGCTTTCGGCGGCTGGACAAGGCTTGGAGCCTTTGTTTGACAGTTTCGAGTGCTTCAGGTATGGTCATCTGGATGTACCTCTCGGGTATCGGCCTTTTCATCACACCTCTCTGGGCCTCAGTCAATTGACTCACATCTCTCCGAGCCGCCTTAATCTTAGCCTCCAACCGTCTTTTCCATGGTGGGTAACGTATCTCATGGCTTCCATGGTTGCTCTTATAGCCAAGCATCTCAAGGATCACTGATGCTGAAGCGTATATCAGCTCATTGGTTTCCGTGATCGTTACGGTAGGGATCGCCCTCAGTGCTGCATTCACACTTTCCATGAGACTTTCAGGTGGTACTTCACATAGCCGTTGTAATCGGTTTCTAGGTTGCCCAGCTTTCATTCTCGCCATGATCTTAGCTTTCAGGTCAGTAGCTGCCTCGCTCAGCATTTCATTCATTGGGGCTGGCCTCCCAATCTCATCATCTGCATTCATTGGGGCTTGCCTCCCAATCTCTGGTATGACCTCCTCCTCTGATCTGGCAGCCTGGGGCCCTTCACCATGGAACCTGCGTTGTACCTCATCAATCTCAAGTTGTGACAGCAGTTGCCGTATGTGGATGTTGGAACACTGAGCTACTAGTTGTTTCGTGGTCAACCGTGACTGTGGGTTTCGAAGTAACCATTTAGCCCACATTCTCTGCATGTAACCCCTCTGACTAGGGTTGCTTGAGTAGTAGCATTCCAACAGAGCCATGTTATCGCATCTCGCCCATCTCCGCTTTGTTCCAGTAGCCCATTTTTCATCAAGGTTCCCCAGCACCTGACGCAGACCTTGTTTGGCCGGGCGACGTCTGAGCCGGCATGTCATTCATTTTATTGTCTCTCATCATTGTATGAGGTAGGCATTAGCGTGAAGGATCTTGCCCAAGGACCCACACTGGATGGTGTTATGTGCTCATTTTTTGCCCCAAGCGGGATTCGAACCACCGTCTCCCGTATGCCAAACCAATGCCTTACCAACTGAGCTATCCAGCTCAGTTGTGTGTATATATATATATATATATATACACACATATATATATATATATACATACACACACACACACATACCGACATACTGTATATATATATCCTCATCTCTAGGATGCACAAAGAGAGCCAGCAGATAATCACCCTGCGGGTTTGCTCACAAAGTTTCTTAACCGTCTGCTGGGCTTTGGCTTCTCGTCATGTCATTGCCGCTGGAGGAGAGCTTGTCATTTGCTATGCAGCATGTCAAACGAAACAAGAGCACCTGCCAGTGTTTCTCCTCGTGACGCCTCCTAAAGCTCTCAAAGCTTTTTTTTTTCTTTTCTTGGGCCCATGTGCTGGTTGAGTCCTCACTCCCAGACATTACCGTTCCACACCTGAGGCTAAGCAAGGCCACACAATATTGTGCTCAGGTTGAGATAGCGGTGGTAACAAGTTTCAATGTAATACAATACAATACAATACATTACATTCTTATTTATATAGCGCTTTCACAACAGCGGCAGCTGTAACAAAGCGCTTAACAAAACAGTTAACATAAAGTCAAATAGGTTCTCAAAGTAGCAAGGTGGGCTCCCTCCAGTGCACTGGTTCTTAACCTTGGTTCGATTGAACCCTAGGGGTTCGATGAATCGGTCTCAGGAGTTCATACAAGTTCATACAATTATAAAAAAAACTATTGTAAACTATTATAAGTAACTACTCATTGTATTCACTGTTTCTGTTTTTAATAAATGTGATTTTTTTTAATGTCTTGAATTTGTAAAAATAAAAACACATTTTTATTTTTCACTCATGAAGGGTTTGGTGAATGTGCATATGAACTGGTTGTGTTTGGTATCTTTAACAAGGTTAAGAACCAGAACAGTACATGATTTACTTTTCAAATTCATTTTTAAGAACAGGTCAGTTACATTTAACTTTTAAGTACGTCCATTTCACTGTTTTTTTTTAAATATGCATATGCCTGTAATGTCAATTCATTTGACCTGAAAAAAGGAGAGAACATTGCAACTCGTAATCGATGATTGTCCATCAATAACAAGACCTCCATTGCTGGTTAGCTTACATTTTTAAGCAACCACTTGGCAAAGCAAGAAAGTACAGATCCAGCCATGACATCAAGTCAAGTCAAATACAACTTTATTGTCAAATGTGCAGTATGTGCAACATACAGCACAGATGAAATTTGAGGAGCCGCTGCGGGTGCCCACGCCGCCATTCTCATTCATTTTCACACAACAGTGCACTTACTTTAGCTCCTCCCCACAAATACAGTGATCTTCGAAAAAAAAATGTCCTAATTCCTTCACAAATTGTATTTTATTTTTTTGAAAAAACAAAATGCTTTGATTTCATTGACATTATTTAACATGTCAGATAAGCCTCTGGGCTTTGGGGTCACTTGGTAGTCACGAAGGAAGGAGAAATCAAGAAAGCATTTAGACATGCTTCAAGTTTAACCCTTTCAGGGGCAGGGGTTACTTCAGTGGACAGCTTATCATGTCATCAGGTTACAGGGTACATGAAAGGGTTAAAGTGCAATGAACTTTGGTTGGGATTTTTTTTCATTGCTTGAAGTAGTCTGAACCTCAGTTAGCCTATAGGCTATGAAAAAGTGGTGTAAATTAAGCAAAGATTTGTTCGTTAACACTTTGAACTATTATGAAACACGAATAGGCTTAACTTGAGCACATAGACCAGGCTGGCCTACTGTATTGTATACGTATAAAGTGCAGTAAATGAAACAAAGCCTGTCTGGGGACACTTTTATTGAAAGAAGACAATAGTTAAATTAAATAGCCTATAAAGGGCTTTAAATGTAACAACTGGGGAGAGCTTTACTTTAAGAGGAAGAAAAAAATGAAACACTTGTATACATGTTCAAGTCTGAAGAGACTGAACTCGGATGAACTTGAGCATAATGTATTAGGCGCATATACCGTAGCGTGCTCTAACAGCTGCAACAAAGCCTGTCAATGGACACTTTTACAACAATAAATATAACTATCATAAAATGAAACACTTGTGTGAACTCAGATGAAAAGAATGGGGAAAAAGTGCAAAACAGGCAGCGGCAGCGCAAAGGGGCTGGACTGCCTGTGTGCAGGCAGACAGACAGAGGATTTGGCACAGAGCAGAAGAGAACGCACCAAATGTAGGCTTGCGCGCTCACGTATTCCTGCGTACCTCCCACCAAATACCATATTAATTTGCATCACATTTCCTCTCTTTTATTTTGTTCATGATTGTTAAATTGAGTGTTCACGTTTGTGTGTGAGTGACACATGGGACAATTAGGAAAATACGGGACAAACCACGTCCCGTATTGGTTCATTACAGGACGTAACATTTAATTCTAAAGGGATGGCAACCTTAGTTGAGATGGACACTTGCTTTTCTAAAATATGAAACAAAGCTGTTAATTTTTCACCGTCTGAAGCAAAAATGAGAAGTACCACCATAGACGTAACTCTCTTCTCACTTGTTCAACTAATCAGCAACATTAACGTTGACGCCAGGCTTGTTAACTTGTCCCCAAGGTGAGCGTTTTTGTATGCACGATCGTAGGATTCGATTGGGTTTCGAAGTTTCTTCATTGTCGCCCCGAGGGAAGTTGGAATCTACATTGTTGACATTAAAAGGAAACGCATACCCTAGCATCACGCCAATTGAAATTTCACAGCACTCCCTATGGGAAGCTGGGGAGTTGCCAGCTCCAGATGAATAATGAAACTTCCCTGCTTTGCTCATTATTTATTTAATGTGGAACTCTCCTTTGTTGTTCCCCAAGAAGCGCTCACGGGAGTCAAAAGAAAACAGTTGAGTTGTCTTTTCACACACGCATGAAATTGAGTATGAAGGTTAAATGGTGATGAAGAGCCTTTTGTTGTGGAGTTATGGATCATGGCTCGCTTTTATTCCGAGGCATGCTAAATGTGCAAAGCCAGCATTTTAGAATGAGACTCCGGTGGGTTCCAATTGAGCCATTCAAATAAACACACACACACACGCACACACACACACACACACACACACACGCACGCACACACGCACACACGCAGAGTTGAATTGGTGCTTTTTCAGTTGAGGTGACTTCAACTTGCATCAAATTACACCTTGAAAAAAAATGCTGTACAGCAGGGGTGGCCAACCAGTCAGAGATGAAGAGCCAATTTTTTTACTGTGTTACTGCAAAGAGCCAAATCATACCCTTCCTCGTGCACGCGTGCACACACACACACACACACACACACACACACACACACACACACACACACACACACACACACACACAGACACACATTTTTTTGGCCAAAGATCGACTTTTGAAGCGACCAACTTCTCACAAATGACCCGATCGCACATGTGCAAGCATACACACACACACACACACACACGCGCGCTCTCACGCACGCACTCACGCGGGTGCCCACCAGTGCACTCGCGCACATATGCACGCACACCACGATGAGCAACAGTCGGAACGGGCCGAAAATGAATGAAAGCTAAAGATACAAACAAACAAGTCTTTTTTTTTTCCCACCCCTTGCGGTCGACTTGGGACCAGTTCGCTGGCTCCTGGTTGATTCTGATCGACATATTGGGCACCCCTGCTTTAAAATTAGAGGTACTTCGCTCACTAGCTTAGCGCTTAGCGCCGTTGTTTGCGCATGAGCGGTGATGCAGTCATCTGATTACTTGTCAATCAAGTAACAGGATTGATGCTAGGCTGACGGAGTAAGTTCTGTGAAGTTAGCACCTTGTTTGAATGGCATCGCCACTGCTGAGGCATTTTCGACGCTTGTCGTGTGAGAGCCCAGCTAAAGAGCCACATAAGGCTCACGAGCCGCGGGTTGGCCACCCCTGCTGTAGAGCATCAAATTATATCAGCTGGAGTGAGGTGTTGTCTCTGTGCAAACACTGATATGTATTCATGGTAAAAAAAATATATATATAAACAAATCAGTAAGTCAAGTCACAAGACAAATAGACATGAAGTTTATTTTGACCCCAATTGCTTCTATCATGTATTTGATAAGAGCTAAAATGTCTTTTTACTTTACTAATAAAACACAAATCGTGGTCGGTGGAGCACAAAACATGAGATCGCCTTTCACCTTCGATCATTCGTGTAAGTGTGTGAACAACATCCTCCCCCGGATACCTGTATTTTGCTGTCCCGTGGCCCAGGGGAGAATTTTTTAAATAATAATAATGATCAATGAGTTGATTAGTCGAGTGGTGAGCACGTCGACCTCGCAGTACAGAGGTACCGGGTTCGCTTCCAGCTCCGGCCTTCCTGTGTGGAGTTTGCATGTTCACCCCGTACCTGCGTGGGTTTTCTCCGGGTACTCCGGTGTCCTCCCACATTCCAAAAATATGCATGGCAGGCTGATTGAACACTCTAAATTGTCCCTTGGTGTGAGTGTGACCGCGGATGGATTGTTCCTCTCTGTGTGCCCTGAGATTGGCTGGCAACTGGTTCAGGGTGTCCCCCGCCTACTGCCCGAAGACAGCTGGGAAAGGCTCCAGCACGCCCTGCAACCTTTGTGAGGATAAAGCGGATCAGAAAATGGATGGATGGAGTTGATTTCAACAATTATTCAGAGCATTTGCGTGCATTTGTTATACAGTAATCACTCGTTTATCGAGGTTAATGGGGACCAAAACCACCAGCGATAAACGAAAATCTGCGAAGTAGCAACCAATAAACATATACAGCTTTTTAAGTCCGCAAAAAGTCCACAAACGGTCCGCGAGAAGCTGCAAAACAACAGCGAGTCACATAGAGCAACATATACAGTACTGTACTCCATGTATATGGAATATATATATATATATATATATATATATATATACAGTATATATATATATTTATTTATTTTTTTATGATTATGTTTGAAAAAATCCGCGATGCACTGAAGCCGCGGTAAACGAAACGCGAAATAGCGAGGGATCATTGTATTTATGACTGAAACATGATGACATCCACCCCTCATATCTGCGGCGTGCGGAATCCATCTGTCACCAAAATCGCATTACACCTCCTGATCAACAACTTAGATCTGTTCCAAGCTAGTGGAAATTCTGATCTAATTTCAGTCACCAAATTGTCAGGTGCACCGGGGGCATGTAAACGAAAACACCCGCCGCCCGCTGGAACACCTAGCATGGCGCAGCGTTGTCTGCTAAATTCCCAAACATGGTCAACTACGCTTACGGCCACACGAGAATCAAGATGTGCGCTGTCTATGGAAATAGAGCCCCATACCCAGTGTGAAGCATCATAACCTGGTGCATGAGACAGTATTCTCAAAAGTTTGAAGATGGTGAATTTAAGATCTTTTATATTGGAAATATAGTACTTTGCTACTTCAACAACCTTGGGTGCGTCAGTCCAGATCAACAAATTTCATGCTTAGACAAGGAACAACAACCAGTCAGGAAAAGTTTATGGTTTTTGTCCTTCACATAATGGCAAGAGGAGGAAAAGATGGAGATACCGCACCTTCCTCACTGTGCTGCAATCATCGGACTGCAGCTTCAAATGAAAACGATGTTTTATCATCCTGAGGACACACATACAGACGCGCACACTGCGGTGTTGGATGTGATTTCTATTTGGCAACTTCTTCTGGTAACTACCTCTTTGCTGCATTAAAAATGGAGTCGAATCCTCCGGCTACAAGATCTATATCCAGCCACTCATGTGTGAGATTATGATTTAAAAAAAAAAATGTTTGATCCCTTTCTGTTATACGCATTCGCCGGTTGTGTTTTTTGTTTGTTTTTTCTTTTTTTTTCAAAATCTGTTGCTGTTTCACTCTTTGCCCATCCACCTGTTTTTCTTCTCCTGGCCAGCGTTGCCTTCAGGGACCTCTGATTCAGCTCGCTAGGCCAAAAGGTTAATAACCTCAAGTGAAATCCACAGCTGGAAGTGAGGGGGAAAAAAGGAGGGAAGATGTTGGGAGAACCTGCCAAGGGAGTGTATTGGATTTTGATTTAAAAAAAAAACAAAAACAAAAACAAATGTGCTCCACTGCTTATAGCTAAGGGCAATGGAGCCTTTTTTTTCCCAGTTCACAGGGTCAAGGTGCGTGAGGGTTGTTTGTGTGTCTCTTGTTATGTTGTTGTCTCTGAGGTATGGCGGGAAGAAATGGTGTGAGATGCCAAACACGAAGAAAAATTGATTTTCCGGCCACATCATCAAAAGACAAACGACACCGTTAACCTCGTGAGCCAGAAAATTAAATATTTTTCTTTTTCTCACCATGTGTGTGTGGTGGAGAACTGATTTCTTAGTGTGTTACTCAATGATGGGAAGTAACCGAATACAAATACAGCACTTTGTTCCATCCATTCATTTTCTAATGAGCTTATCGTCACAAGGGTTGCGGGCATGCTGGAGCCTATCCTAGCTGCCTTTGGGCAGAAGGCGGGGCACACCCTGAACTGGTTGCCTGCCAATCGCAGGGCACACATATAAGAAGTCTGCACAACCCTGTTGAAATACCAGAGCTTTGTGATGTAAAACCAAGATAAATCATTTCAAATATTTCTTCTACCATTAATGCATACCCGTCAACTCATACGGTTTAGCCATAGTTCATACGGATTTTGTGGTGAATCTTACGTATATGGCCGTATCGCACAAATCATACGGATTCTGAAAATTTCCGCCCCCCCCTAACAGGTAGTTCCGTTTGCTTTTGCCCAGAATGGTGCTAGTCTACTCGAATGCTTTCATTTCCGGTAACTTTCCTGTGTTTTCAATATTTGGAGTCGGTGAAAAAAGTAACGCAGGAATACAACTCTGAACACAGTAATGCCACTAAGTAGAATGATGATTAGACATTAACCAGACATTGTATGATGGAAATCTACAATAAATATGATTGAAAATGTTGTGGGGGGTTTTCTGCCGTCATTTTGACATATAAAATGCTTTGGTATGTTATAAGGATTTTTTGCTCTTTATAAGGATTTTTTTGGTAGTTTATACAGGTTGGCGCTCCGAAAAGTTGACAGGTATGTTAATGTAACCCACAACCTGTAAAAATATATTTATTTGAGGAGGCAAAGTAAAAATAAACAACTCGGATCATGTGGGGGCAGCCGAGTGGTCGACTCGTTAGCGCGTCAGCCTCACAGTGCAAAGGAACGGGGATCGATTCCAGCTTCGGCGTGTGGAGTTTGCATGTTCTCCCTTTGCCTGGGTGGGTTTTCTCCGGTTTCCTCCCACATTTCAAAAACATGCATGGCAGATTAATGGAACACTCTAAATTGTCCCTCGGTGTGAGTGTGTGCGTGGATGATTGTTTGTCTGTGTGTGCCCTGCGATTGGCTGTCAACCAGTTCGGGGTGTACCTCGCCTACTGTCCGAAGACAGCTGGGATAGGCTCCAGCACACCCCGTGACCCTTGTGAGGATAAGCGGATTAGAAAATGCATTTTTTGTATACATGTATCTGAACTTCAACTTAAATACAGAGCTGGGTGTGACTACTTTTGCCACATTTGGCCTTACATCACTGTGGTGCAAAGGAGGTATTACAGTACTCAGACTGACTTTCAAACCCCTAGTGAGGGTTGCGCACCATGCACCCGCGGGACTGCAGCACTGCCGGGTCATGCTAATGAGCAATTACACCCACAATCAGCCATGCTAATTCACTTAGTGGCGGGGTGAATGCATTCTCGGGAAGCAGGAGTCACATTAAATTAATACAGCTAACATGGCGTTTAAGTACCAGTGTTGGCCACACTTGCATGAATAGTCTTCTAACACACGCATACGCACACATCCACACACACACACACACACACACGCTGGGTTTCTCTATACCGATTATTTTTTATTTCGCACACACCCTTGGGGACAAGCTTGATCTTTTCTCAGTCCTCTTCTACTGTAGCTGAGATTTCATTTCTCTTCAAAAGAAGGATCCAATCTGTTAGAAGAAAGAAAAATTGTGCAAGAACACGCTTTGATTTGTCTCTGGACCACACATTTTAAAGTTCTCCATTTAACATAAAACATGGATTTCAACAAAAGACAAAATCCTTTTTAATGAAATCTCATTAATATACCTTCACCTTAAATGCACTCTTTTCTTTTTTTTCCCCTACCAATTTTCCTTCTAGCCACCCTGGACTTTGACTGCTGCATTGCCATACTTACAGCACCTAATAATCAAGGGGTATATTCTCCCTTGTGCTTAGGTCAGAAAAGGCGCACTGCTGCGCACTTTTCTTTTTTAGCTGTGCAGATTCTCCCATCAACTTAATTGTGTTTCATCAAATGTACGCCCTCTGGTTGGAGCTACACTATATTTACAGTATAGTCCCTTTCAATCTAGCCTCGCGCGTATTCTCCCAGAAATGTAAGCAGCTTTACTCTTGCTCGCTCAGGAGGCTGTACTAATAACTAGCGCCTCTTGGAGGGGAGACATCACATTGCACGTCTTGATTCAATGAACTGCATCCTTTCCTCGCCCGAGCTGGTGGGCATTGGTCTGAAAGCGCTGCTCACAACAACTGCAGCCATTATAATGGCTGCAATGGTGAGTGAGATTTTGATTAATTTGTTTTAATTTGACATATGCCGGTCGTGAAATTCATTGAAGCGACGCGCTCCTGGGTGCGGCGACAAGCATTTCGAGGGCAACGCTTAAATCACTCGCTTTTCAACTAATGGAACAGATCCAAATATACTGTACGATCTGTCATGAGCACAGTCCTGATTAAATTCCTTTTGTTGTATTTATTAAATACAATATGCACATACACATACTTATACGGGCGGCCCGGTGGTCGAGTGGTTCGCGCATCGACCGGTTTCCTCCCACATTCCAAAAACATGCATGTCAGGTGAATTGAACACTCAAAATTGTCCCCCACCTAATGCCCGAAGATAGCTGGGATAGGCTCCAGCAAGCCCAGCGACCCTTGTGAGGACAAAGTGGATAGTCATAGTCATACGAAGTAGCCAGTTAGATAAGCCGCGCACATCACTGGGGACGATCGGGGTATAACTTCCTTATCCTGAGCAAGGCCTGGTGTAGACAGGCATGTATGAGTGGGCAGCCACAAATCTTGAGTGGCATTGTGCTCCAGCGCCTTTGACCATGTATAACTGAGAATTTCACTCGTAACCTGTTCTAGGAGAATAGGCTCCAGCTTTGGGCTATTAGAATCATTTGGTTGTTTGGTTCTGGTTGTTGTTGTTTACTGAACAAATCACGATTTTCAAGAGAAAAAATGTTCACTCTTATATTTATGTTATTAGCTATTGACAAGTGGAGCGCTGACATGAGGCAAGAGTAAAGAACTGCCATGTCAAATGAAGTAATGAAAGGTATACGGTTAAATGAATTCAACTCCATGACAAATGGCTTGATAAATGCTTTAATAATTGGCATGAATATTTGTAATTCTAAAAATTCAACCACCAGAGTTCACGAACCTTGATTTAGGCCTTTTTAAATTAGGTTTAACTACTACGGAGAGCCATACTTACTTGATTTAGACCTATTCAAAATATATGATAACAGTTTAACCTCTAGAGGGAACCCGCCAGTGCATCAGAATAGTAACTTTAGCTTTAATCGCGAGAGAGAATTAGAGAGAACCACAGTAGTGTTAGACTTTCAAATTAGAATGATAATTTCACAATTAGACACTAGAGTGTGCCATACTGCAATTAAGCAGATAAATTAAATACACAAATGTTACATACAAACTTAAAACAAATTAAAACAAAGTCTCACACAAAATGAATATCCAAACATGAGATTGCTTGCTGACAACTGCAATGTACCTACACAAACCGTGACGAACAAAGCTCATTTACTTCGCATTTACAGTTTACTGCCGCAAACGGCTATTAGAAAGCTGACACTAGCTCATTTGCATAACGAAGGGTGATTGGAAGTTGGGTCTCCGCTCGCTGTAGACAGCTTTCCCTCACAGTGAGCCGGCAGTGGGCCAATACACTGAGCAGAGTGAAAAGGGGAGATGGAGCGGAGTCGAGAAACATGACACGAGAAGCAACTTGATACATTTTATACTGACATAAAGACAGTAAGAAGTGAAGCGCAGGAAAGAGGCAAGAGATAATAAAATTATGTGAAATATAATATATTTTGGGAGATTTAGTTTGGGGTTGACACACAACATTTATTTGAGGGGGCTCAGGTGCCTTTTGTTCCTGCCTAGACCCGGCCCTGATCCATAACCAAGTCAGCTTCACATTTAAAATTTTGACATAAATTTCAGATGGATCTCTGTGGAATTCATATGTCTTGAGAAAACAACCTGGGTCTTGTAGGCATTCCTCAGAATTCATCAGGTCATGCCTCTTCGGTGGCTGCGGGAGTTTTCATCGGTTACGCAGGGTGGGTTGGTTACAAGCCTAAATGAAAGAAAAATCGAGTAAAAAAATGTATTCCTTACATTGGATACATACCATAATGTAACTATCCTTCATAACTCATTGCTCCTTTTCATAAAGTGATTTTTTGATAGTTTTGAGGCGACCCGGTAGTCCAGTGGCTAGCACGTCGACTTCACAGTGCAGAGGTACCGGGTTCGATTCCAGCTCCGGCCTCCCCTGTGTGGAGTTTGCATGTTCTCCCTGGGCCTGCGTGGGTTTTCTCCGGGTGCTTCGGTTTCCTCCCACATTGCAAAAACATGCATGGCAGGCTGATTGAACACTCTAAATTGTCCCTAGGTGTGAGTGCGGGCGTGCATGGTTGTTTGTCTCTGTGTGCCCTGCGATTGGCTGGCAACCAATTCGGGGTGTCCCCCGCCTACTGCCCGAAGACAGCTGGGATAGGCTCCAGCACCCTCCGCGACCCTAATGAGGATGAAGCGGTTCGGAAGATGAATGAATGAATGAATGATAGTTTTGGGTTTTTAAGTACTTGCTATGGGGACATAGGAACCCATTTCAAGATGTAATATTTTGCATTTCATTGAGCGGTTGGACGCGCTGGCTCCACAGACTCCCGTTTAAATATTTACACATCTATACGCATGGATCGTTAATATGTCTGATGCAAAAATCTATGGCGGTGAACGTGTGGGCCAGTCAATTAATCAAATTCCGTTTGGCCAAATCACTGGTTAGCAATAACGGATTTAATTGGGGAGTATATTTGTTGTGAGGATATGCTTCTATTCTACAGTGAACACATGCAAATGAGCACATCTTTGGGGAGATGGAACACCTACTAATATGTATTATTTTGTGGCGAGACATAATTGCAACGAGCAATCAGGAATTCTTTCCTGGCGCATAGAAGCGGCGCATCATCAATCACGCCTCTCGGACGCCCTATCAGGAGATTAGTTGATAAGTTGCCCTGCCTAATCTCGTTAACATGTTAATTTTTCAGATTTTAACGATTCATTTCCTCCATGAATGTGTATCTGCGGACACTTTCTTCTGCTCACTGGTGTTTACATGTTCATAAAAATAGCACTCGACAGTATGATTCTACATAAACCTACCTACAGTTATAACATAAATCAACAGAATGTAAAGGATTAAACAGTTTGTGCATCCTAATTTCATGCATTAATTATTTGCGAAACTGATTTTGGTTTGCGCCAAAAAATGCTGGGAGAACAAAAAACACAACAGCCGGAGGTCTCTTTTGGTACTTCTACGACGACTACTTCTTGTTTGGTGTCAGCATCAATCGCTCACGACTCCGATTTTTACTCGCAACATGAGAAATGGAGACCCTAGAAACTTGTAAGTCAAGGTGCCACTGCATATTCTTATTTCTTTTTATCACCCAGTCACACAGCAAATGAAATTGCCTGCAGTATGCCGGAACCCCATGCGCAGTTTGCTGCCTGTGAATTTCCCCATCTGCATTTCTAGATAAGCACATGCCGAAACCCTAATACATGTTGCCTTTTAAGTTGGGGGGCCGGCCCATACAACCCCTAGGTGTTCTTCGCAACTTTGGACTTTTCGTAGAGTGTGAACCGCAACCGCGGACATGCAATAAATTGAATCAGATGCTATCGTGGGTCAGTGTGTCTTTTAATCTCGCCACGAGCAGGCGGTGGCGTTTAGTCGGACCGTGCTGTATCTCACTCACACAGGCCTCTTGACTCGGGTCTGTGCTGCAGACCGTTAAAAGCTGGCACGATCGACTCGATAACCCGCACACAGAGTTTACACTGACCGGAGTTTGGTTATCATTGATAATGCTTTTAGTTCAGATTAGTGTTTTCTGGATATTACACATGTTGCTCTCGTGATGCCAGGTGTAAAATATGAGTATTAGGAGCAGGCTTCGGGAGTAACGGCATACATGTACCGGCATTATGTATGTATTCAGAATACAAAAAAATAATAATAATAATTGAACTGTATTCCATTACTGTTGCAGAAAAAAACACGAAATCAGATCACAGGTACATTTATTAAAACTTAGAATGACTTCACAGAATTACATCTTCCACACGGACAGAGTGACGCAGTAGTTTTTTTGGAATGTTGCTGAAAGCAAAAGGATGTATATTTTCAGTCAGCAAGTTGGGGGGAACTGTCCATGTCGTGTCTTTCACACACGCGGCAAACAAGGAAGTGGTGACTGGTATTCACTGTTTACTCACCGAAGAACCGCGATTTATCTTAAATAACATTTCAAAAGGAAAGGTTGAGCTGTCAAAATCCTGCAGTGTCCTGCTATGATGGAGCTAAAATGCTAGCCCACTGTACCAAAGTAAGTCTCACCTTGTCTCACAAATCACCCACAGATTTTTGATTTAAAATCAATAAAAACAGCTGCACTTGTCACGGGGAATAAAAGTGCTATTTTATGGCAACATCAAATATGGTCATCAGCGTTAATATTCCAATTATGGTGTGCGTATGCGCGCACGCGCGTGATATGAGTGAGGCTACCTTTCCAAATGGTGCATTTATAAACTTAATTTGTGTTCTTTTTCCCCATTTGATATGTTGTATCAACAATGTTGTCCTGAACTTTATCTCATGGGATATCTATCTATCCATCCATCCATTTTAGTGATTCCTAACCTTTACTGAGTCAAGAAATTTTTAATAAAAAAAAAATCACATGGCACTCAATCGAATAAAAATGTCACAAAAAGTGGATACACGTGTCAATTATATACTTTGTGCCATCTATAAGAAGCTCAGTCATTTGTTCTGTCTGCCTCTGTAAGTCACTGTCAATGTAGGATGAACAAAGATACATTTGATAGATGTAAATGATTTTGCGGATGAGGAAGTGAATGTTATTTAGTGACTTTGCTCAAAAAATTATTAAATTAGTTGTATTTTAAATTTTATCAAAGTCCTGAAAAAAATACATAGATAGCACTTTGGAGTGAAAACTAGGTCATCTCGACTGGATGATTCCTTTATCCAGGTTTTTAAAAACTCAGTTGTGCACAGACAGGTTGATAATCTGTGACCTTTAAGTGGCGGTGTTGTACGCCAGCTCACATGGATTTGTTTTCTCAATGAGTAATAAGCACAGTTATCAGTGGAGAAAAAGTTATCACAAATGGACAAACTGCATCATTTTGATCCTGGAGAGGACTGCAGCTTCTACGTCTTGGTGAATCCAACGGCAGAGGTCAGCTTTTGGCCATTTTAACAGGTAATAGGAAATTTTAAAACAACAACAAAAAAGACTTCCAGGTCAAGGAGTGCTGGGAAACCTTCCACAACCACACCAGGGGGCCCTATCACACCTGTAAAAATTGTAAAATATGATTTCATTTTTCAGGGCGGGGAGTGAGTGGAGCCGGGGGCGAATTTATGTCCATTTTACAGCTGAAGTTGCTAGAATACCCACTTTTTGTTTTCAGGAGTGTCAGTAAAACCTCTACATCGACACAGGCAATGGTTCCCTCTAATTTTCCATGCGTGTGAGCATTCACCCAAACTCCCTGAGCATCCCTTGGAGCACAGTGAGAGTCGTCTGCGTCAGTGGTGATTGTAAGTGTATGTGTGTCATTTCTGTATATGTCTTAAAACTGTAACAACTGAAACTGTAAGGGAAGTGGGAATGGTTTGGTATTCTGTTTGTCGATTAAACTAGTGCGGAAATGAAGGAATGAGTATATAAATGTAACGTGTGTGCGTGGTGCGCACTTAGCGTCACTGCGTGCGCCGAGACGGTAAGAGCAGTGCCTAGAGGGAACACTGGCCACGGAGCCCTCACCAGACCCAGAAATGGCAAAACATTGCTCTTTTTAATGAGATGCCCCCTCCACCTCCCCCATTTTCTCAAACTCCTGTGAGTCCCCCCTGGCATCCCCCAGGCAAGATATGCCCCCCGTTTTCAAAGTTTTACTACCACCAAAAATATATAAGCTCCAATCTAATTTGGTGGAGATAAAATTGAAGGTGTTATCAAAAACCAAAACCCCAGATACCTCAACTCAAGCATACCAGGTCAGTCGTCCTTTAAAATCTATGAAACAGTGGCGGATGCTGGTCTGTCAAGGAGGGGAAGCTCAATTTCGGCCTACATCATAAAATGTGTCCGTTTATTTATACGTGAATTCTACTCTCCGTTCCTTTTCAAGAAGATGATCTGTGACCCTGTCATACCAACAAGGCGTCTTTTCCAGGGTCTTAACTGTGGTGATATAAGTCAGTCTGCGAACACAAGCAACTACAATAAAACATACCAGAAATAAAATAGTAATCTGTCGCTAGTCGTTTTCAACAAATAGAGTGTCACGAAAATGATTAGAAGAAGTCTCCAGTTCAACTCAGAGCAGAATGAGAATTGAAAAATGCTCCCACGGATGCCTACACCAAAAGATCGTCAATCACAAAGCGATTCAGCCTCAAACAGATCATCCAATCATCATGCAGAAAAGCTCAGCGCCCGGACCAGCCCATAAACGCCCACTGTCCACAGACTCCCAGAGACGCTGAGCGTCCGATGGGCGGCACAAAACCATTTCTCCAATGACTCCTCTCGTTTCAATGCATTGGGACAACCAAACAGGAACTCTCTCGACGCCCAGCGTCCGCGCTGTAGACGCTCAGCGTCCACACAGTTGAAAGCACAGTGAAGCTGCGGGATTAATGAGGAGAAAGTCGCGTCGTAACCAGTAATCAGAAGCTGATTCGGACCAAAAGTTGAGTGCGCTGTAGCACATATTTAGTCAATGACATGTACAAACAATTGTGTGTACACACATGTATTCGATCAATTATTTTTTTGGACATTTTAGGGGAAGCTGAGCTTCGCTTGCTATCTTAGAGCAATCGCCTCTGCTATGAAAAGGTCCCAGGTTGCTTTGTTAAGCATGTTTATCGTAAAAGTTCCAAGCATCCACTTTCAATTAAATTGATACTTGATCATGCCAGTTTGCTAACTTCCTTATTCACACAAAGCCAAATCTATAGTAAACAATGTTAACAGTCAACAAGCTGTGTGGGGCCCCGTTTGTTGGCACAGTCAATTATCCACTGTTCTGTGTACTCGTCCTGATCACACAAAGCCTTTCTTAATGCGCCCTTGTTTACTGTAGTTCTCGCTCACATGCAAAACACACGAGAGCAAACACACACATTTATTCACCAAGGCATCAATTGCAATTGCAAGACATTCTGCACGGATTGCATCAGCGTAAACATCCAGCGGCGCGTGACCTTTTAATGACGGGCTGAGCTGTGAACAATTCCGTGGCGATGATGGAGTTTTGCATTTTATTTCAAGGAGACCGACAAGCACCATTTCATGTGATTCAACTTTGAATTTTTAATTGTCCGTTACCTTTGCGACGTTGCAATGCCGTTCACCTACGATTCAAATTTTGATTTGCTAACCGTCGGCAGTCGGCAACTCATGAAAACTAGTTGCGCGATGCCAAAAAGTGCACAACGGTTAAGTAGCATTCAGCTGGACCGCTCATTGTGCAAATACTTCTCTCATTGTACACGTGTGCCATAATGTTCTGCTTAAATTCTATCGATTGATCATCTTACATCTGGTCGTCGGATCAGATTGGTTCATCCTGCTGTTTGGTGATATCGAATGGATTTAAGGTCAGGGTGTAAATCTTATTTTGAACAGAAACACTCCGCTTGAGAGAATTTCCAAGAGAGAGAGAGGGGGGGGGGGGGGAACACACTAATCCTTAATATCACAAATGTGTATAATCCCCTCTTTTCTTCTTTTTTTGTTTTTACTTTGACCTTTTGCATCGCGAGTGGCATCAAATTCAATTCAGAGGCATGGGCTGTTCTCGGCAAGCTGCGAAAAGCCACAGTCGTCATCCAGCGCCGCGCCCTGACATTTAAATAAAAGATGATGCAATCCAAAAGAAACGCCGCTTTCGCTACAAAAATCTGATAACACAGAATAGCTTTTACCCCATTTCATAAAGAGGTCCTCACTTGACGGGAGAATTATTTTTATCTCCTGCGCTACACTGTCAGGCCGTTAAATATTAATGGGAATTCTTGCGCCATATTTACATATAATGTGCTCTCTGTAGGTTAGCCTCTTTCAAGGGCAGGCTTGTACTTTTTGTACAGCGTTGATTAACTAACTTGATGTTCTGTTGAACCGAGAGTAAGTCAAAATGCAAGGTGGCGGCTTTTCGTCTCACATTTGGATGTATTGAATGTTGTCGCATCGCTTCATCGTCAAGAAACGGGACGCAATGAATATTTCATCCCCGCTTGGCGCTGCACCTTTGCTGCCTGCATACAGATGTTCACCGCATTAAAAAAACTGTTTGGCTTCCTGACGCTTCTTCTTTGGAGGCTCGCGCGGTGTCATGAAGCGCTTTGTAGGAAAAGTGCCTCTGTTTATTGTCACCTCGTGCAGGTGAAATGAATATGCACACATGGTCCCAGTTTGTAGCAGAGATATTTGAGTTAAATCCAATACTAGCACAACATCGACAACAACAACAACATAAAAAAAAACCCACTGCAATTCATATTTCATCTGAAATTATGTCATTATTTTACCATGTAAGCATGCAAAAAGACACCTATCAAGCCATCCATCTATTTGCTTGTCTTATCTTGATTGTGGTCGAAGAAACGCTGGGGCATATCTCATTAAACTTTGAGCATGAGTGAGGCCGGGTGCACCTTGGGCTGGTCACCTGTCAGTCCCAGAGCAGTGTACGGTGTGCACTGTATTCAAACAAATAACCTGAGGCAGATGTGGATCCAACGTGTGCAACACACTTTCAATAATTGTGTCAGAGGAGGGCTATAAAGTTGTTATTGTGGGTTGTTTTGATTTTGCATTGCCTGGCAACTTCAGGTGAAAATACCAGAAGAGCAAATGTCGATGTTTTTGCATTATTTCAAGTGTGGTGCTGAAACCTGCTGATGTTATAAAGTTCACACGAAAAGCTGTTTGTTTGAGTAGAAGTCTGTAAAGTTGTTCAAAATATTGTATCTGCACAAAACCTTTGGAGATGGCAGACGATTCCACTCCATCATAGGAAGTGAAATGTGAAGACAGTATGGTGCAGCTCAAACAGCTTCCACTTTTCTGAGAAGACTTTCTACAAAAACAGAAGGTTTCGCTTTCATATCAAACTCACTTTTATGGATTTTGCTTTATGCACTCAGAACAGAAATTCTCATTTACCAAACTGTAACAACAACGTTGGAAGGTGATTGTCAAAGTGCATTTGGGGTTTTATTGTGAAATTTCAAGCAATGCGCTTCATTTTTTGGTAAGTAGTGGATGTGGTGCGTAAAATCCCAATACGGGATGTGCGACATCTCAAAGATAGTAATCAGACAAAAAAAAAATGCTCCATATCGGCCCACTTATGAGTATGACATCATTCCAAAACAATGATTAATGAAATCATTGATTAAAAAGGTGCGTTAAGCATGTTTGCATCTTCACCAAAATATTCCACACAGTTCCTCTGAATCCAAGCGGCACCTTACAGAGAGGCTTCTATTAATCTAACGCAACGACATTTTTTTTTTCCAAGAGGTGGGATTTGTTGTCAATGTATTTTCCCTCTTTAACTCCAAATCTTCTTGATAGGCTGCATTCTCATGGATTTTGCATGAGTTCCTTGCCAGCCCATTAGCGGTCCTTAATAAAATCACTGCGTAATGGTGAGGTAAATTACACCCTAATTGTGGTGGCATCAATTAATTATTCATCTGCAGTTTCCCCCGACAAAGCCTCCGACGTAGCTTTAGCATTCGGTGAGGAAGATGTGAAGGATCGCATGTACATTGAGTGCAAATTAAATTACATCACAGGCTCCTTCTTGTCGCCAGAGCTTTGTTTACTGAACTCGGGACTAGATTACCGCTTTATTGAGAAATGATTGGGATGGATATATTGCGCATGCTAACGCAGTTAAGCTTAGAGGTAAAATTAGATTTACTGGCAAAGAAAGCAACATCCTTGCGCTGTGTGCTGTAATCCTGCAGTGTGAGAGGAGTAGAGTGTTTATATGAAACAAATGAACCAACCAATTAGGTAGACGACATCCCAAGAAAAACAACTGTATTCTCTTTTACTGTCTGATGCAACTTTTGAGCATTCCAGTATTTGTACCATACATAAAACAAATGATTAATTATGCCTATTCCTGCCAATTATAAAACTAATTCATTAAATTAATGTTTTTTTTGTTTTTTGGTTTTGTTTTACCAGAGCAGGAAGACCATTTTCATCAGTTATTTTATTTATTCATTTATTTTACTCTATGGCGGACAGAAGGCATTTAGGAAAACCGGTGAATGGCATTCTTAGCTTTAATGTGGCTTGGCTATAACATATATAAAGACAGAATTCAAGTAATTTTGATATGATTGTATGGGTTTTTTTGTAAGAAAAGCATCATGTCTCCTCGAGACATTATAAGAGGAATACAAAATGGTTTGACAATTGAGGGGCTTATTTTCACAAATCTGCTGGATCTGGCGAGGCACACATAACAACACCGTCTTCCTTCAGTGGTAACACACCTAAATGCACAAGAAATAGACAAGCTTAAACAAGAGTGTCATCCTCTCTTGCTCCAACCACAACAAATTGGTTTTCAAAGGAGATCAAGGTGGCATTTTGACTGCATAATCCATTATCGTATTCAAGCATGAAGAGCATTTTTTTTATAAGTCCCTGTGGGGTACACAAGCGGCATCGTCAATGCGTGACTGCTGATGGCTTTCATTTGCAGGATGGATGCTCAGGCGGTCTCCCGTTATGGGATGAAGCCTTATTGAAAAGCGTGCCCCGACCTGTGCGACTCTTCCGATGTGGAAAGAACAGCTAGTTTGCATTGAGCAATTCCCAGTCAATTTTCCTGACTTCCTCAAGCAGAAAATGAGCACAGCTCAGATAAGATGCAAAAGTGCAGCGGTGGGGTACGTAGTATATACCGTCTTTATGGTGGCAAACAGTGAACGTCCTGTAGACCAGATCGGCAGGACATGCTTGAATCACATCGCATAAATATTCTTGCATGATCTCCACGTTAATGTGCCGATTCCAGCAATCATTTACAGTACTTATCCTCTTTTATTTTTATTTTAGGGTCATCATAACCCCCTGCTCAGAGTGCAGAGTGAGCTAAAATCAACAAAACAAGGTCAGATGACAAATTGTGATGGATCCCTTCCATTTTCGTATCTTGAATGTCATATTAATCAAAATCTATGGGATTCTCACTCGGACAAAAAAAAAAGCTACTTCAGGTTTGAAGAATGTTTGTGACAATTATTTTACTTTGTTTTATAAGGATAAAGATCAGTTGTGAATTGCATCCCCATTGCAATGCTTGAATCAGAACCATAGCTAAAGTGAAAACATAACTGGCACGTTTTCAATTATTCATTGTTGACATTTGAATTCTTGAACAAGAAACCTTTTTGACAGGTGTCATTAAAAATATCTTTTAAACTCAAACTACAAGTTTTCTTCTTCAATGTAATCACCCTGGAGTATCTAACTGTGACCACGGCTCTCTGCAGTCATTAAGCTTTACTTTTGCCTTTATATACTTATCCTCTGTGTCAAGTCATCAAGCAATGAGCAAAGTGAGTGATGATGAGACCAATGAGATCAGACAGAGTCATCACTAATGATGAGTCATGAATCTTTTTTTACAACCTCAGACACCAAACGCTAGTGCCTGAGTCAGACGAGACCAAGACAGTCAAAGTCCAAAGTCAAAGTCATGTAGATCACATTTTTTGATGTGAGAGGCATCATACACTGTGAGATCTTGCCACAGAGTCAGATGATCAACCAGCAAGTCAACAAAGAAATCCTGTATCGTTTACTTGGTTCAGAGAAGCGAAGGTTGTGACAGGACAAGTTGTAGCTGCTTCACTATAACAATGCATCTATCTGCTCCCAACGCCCTGAGTATCCAGCAATTCTTGGCTAAGAACAAGAGCGACCTCCCACTCACTCAACCTGGCTGCATGTGTTTTTTTATTGTATTTTTTTTTTTTTGGACAACATCAAAACAGTATAGCCATGACAATGGAGCTGTGGAAGATCACAGAATAATCCTTCCAGGAGTACAATATGGAATGGCAGAAATGTGTGTTAAAGTGCATTAGACGTCAGGGTGATTACTCAGAAGGGGAACACTGAAATGTATCCTTTGTGACACCAGTCCTGCAACCTTTCTGAACAGACTAAACTCGCCAGTCAGAGACTGTAGAGTAGTGATGGGAGAAAGAAGCGTCAAGATGCTTGTGTTTATTGAGCCCTCTTGCTGGACATCTCTGTTCAACACTGAGTTGAAAGCACACAGACTTGCCATTTGTTAAACCCATTTCCTTAAATCAACAGTGCTATCCATAGGAGTAAAAAAAAAAATACAACTGGTTCATGAAGCAGTTCTTGAAGCTTCATTTTCATGTCATTACTGTAGAGCCAAAAAGCCTGACAGAAAGATGTGTGAATCATGTGCTAACTCACACAGGCTCAAGCAAAGGAGACTATCATAGTTTCTTTCCCAGTAATTTAACTCCAGTTAGCAGTTAGTTTAAAAGAAGGAATTGTAAAGTTGTGTACTTCATGTCGTAGGACATGAACTAAATGTGGTGTTTGGGGGGGGGGGGGGGGGGGGTATTTGGACAGCAGCATACAGCTGCAACCCCCGTCAAGAACCTGCACTGACATGACCGCTTTGTATCGGGTCATCAGCTAAGTAATGCTAAAAATAACGGAAAGGCAACAGCAAATGTCAGAAATTGCGAATAAAGTTGTTTCCAGTCAAGCATGCACCTGACAGCACCTCAGATGATAAGACCCCGATGCTCCTCAACAGCAAATAGCCTTTGCGGTGGTTGTGATTGATCCACATGTCAAGCCCTCACGATCGATATGACGGACATGCAGTAATGAGGCTGTTATTTGACTATGCTCACCATCATCTGACATGTATTTTATAAGATGACAAGAGCATGAAAGCACACAGTTTTTTTTGTATTGCAAATCAAGACTAGACTAGATTATTGTGTTTTAACAAATGATTTATTCGATACATCCACACAATCGAATGAGACTGAGACGCAGAGTAAACCCTGTCCACAAGCTGTCCTCCTTCATTTAGTATACCTGTATATTCATGAATCTGCTATTACTTTAGCTTATTTCAACAGTATGCCACTGAGCAGCTCATTTTATATTTTCCAGCCTGCTGCAGACAACACCCACTTCAGCCATGCAGGTGAAGGCCACGAGGAAGATGATGATGACAAAGAATTCAAACATGTTGCAGTGCCTATGTGCTTCTTTCAGACCTGGGATCTGAGCCAAAGGGCTCCCAGCACCACAGTGCAGCAGCGCTCTTGTCTTTCAAATTGTATCACTCGACACAGCGGCCATCTGGCTTCTCTCAAAGGTGTACAGTGACAAAGATTCAAAATAGAACAGGTCACGTACTCGTTGGGGAATTAAAAACATGCTACCGGCTTAGTCTTTCTTGTAGTTTTAAGATGGCAATGGATGATGAGCACATTCACAAAAGAATTCACAAGATAGATGAAATATTTTCCACTCAGGATTAGACCCCTTTATTGGGGTCAATGAAGGAGTTGGGGTTGGACGAACAAGCTCTGAAATAATGTTAATCGTCATGCTCTTATCGAAATGACCAACAAAGCACACCACACAATATCTCCAAAGACATTTTCTACTCTCCTCCCCCTAACCAGATGTCTGCCAGAGTACAAGGATCCACAGGGCATGTACTGCACTTACCACCTACATTCGGATTTGTGATCGTCCCCGACCATTTTCCAAGCTAAAAATAAAATACATTGAGTTCAATTTTAAAGCTTATTACATTTCAAAATAACACATTTTAGTGCTTTTGACAGCGTCATGATTATACAGCTGTCAGAATCTGATACTGGCCAATGTCTTCATGATGACTTTATGACACAATGTGGTGACAGAAAGTAGACATAGATTTGTTCTCCAATGCATTTTCTCAATGGTGGCAGTAGACTGTAGATTATATGTATAAGTTGTTTATAGATAGATAGATAGATAGATAGATAGATAGATAGATAGATAGATAGATAGATAGATAGATAGATAGATAGATAGATAGATAGATAGATAGATAGATAGATAGATAGATAGATATTGCTCCATCTTTTGATCGAATCGGTGATCCGAGTATTGTTTTTTTCTTCAAACATTCTGATCACTGATCGACCCCAAAAATCCTGGTCGTGTAAAGTAATAACAGTAAGGTGTCACAATACTTGTGTCCAAACAGACCTGACAAGTTCCCACTAAGGAGGTGTACTCAGGCTCGGAAAACCCTGATCTACCGCACTGCAGCGGGAATTGACCCCCATCGGATAAACTGCTCCGAATTGCCTCCCTTATATATGGCAGCCTCTTGTTACTTGTTACCGTACCCCCGTACCTCACCCCCACCCCGTCCCTCTGTGGCAATTTTCCCTATTCCCTTCAAGGTCAGCTCTCTTTGCTGCATAGTAGAGGATCCACTCTCCCTCCACTCCTCTCCCTTAAAACCTCTCAGGTTCCCTCATCCACTTTCCCCAGATATGAGTGTCCACAATTTTTGCGGCAATTGAAATATTTTTGGCAAAAGTCTAACTAAAATCTAATAGGACTTGAACATCAGACACCATCCATCAGGATATTTACATTCAGCAATATTATAAACCACTGACTTCCATGATATGGCTGGGCTTTCCGGACTGGAGAAGTGTAACAGAAGCTAGATTGAGCAACACAATTTAGTAAAACCTCATTCCTGGTGAGTGTGGATTTTAGCTCAGCGATCAGCACTCTCCACTTCCAAGCCAGTAAGATGATGGCAGTGCGGATTCGAACCCGGTGTGGGTTGACAGTGTTGGGAAAATGCAGGTTAATTCCAGAAAAAAAATCTGCAGCGGGTGAACTGCAATATAGCAGGAAAAATACCATTAAACATTACCGCTGCAGCCACAAAGGCTCCTCATCTGGATAGATCCAAGACCAGCATGCTATTTTGTTTCAAATGAGGCATTTGTTCCGAATATACAATGAAATGTCATGCGGATGATATGTGACACCTGCAAAAAGAAAGCCATTGAATGTGCCACAAAGGAGCAGGAAGTACACTCCAAAAGGCCATTTTATTTCTCTCTCTTCTACGCATGTGGCTTCTAAATGCAATAAAGAACACAACCCGCCAAAATGAGCCAAGCACTGTGTCCTTTATAATCATTCTCAATACTTTATGTAATTGCTTTTGTTTGGATTTTAGCATGTGTTGTGACAGAACCCATACAATCAGAAAGTGTGTTGTTACTGCTCTTATCATGTATCATGTATACTTGAGATGACCGACGTAGCACACCTTAAACAAAATAATATCACTGTGAACAATCGCGAATCCTCGCACCCAAACCTAGAACCCTGCTATGGTTCCAAGTTTGAACTCTGAGAGGCAGCACTGTGCCACAAGACATCCAGACTGCTGGACAGTGCAAAGAAGAAAGAGTAGTCATCGTTGCAGTAGAAGAGTAAGAAATGGACTAGACAGTTATGAACTGGACAACTACATTGCGGTTGCAAAGCCATGTTCAGAGTGCTGAATGACTTTCGAGACATGTTATACAAACACTCAACATAGTCAGTTGCTTCTTATAACAGCAAGAGCTTCAGGTCACTACCGAATTAACCATTGTTCCAGTTAGGGCTGTGTGATATGGCAAAAATTTAAGATCTTAATATTTTTGCCAGATATCTTGATAATGATACGATAATGATATTACGATGGGTTCAGTGAAAACTATGCATTTTTATAAACAAACGTACTCACAGCCATCAACATGAACAAAGTCAGCAATAAATTAAAAATAATTTATTTCACATTGTACTGCAACTGTGCTTTAATTATAACATACGTGTTAATTGTGTTTGCGTGCATGTGTGTGTTAACTGCATCAACGTGTGGTTTTTGTCCATGCACAACTGTAGTTAAGTTAAGCGGTTCGGCATGTGGATGGATGTGTTTTGTGGCCTGGGGAAAAAACAAAAAGTTAATCAGTCTTCTTCCCCTCCACGTGACGATGGTTGTGTATGAATTGATGCATTACATAGAAATGTGAAGCGTGGATTCCTAGCGATATGAATTATGCCAGCCTGGATCGCGTTTTGTGGCTCCTCATACAATGTTGCATTGTATGACTTTTTATTCGCTTGAGGTGCGGACTGCTCGTTCATTTTTACAACAAGCTCTGCTATTTTATCCACTGGTAATTTTGAAATTATAAATATGGTTATGTAATGTTATAGAAGACAATATATATGTAATGTCTGCATTTGATTGACAGCAAACACAGAAGCAAATTTCTTACAACCACCATCTGGTGGTTTAACTGTCGATCAGCGGCAAATTTGAAAGGACGAATGTGGTTGGGTGAACTGAGATTTACATGCACCTCAAGTGTGACAAGGTCACATAGCTGATATCATCCTCATTTCGGTATTCATATCTTCAATGTTCATATCTCGATTTTAATACGATAAAGATATATCGCCCAGCCCTAGTTCAAGTTCACGTCACAATCACTGAATCTGTGCCTCGACCCTGTTATGATTTGGTTTGGGACCATCAGGTGGCACTGTAGGGCTCCCCCTGCAGCTGCACACCTGTTGGTCGTTATGTATGTATGCTGCTGTCAGGTTTGTTTCAGTCATGTTTTGGTCACGGTTCTGTACATACATACATACTATACATACATGTTTTAGCTTCAGTTGTGATTTTTGTTTGCTACTTTGGACTATGTTTGTTTTTAGTTTTCTCTGTTTCAATACACTTCTTAAAGTACAAACTGCTCCTCCCTCCTGCCTGCTTTTTGGGGTCCACCACCACCATGCAAACGTGACAGACCCAACAAACAAATATTTCCCATTTTAAAAATTGAACGTTAAAATGAAATGTTTACAATTGGCCCTGACCATTTTCCGAGGACAAATCACTCCTAATGACCCCACACTACAGGATCATCGCCTGTGATATCTTTCAGAGAGATCGGAGAATCAGTCTTTCCTCACTTGGAGAGAAACTGTTCAATTTATTCTGGTTCTCGGTATTTGTCAACCCCGTTTCATCGTAACGTTTGTTGATTTTAATTCCTCCTTTTATTTTTATGCCAAGTGCCACAAAGTGCCTTTGTTAAGACTAAGTGCTCTGTCAATAAAATGCCTTTCATCTGTCCATTACATTAACATAATAAGATGCTTTTAAAAGTTGGGCATATCTAGTCAGTAAATAATGTCAATCCACTGTGTTGCTAGACGGGAAAACAACTTGAGCATGATTGCAGTATAGCTATTTGATGTTATAACAGGGAGCATTGTAAAGCCGGATATCTGTCAGCACAAAGGGGGTGCTTCAAATATTCCAAACTAGATGGAGAGTGCAGTGTGTGTGTGGGTGGGTGTGGGTGTCCCTCTCTCTCTCTCTCTCTCTCTCTCTCTCTATATATATATATATATATATATATATATATATATTGTATATATATATATATATATATATATATGTGTGTGTGTATATATACCTGTATATATATATGTGTTTGCCTTATAAATAAGACAAAAGATTAAAAAGAAAATAAAATGTCATTCGTCTGATGTATTTATCAGGAAGCTTTCCAAGAGCTGTCGCTTCCGACGCTGTCTTGGCTCGCCTTTGTAGCGCCCACTGGTGTGTGTCGCTGTGCTCCCTTTGTGTAGCGTTCACAATCCCAGCGATAACATTGAAATGTGCTCGGCTCGTTCACAAAGCAGGTCCCAAATTGCTTTGTAACTTCATGAACACCTTGATACATGTCACCCTGGCAAAGACCTCCAAGATGTATTTTTTTTCTTCTGCACCCCAGATAGACGTTACATTGTGTAATTGTGTGTCAAACTGAGATGCAGTCAAGACCTGAAAATCTGTAGAATGTACAAGACAATCTGTTCTTTTCGTGTTATGCTTCAAACAAATAAAAATGAAACAGAATAGAAATGCAACAGAATGCCCATCTTGCAGGACACACCAAAAATATGTATACATTCTTTGACTGGCCTTTATAGTGTTCTGTTTGCAATAGTGTACTTTATACAGGAATAATTAAACAAAATGCAAAGAATTAAACAGTTTGTGCATCATGATTAATTCATTGTGGCTCTTGGTGATGGCGACCTTGGCACTAAGGGACAGTGTAATAGAGGCATGCAGACACCAACAAAGAAGAGATCCACAACTACTGTAAACTCAGTCAACTGGAGTCATTTTCATCGTTTTTTGCAGAGGATAAATAATATATGTCTCTGGGTAGTGTTAAATTGTCCCTCTACTTGTGTTGCTGCACCATTTGTGTTCAAATAGCCATTTGTTTGAATAATATTGCCATATGGGTGCTATTTGACTATGGTCTTTCTCATTATACTGTATGTTAGCTTTAAGCGATCGGACTTGAACACAATGAGTCATTGTTTTTCTTTGCACTTTCTGTTTAGTTTGCCATTAAACCCCAACTGGGAATTGCAATAAAATATCCTGACGCCTCACTATCTGCAAAAATTGTTTTTTTCTGGTTTGCTTTGGAATATCTTTAACTGTCTTGTTTGTTTGATTTTGCTTGTGTGAAGCACATTGAGTTGCTTTGTGTATGGAATGTGCAATATAAATAAAGCTGCCTTGGCTTGCCGAACGAAGCAAGCAATAGTGATTCACACAATACCTTGCAGTTTCGAACTTGGAAATAATTAGTCGCTGGATAACAGTGGAAATCAAAAAGACAGCTCATAGGTAGAATCAAACACGTTAACCTTCATGCTGACTTTTGACACATATTCCTATGCAAGTCTATTTGGTAGTTGATCAAAATATAACTTCAATAGTCTGTTTAGAATGACTTTTACCCCAGTTACCCAAACCCAACATATGCATCATCATCGTAAAGTCCTCTTAATTGCTTTCCTACGTGACTGATGCCATGAAGATCGGTATCTCGCTGACAGTGTTGCTGCAAAAAGCCTTTCCTAAACACAGAAAAACACATAATGACTATTGGTGAGTGTGTGTTATTGTGTTATTGCTTCAGTGTGCTCTGTAAGGTGAAAGCTCTCCTGTCACTACAGTCTCTTTAACAGAATGGATGCTTCCTTACTTTTAGCTAATTGAGTTTGGAAACATTCAGCATGTGACCCTTATAAGGACCCGGCTTCCTCTCAGTGCATCACGACACGATTTACTCCACTTTCATTTGTAGCGCACGCACCTTAAAAGTTAATTGGCACCGACTTTTTGCCCCACAAGTGCATCTTTCTGTTGGCCGCCGCGCAATCACACTCAGTCACGTCAAAGTTGCAGAGGCGGTACGGCGTTTATTGCTTTCCCGTTCACGCGGCGGGGTGTTGTTTTGCTAACCAACTCCAGTTAAGATCATGCATTAAGAGTGTAAAATGAAAAGCTGCATGCGGCACACTTTGGGGGCTCAGGCGCAGTAATGAACACCAGCACGTTGAAGGAGAACGTGTGCCATGACGCCTTACAGCTGATTATACTGTATAGGGGCCGTCTTTAGCTGAGATAATCAATTTTAATCCCACAGAAAATGCTATATGGACGTTTTTCCCCTCAGATGTTAGCTGCAAATACACCAAAACGCAGGTAGCAAATGAGTGTTTATGAAAGTTCACTTGCAGCTTCTTTACACTAAGCGAGATTGTAGAAAAAAATTGTTAGACAATTGGATCACGGGTCTTTTTTTTATGCAAATAGTGTCTGGTTGCAATATTAATGAGTTTAAATGATGGCAAGCTGGATACAGTGTTGAATGTTTGTGGGCTGTGTCGGAACCTGGTTTTATTTTTCTTTCAATAGGCGCAGAAGTCTCAGCCACAAACCGAAATGACTACGTAACTTGAATTTGTACTTAAGTCGGAAAATGTCTTCAACCTACGTTTGCATTAAAGCCAGAATTATGAGAAATGTTTGTATGGAAAACACTTCGACACTATACATGTACTGGAAGAAAAGCACGGCATTAACTGAATGTGCCTTGTGACATTGTAGTTTTTTGCCACTCGTTGCGGCCATTCATTATCTCAAAAACACAATACAGCCCAGTACTCTGTATCTGGACCGTTGTCAACAGAGGAGTCTCTGTCAACGACAGTACAGCAGCAGTATCCAACCACCAGGTTACGGACGAGTACATTTGATACGAGGCTGCAGAGTCAGACTAAAAAAAGGAATGTACATTTTTGCCAATCAGAGTCTGAATGAAGTTTTATTTAGAAAAGAAGATGCATCCGCCTGTGCCCCTGTTCACAAGGTAAACTTCTCTAGGTCACACGATATGGTAGTACAAAAGTATCCCACAAAAAGAGCAAAAATGTGTGGATAAAAATCTTCTGAAAGGTGAAAAGGAGAGATAATGAGAGGAAAAAGAGCCTTTAACTTCCAAGAAAAAGAAACTGATGCATTTAGAAGCCAATATCAGCAGTCAAACTAGAAATTTGGGTTTATCACTCAATGTGATTTTCTTGCCTTAATCCCGTAGTGTGAAATTTCTGGTGGAAAACTCACAAATGAGGCAATGAAGCCTTCAAAACTGCTCCAAAACCTGACTGAATAGCTTGCTTCCAGTTCCAACATCAAGGCGGTGACCAAAACAAAATGACAGAGTAGACCGGACATAGGTAACCCACTTTAGGTGTCATTGCATCCCATCACCCCAAGATGGGACTGGCTTGTCGAAGAGAAACAAGCGCAAGGTTCCCCCTAATTCCAGCTCTATTCAGCAAGATGTTGAGTTGTATTTTTAAAATGCTTTTTCTAGGTCGGTGAAAATATTGATTCGCAGCCCATGGCAGATGAAACGTTGGGGACCACCGCACTACAGGACAATGTATGGAATTCATCCATCCATGCATTTTATTTGGCTTACCCTGTTCAGGCTCCCGGGTAAACTGGAGTCTATTCAGTGCAGCTCTATCCTGGACTGGTCAAGCATTGTCAAGACGACTTAATGCAAACAGTAAAACACACATCCCATCAAGTTATGAGATGTCTGAAATTCAGAGTCACAGGGGTAAAACATTCCAACAAGTAGGCATCCTGAGATGTGATGAGGCAGATGGAGAAAGCCTTTATTCCATCCTTTCCAGAGTCTTAGCATGACTAAGAGCAACTAGGGCGATGAAGTGAGCAGGTTACAGCAGATTTGTGACTGGTACTGGACCGATTGACGCCATGCATGAGCATGTCGTTCTTGCCTCCGAGGGATTGAATCGGGAGACAGAGATGGAGGATCTCAGCTTGTCTTATATAATACCAGTTAATTTCTGATTTAAAGATCAAACTGCCGTGTGGCATGAATATGTATACGGTACATGAACCTCTTCTTCTCTGAGAGGTATACAGAATAAGATAGTAAGATTTGCATAGGAGAAATGCAGGTGTTAGAGCAGTACAGGGTAACCAGCACACAGCAGACTGTTTCAAAAAGAAAAATAACTATACATAAACAGAAGAAAAATTACATACACTGTACTTATAGAAGACAACTGTCATAAATGATGACATTTTTGTTTCCTTTTTAAATATCCGATAACTTGACATTCTTTGATATTTTAAAAATGGATCAGTCTGTTGGTTGGACAAGTGCTTCTTGGTGAGAGGTAAGAAGCATGAAGGTATTATTATACTGAACATGCTCAGAGGTGTTTAAGTGATTTTACAGTACCAAAAACGGGTTTGGCAACACTGACCCTCCAAACAAAGAAAAGACATGCTTCATGAAGATAAGATTTCACATTCCCAAGCTTTGATACAAACTCGCTCACTAGGAAGGAAATGCCTGGCCGGGGGCTGACATATGAAGTGTTAAAAATGACACCGATCAACAATATCTGTTGTTGGATGGTCACGACTTCTAATATTCAGGACTGGATAAATCAGCCAATGGAGGAAGTTGGTGTGTCAGAAAGCATCTTATCTCTTAGAGTGCAGACATGATTGGATATCCTTGTAGGTCAAACATGCCATAGGGCTCGGCTGTGAATGAGTGTGGCCTCGGCACATGACGAAGGGGTGGGGAAAGCATTGTAAGGCACTAAGCCTCCCCGGGCTAATAAGAGGTGACCCACCAAACTCCCTTGCACCAAACTGTCCAACTTTCACCTGGGCACGGAATGGACTCCAAACTTTGAAGTTATCTAGGGAACAAAAAACGGATGACGTTTGAGGCAGAGTTGATGCCAGCGAGGTTTATTGCTGTCAGATTGGATGTAAACTGACAGATCACTTTCGGAGCGTCTGTGAAGCATATAGGGTGTATTCCTTTCGCTCCATAGTCAAGGAGTTTCCTCCATGATCTGCAGTGACGTGTCCCGCTGAGCTTATCTGGCCCTATTTTGAGAGTGCCTGCCAGCCGAGGTAAGATGCTTCCCACTTTTAACACTAGCCACGCTTTCAAAATTCCTGATGCTACAAAGCCAACTGAATTCAGCATTGGTGAAACGCGTGTCGCTTTGTCAAGCTCGTGGCAAAGTATTATGTGAAGATCTAATTTCCCTATGCAAATATTTAATACTCATCTATTTTCAATGAGACAAAACCACTCGATAAGCAGTCACGAGTCGCAAGAGGCCCAAAGCTGGGCTGCAGGGAGAATGAATGAGATTGCTCGAAGCATCGCAAAGCTACATGTTCATCGAATGATTTTCAGTGGGAATTCTTGCCAAGTTAGTGGCTGTACAAAGCTAATCATAAATGCGAAAGGGAAAATATCAGCCTCTATGGAGGATTTGTTGTAGTCGAGATGTTATTTCCAGGCTTCTTTTAATGTTACCCCAATCCAACAGCTCTTATCTCAACATTAAACTTCAATTAAGTTAGCGTCTGGCGAGCAAGTAGCAAGTAGTGTATACTTTTGGCATAATGCGCACGCCCACTGAGTCCCTGCAGAGCCCCCCCACCAGTTGCCTTGTGCTACTATTTGTTTTTAAGAGGCACAAAAGCAACCCACTGCTCTTTTTTTCGACCTTTAAAGTTTCAGGGGCATTAATGTCTCTGCCTGTCGCAGACCATTTATTGACTTTAATTTTCACCAATTAAGTTTAGAACTTGGCAATCAATCCTTTTATATAAATGTCTTTTTCTTTTCATTATCTCAGTGATTTTGCCGCTTTATCTGGAGCCTTGTCCCTGTTTACCATGTTGTCCATTTATCAACTCCACTCAGCCGTTGAATTTTTCATCCCTTCAACGCGAGCACAGAACATAACCCCCTCCCACCCCCCATCCCACCTCTGGTTCCCTCCCAACTCACTCCTGCTCCTGCATGGATGGATAGCAACTACAGTATTTCTAGACAGCGAATATTGTTCAAGTGGGTGTTTTTGCGTTCATGCTGATCTTTGGTTTGCAAATTCGGATAGACGACGGGAGTGAAGGGGGATCCGGAACATTCACTTCACCTAAACTATCCCATGTTTACAGCTACGCAGGCAGGACACAGGTCAGCGACTCCCAACCACTGTGCTGTGAGAGATCTGATTTCACTCATTATTGAATTTCTCCCCAAAAAAATGTATCTGTGTTCAGATACTCATGCCAGCATCATATAGTGAAATGCAAAACAATAAATGCTCTTCCACTAGATAACAGAAGGTACCATTAACCTGTGTATCCACCCCTTGCATTCAGACCCCAAATACACAGCCTCAAAATAGCTTTGTGTTCAAGGAAACATGCTGAGATTTTACACAAAGCAAATCATTTTGGGAGTAAATAGAAACAAGGTCCTATGGATGAATAAAGATTGGGTAACACTGACATATACAGTCTGACTGGAATGTGCATTCTATGTTGAACAAAATAGGCTACTGTATGTCCATCTCTATATAAAAGACTCACAAAGTACACCGTATTGTAGAAAAACATTGTACAGTAATATATATTCTCTTCTTGTTAAATAAAAAAAATAACATGATGCTTTGTCAAGCCAATCCATCCATGCAAAAATCAATGGCTCAATGTGGAAGTGATAACTATTTTTGTAGACCAGGTGACATCAACGGTGTGTATGAATGCTGTAAATAAGAACACGTCACTTTCTCCCCCATTTCTTCACGAGTTCAGTGCAGGAGAAACATTTACAGCTGCATAGCAGCAGCCAAAATCCCAGCTCAATAACAAAAGTTCTTTCACACATTAAATATTTACTCCTCACTACGCAGAAGTGGCCTCTCCAATACGTTTATAAGACCGGTCTTTTATAAGAGAATTCGTCAACCAAATCAAGTACAAAGCAGGTCAAGAAAAAGGAGCACTTCATAGAGCTGGGGGCTACGCAGCTGTGTGAATTCCTCGTGTTCATGCTCTGATCAATGTTTTCTCCGAGTGGCCTCCCCAGTGTAAACAACACAGTAAGTTGTTGACTCCACAAATGGACTCTTATTCATCAAGACTTAAGCGAGACTGCTGGAGATCAGTGGAAGGGCGCGCGTGCAGAGCCAAGCTATCTCCTTAAGAGCATCCTCAATCTCGCACCCTGTTGTCCACTTAGCAAAATGTTCAGGATGTGCTCAACTTGGAAGCGCTCAGAGGCGCACTTTAGTCATGGTGGCTACCGCGCTCATGTTGATTTTAAACTACAGATAAAACATGAGACTCACCTCCATCACACCACCACAGTTTTGTCTTGATTACTGTACTTTGGATCGAAGTTTTGAGGTTGAATGTGACAAAATTCCCCTAGCTCAAGTTTGGGGAAGATAAACGATATCTACAGATCCACAACACAAATTGGCAAGTTTAATTCAGTATTTTGGTGATGAACTGGTGCCTCCCCTAATGAAAATACATTTACTGTGTTGATGGTTTGTACTCGCGTGACCACCCCCTCAAAGCAGGATAATTTCAGCAAAACTAGAAAAAGAGGGTTAAAAGGTATCACCGTAATTCTTGTTCGTTAGGGTATTTAAAAAAAAAAAGTCATATCACAGACATTGAATGTAAAGGTTGCCTCCTGACCAATACAAGTGACAAATAGGATTGTTTCAGGATGGTGACACAATATCCTATTGTCCTGACAAATGACAAACAATGAAAAATGGAATATTAAAGGGGAAATCAACTCAAAACTTGATAATTATATTGTGTCCTTTACACCCCCGCTAGTGTAAACACAGTATTACGATTAATATTATGTTTGTGGAATATGATTTAAGCCACAAAATCCATCCATTTTTATTTACCTCAGAAGGCAGCCATTTTGCCCCTTGCTGTCAAATGAAAATGACA
Source organism: Hippocampus guttulatus (assembly GCF_054856545.1). Taxonomy (NCBI): domain Eukaryota; kingdom Metazoa; phylum Chordata; class Actinopteri; order Syngnathiformes; family Syngnathidae; genus Hippocampus; species Hippocampus guttulatus. The sequence continues at coordinate 6,167,209 of NC_141268.1, forward strand.
TCACAGTTGCTCAGGGCTCAGGTAATGACCAATCACAGCTCAGCTTGCAAATGCCACATGACCAAACTGAGAAAACAGGTGAACCATGATTGCTCGTTACTTGAGCCCTGAGCATCTGTGATCTCACTTCAGTCGACAGCAAGTGGCAACATGGCCACAAAACCTGAGATGGATAAAATGTTTGCTGCTCAGTTCATATTCCACAAGCACAACATGAATCAGAATACAGTATTTATACTTGCGGGGCCACATAGAACAAATTCTTAAGAAAAATGTAAAAAAAACAACATTTGAGTTGACTTCCTCTTTCAGGAAGATGAAATATGAATTAATAAATGTGTTCTTTTCTGCAAAGGTTCTCCTGGTTGCACCACATATAGAGAAACAGAAACCAACCCTTGCTCGTCAAAATGGCACCGGCCGTCGGAGGTCCAGTCGGCTACACCCCCCCGGAGGGCGGCTGGGGATGGATGGTGGTGATTGGGGCCTTCATCTCTATTGGCTTCTCTTATGCGTTCCCCAAGTCCATCACTGTCTTCTTCAAGGAAATTGAAATGATCTTCAATGTTACCAGCAGCCAGGTCTCCTGGATTTCCTCCATCATGTTAGCGGTCACGTACGGAGGAGGTAACCACATCTTCAGATATGGGATTTTACCGAAAGAATGATTCAAACAGACCATTTGTGTCAAACTATAATGTTCTATTAAGTGTCCCCACCAGAATCAGTCATCATGAAAAACAACCCGACGAATGAAACACTTGGGCAATATTTTAAGTGGCAAAACATTTGCAGCAATACAGGTGCAATAACTCTCTTATAATGTGTGCCCTTCATTTCATACCCAGCTTCTTTTTCTTTTTTTTTGAAACAAGTCGTATGGGATTTTTTTCACATTACACACACTGCCCTGCTAACTATAACGTATGTAACAAGTAGTTAAATTAGATTAAATTAAATGAATTCAAATGGTTATATGATAAAAATGATGTCATTTTGTAATTATATAATATATATATAACAATTGCATTTGCCTTTCTTCAATGGAAATTGAAACAGTGGGTATGTTGCAGAAACGTTTATATTTCCTAATTTTTATCATATTATGTATGTAGTTGAATGTTGTGTACCAGCTTGCTAACTACACATTTCAGCTACAGCATAACGACTTAAATGGGGATGTCCTAAAAGGCACAAGGTGGTGATAATGACTACTTTCAAGAAAATACTGTTGTCCTTTCACTCTGCTTCAGTGTTGCATGCAGTACATCACATATTCACACCATGCAAGGAAAGAACTCCTGAACTGATTGGGTGCCTTGGCCAAGGGCACTTCAACAGTCCTCAGCAAGCACACTCGAGTTTCTTCCAACAATTGTCTCTAAATTCCCTTATTTAGTTCCGTAGCCACATTCTAACCCTTTGAAGTTCGGATGGACTGAACCCCTACTGCTTCAAATTGCTAAAACTTCTTTTAAGACTTAAAAAGAGAAAAAAAACACTACTTTGAAGACTCTAAATTGTCTTTGAGGTTTACAAAACAGGACCGTTGGGTGAATTTTTGGATTGGCTAGGTTGATTTGTACACATCCTGAATGTGTTCCGTTAGAAGTGAGGTAGGCCACTTTGATGAGATGAATGAAAACACGCAGGGCAGGTAATGATGGAGCTTTTGTCTACTCTGCATGATATTCCTCAGAGGGAGAAGAAAGATACCGGCCGTCCCTCGCAGCTATATGCTTCAGAATGAAAAGAGTTGCACTTCTCTTTATTCCGATGCGAGACAAACGGCTAAAAAGGATGAAAGTGGCCAGTTTTTTGCGATCTCTGAAAAGTGTCTAGAACGTTTTTCCTTAGTATGGCAAATAAATATGAACCTGAAAACATTGCATCACACAATATTACACCACAAGCACTAATGTATGTTTTTAAGTGAAAAATGTGTTCGGAAAGTGTGCAAACAAATGAAAGGTAGTTGCGTTATGAATGCATGGCATCATACATTATGTAAGAGTGAGTTCTGCTTGTTAAGTCAACAATCGCTCATTTCATGTCCAACTCAAATGAAACTACACATCCATCTTAATCTCTCATTCCTCATGACATCAGCAAGCAGGATGTTTAACATCAAATGAATCAGAGCTGCTTATCGTACAGCGACACATTCCACCGAGAGGCTGACTGACACCGTCAATGAATGCAAATGTTTCGATGTAAATATACACAGATGACAGCAAGTGGCACATTAGAAATTGAACGTTAGCAGGGAAATGTGTTTGCAGGCACTGTGATGCTGAAGCTTTGCCTGCTTAGCACTCGCTGCACGTCAGCGGGACGAGTTCATTAAGCGACTGTTGCACACCTCTGTACTCCCTCCATTTTTGATCCATTACCTTCATAATATTCCGCACCGGTTCGTCTCCAACCTTTTTATCCCGTGCAGCTCTCCCCGCGGCCCTGCCAGGAAAGAACTCGTTGATAGCTCGGAGACGGCCTGCATTACAATTTAAAGACCTTTTGTCTCGCGTGGCGTCGGCAAATGAGTTTGGACAACCTCTAAACAAAAACTGTCAGTTTCCATTTAGATGGACTGGGCAGTGTGGGGATTTGGCAAGAAGGCGATCTTCCCTGTGGGCCCTCATAGACACTCAAAGCCTCTTAGAACCCACATATGGACGAATTGCACGCATTGCACGGAAGGCCGAACGAAATGTTCTCATGGACCATATTTTGAGCCATGGGCGGAAGATTTCTTACCACCGGTTTAAAGAATCCTCACATGGCTGCAGAACCAAACACTTGTGGCTTAGTTCCACCTGAATAACAGCTTAATTCTAAGAACCCTGCATTAAAGATTTGCTGATATTGTAGCGCTAACACACTGTGTCCACAACCTCCATCCACACGTTCACAAAATAAAACACCCAGTCCTGAACTTCCAATCATTTTTCAAATGTATTTCAAGTCAATTTAAGGAGATTCCACAAACAAATTACACCTGTCAATGTGTATGCATCTCCAAGCCAAATAAGTTATTATTTCATTATAGCTCTCAGTTTTTCTGACGGATCCTATTATGAATGGAATGAAAACGCATCTACTGCAGTGCACCACTGACAAAAATGATGCACAAGTTGTTGCGAGTTTGCTTGGCCTCAGATGTGGTGCTGTGGCTCTCTTGTGGGCAAAAACAGAATTGCAGTCACATCCAATCCAACCCAATACAGTCATCGTGTGTGTGTGCTTGTTTTTATTCTCAGGTCCTATCAGCAGCATCCTGGTGAATAAATATGGAAGTCGTCGTGTTATGATGCTGGGAGGATGTCTTTCCGGAGTGGGCCTTGTAGCCGCCTCTTTCTGCAACTCTGTCCCAGCACTGTATTTTTGCATTGGTGTCGTGGGAGGTACTGTACTTTACGTGTGATTTTTTCTTATCACCAATTATGCACACCTATGCCACCTATTGTTGTGAAACAACAATAGGTTGTCCAAATGCTATAAAGCAGACCGTTTTCCACAATTTAAAATGGTTCCCGTGTCGAAATAACGTTTCTCTGACAATGATCAAGAATGATAGCACTTAAACATTTATTGTCTCGCTGGCACTAGCCCGTTTTGAGGGCATGGCCCTGTCTCATGCAAGTGAGCAACTCATCGCCTACACTGCGGAAATGACAGGTAGCTGAGCTAAGATTATTGCGATGAGATAAGTGGCTTGTACGTGTGGAAGTAGAACCCAGATTGTGTAAAAAATAGGGCAAGACTACATTCACTATTATTGAGGAAATGGCAAACCTTTGCTCAACCTAGCTTCTAAGGAATGGGAGGAGAAAGTGAACAGGTATTATGGAAACCACAGGTGTCAAAGTCAAGGCCCGGGGGCCAGATCTGGCCCGCCGCAAATCAAGCATGTCAAGTTCCATGAGGCTTGCTAAAGTCTGAACCAAAATTTAAAATTGTCATATGTAATCCACTATAAGTCATTATTCTTGACTTGACTGATTTTAGAAACTATTTATTAATTTGTTGTGTGCTGTGTATGTAATATGTGGAGGTGATTAAACATTTGTATGGTTTCCCAAAATTCATAATGACCCTCCAAGTCAAACCGTATCTACAATGTGGCCCGCGACAGAAATGAGTTTGATTGGTGTAAACTAATCATACTGTGTGAAGACATATTTCACAAATTTCAGAAAATAGACTGGAAAGATTAACTGTGGTTGTTAAATTTCACATTTCATGCTTGGCCAGGCCCTCCAGAGTTCCATCTTAACGCCATTCAAAAGTTACATTTTCCATAATATGCCCCGTTTAAATAATATTTGTGATTGTGTTTTAGGTTTGGGGTTGTCCTTCAACCTAAACCCCGCCCTCACTATGATTGGGAAATACTTCTACAAGAGGCGTCCCATTGCCAACGGCATTGCCATGGCTGGTAGTCCAGTCTTCCTTTCCACGTTGGCGCCTCTCAACACATGGTTCTACGACCGCTTTGGCTGGAGAGGAAGCTTCCTCATCCTGGGCGGCCTGCTGCTCAACTGCTGCGTCGCCGGTTCCCTTATGCGACCCATCGGACCGAAGCCCAAACCGGTGGAGAAGACTACGGAGCGAAGGAGCTGTTCGCAAATCATGAACAGCTTCCTCGATCTGTCTTTGTTCAAGCATCGTGGCTTCTTGCTTTACATTTCGGGCAATATCGTCATGTTCTTTGGCCTTTTCGCACCGTTAGTGTTCCTGAGCAATTTTGCAAAGAGCAAAGACATCCCGAAAGAGAAAGCTGCTTTCCTGCTGTCTGTCCTGGCGTTTGTTGACATGGTCGCGCGGCCCTCGATGGGCATTGTGGCCAACAGCAAATGGGTTCGGCCAAGGATCCAGTACTTCTTTGCCGCCTCGGTGCTGTACAACGGCGTGTGTCATGTCTTCGCCCCTATGTCAGTCGACTACAAAGGCTTTGTGATTTACTCCATGTTCTTTGGCTTTGCTTTCGGCTGGCTGAGCTCCGTATTGTTCGAGACACTGATGGACCTGGTGGGAGCGCAACGCTTCTCCAGTGCCGTTGGCCTGGTCACTATCATTGAATGTGGCCCCGTGTTGCTGGGACCCCCTTTGCTAGGTAACCGACTCAGTCGCAAACATTACAGTGGAACCTCCACAGTCGAATAATTATATGACAGACATAGCATACAAGTAAAAATAGAAGTGAATCAATGTTTAATACAACCAAAAAAAGCAACACCACTGTTTATCACAAGAGTTACATTCCAGATTTACCCACAATCGGTGAAAATACAAAAAAATAAAGAGTAAAGTGGACTCTTGTAAAGTTGAAATTCGGCACCCATGGGTGAAGCTATTTGCAGAATATTCACACCCACAATCACACCGAGGGACAATTTAGAGCACTCCAGTGACCTTCCATGCATGTTTTTGGAATGTGGGAGTAAACCGCAGTACCCGGAGAAAACCCACACCAGCACAGGGAGAACTCCACACACCCACAACCTCTGCACTGTGAGGCGGTTGTGCTAATCAGTCAACCGCCGTGCTGCCCGACAGTAAATATTTGTATGAAAAATGCTTCTAGGCATTCAGTACACCGCTGCACAAACTACTTATTTGCACACTGTGCTTACCGTTGAAACTTCATGTCGAACCCGTCGTGAAACCAAGGGGCCCCTGTTTTAAGATTTTTTTTAATGTGTATTTTTTGGCAACATTTTTTGTCATGTTACCTCTAGTCATTAAAATTTATTTATGCAATGTAACTGATATTAAATGCTGCGCTGAAGGGCCAGACCCTGTGCTGTGTCCCAGTCAGTTCCAGTGATGTTTCTACGGTTATCATGACACTTGCTCGTATTCCAAATTGTGCCGACTTTGCCGGTATTTGACTGTGGAAGTTTCACTCTGTACTGTGGTGTGGACTGCCGTAATTACATCACACCCTTATTATCTTCCTCCTCACAGGGAAGTTCAAGGACATCTATCACGACTACAAGTACACGTACCAGGGCTGCGGGATTCTCCTCATCGTCTCTAGTTTCTTCCTCTTCATGGGTATGGGTCTCAACTATCGGCTACTGAGGAAAGAGAAGAAAGAGGAAGAGCGAATGGCCAGAGTGGGAGATCATAAATCCTACAGGGACATTGCAGCCAAGGTGGTTGAGTCCAAGAACACAGACACTGTCTAAGTGGTCTCATTTTCAGTCACTTTGTTTCAAGTCATAGAGATAAACCTGAAAACATCCTGCCTCATTTATGACAAATCTCTAGTTAGCGTTCACTTTTGTTTTGACCACAAAAAAATAAACATTTGTATTGTACCATCACATGCACTTCACTGGAAAAGATTTATATGCTATGACTGTATTGGTGTATACAAATAATTTTGAAATAGGGACTGTTATTGTGTCTGCTTGCAATAACCAATTTAATTCACTTTTTACACAGATTCAATATGTGCATTACATCACACAGCATGTTGTTTTCTCCTATTTTGATGATTAAATGTAGTCATGCAGAGCGTTATTCTACTTGTATCACTACGTTGAACACAACATGTTACTCTCCTATTTTTTTCTTGACAGAAAATGTTCTGAAATGAGTGCATGGAGACCTTATTGCATGGTTTGTATCTTCTTGTACAGGAAAACATACTAATGTCTGACTGAGTTGCTTTACTCATGTCATATATTGCATTCACAATTACAGAGGAATTTTGCAACTTCCAAACTGTTTATTTTTGCTTCACACAAATAAATAGAAAAGACCTACAATGTTTGTCTAGTGGATTCCTATCTTGCTCATTATTACTGACTGGTTGAAGCCTTGGAAATATTGCAATTCCCCTTAAATTATATGTTAATGCTGTGAAAGCATGAAGTTAATTGAGCATTGGTTATTGTCCTTATAATAACAATCCCTCTATGCCAATATGCCACCTAACTGGACGGTTACTGAGGTGGTGCCAAGACCTCATCGCTTTTCTGTTTGAGTGGGGGTTTGAACCTGGCCCCGGCCTTTTTCTGTGGCGTTGGCATGTACTACCCACTCAACTTGTGTGTGTTTTCTCATGGTACTCTGGCTTCCTCACACGTTCCAGAAACATGCATGTTAAATTCAGTGAAAACTCTAAATCAAGGATCTCCAAGTCCAGTCCTTGGGAGCCCCTATTCAGCCTGTTCTAGGCTCCTGGGCAGCGACCTGCCTAATAACCAGAATAGAAAACGGCTGTATGGATGGCCAGCGACCTGCCTAATTCAACGGCAGAGAAAATAGATGGATGGATGGCAAGTGGATTTTTACAGTACAATGTAAATACACACACACACATGCACACAGGCGGGCGCCCAAGCACGCACACGTGCGCATACGCAAGCAGCACGCACGCACGCCAAGATGAGCGACAGCCGGAACGTCACTGAATATGAACGGAATCGAAGCACACAGACACACAACGTTTTTTTCGCCCCTATTTCCTCCTCCCAACGTTCGCACTCGACTTGGGACCAGTCCGCTGGCTCCGGGTCGACCGCGATTGACGTATTGGGACACCACTGCCTTAAAATCGGAGGTAATTCGCTGACTAGCTTAGCGTTTAGCGCTAAGCACCGTTGTTTGCGCATGAGCGGTGATTTAGTTGTCATCTGATTGGTTGCCCTGTATGTCAATCAAATAATGGAATTGATGATAGGCTGACATAGTAAATTCTGTGTATTTAACTCCGTTGTTTGAATGGCAGTGCGACTGCCGAGGCATTTTCGACGCTTGTCATTTGAAAGCCCAGGAGCCGCATTGAGCCAGCCAAAGAGCCGCATGCGGCTCTCGAGCCGCGGGTTGGCCACCCCTGTTCTAGGGCATGGGCAATGTATGACTCTTCCATAATCTGGCCCACCAGACATTTACATTATTATTACATTACAGTCCTACAATATCTGTTGCATGAAATTGAAATGTTTTCCTCAAATTGGTTAAGATGTATTTGTTCATTATTAATTAATGTATTTAATTGAATAATGGATTTCACACACACACACAAATCATATATATATATATATATATATATATATATATATATTGTATATATACAGTATATTCAATTGGGATATCACGTTTAATGATTAATTACATTTGATACTACGTTTATTAATCACGATTAGAACAGTGAGGCAGTTTTTAAATTCATGCGTTAAAAATACTGTACCCTTGTTAACAAGTGTGCTTACCGCAAGCCTCACGTTAAGTATGCTCCTTCATTTGTTTTTAAGCAGACGTTAATGTTCCGTCGCCATTTTGTAAAATGAACTGACTTCGCACACAAACGTTCGTGAGTTGTAGGTAAGAAACGAGTTTAAAAACGCTTATTTTTTATGTTGTTATTGACAGTTATCTGATTTTGCAAGTAGTCACGAACAAGTAGCGGCTCTGGATATCCACGAGCTAAACATTTCACTCATTATTTAACAATTAAATGTATTGTCGCCAACAGCATCTGTTACTTTGTCTTGAACGAGCTCCGAAACAATGCTTTCGTCACAACTAAAGGTGAGCGCTCATTACATTTACGCTAAAAAAAATAATGTGAATAGGTACCCCTGATCATTATCCCCTGCGAAGTAGTCATTCGGGCGTTGGACTTGATTCCTAGATGGCCAAAGACGGACGGTTCAACTTCAAACTTTTGGTGCCACCAAGGGTGAATAATTGCAGCCAGGTGTCTGCGGTTAAACCCCAAGAGAGTGTCGAGAACAGAGTTGAGCTGGTCAGTACGAAGTATTTATACTTAAGTAAATTTTTAGGTGTCTGCTAATTTAGTTATTATATACTGAGTATTTATTTTTCTGACAACGTTTGAGTTAACTCTTAAAACAGACTAAGTTCGTCAAGATATGTTCATGCATTTTTGTCAACAACGGAAAAAGACATAGATATCAATCACTGTTGAGATTTTGGTGATTTTAGATATTTGGGGCAAATAAAGCAGGGGGGAAATTAAAACATAGAGGAACGTGAACCAGTAAGCAATGACGATGGCAACATAATTGGAGAAGCGAGATATTACCAATCCATTGATCTCGTCAGCTACAAGAATGATCTATGGTGAATGTGCAGTGTCCTCTGTCCACCTACAAACTAACTGCTTCTGGCCTCTCAAAATTCTGTCTAATCAGAAAACACATACCTGTATAAGTGAGGCATGGTTTTTTTTCAGTTTTCAATGGCTAGTTTAGCGATTTTCTGTCATGATTTCACGACGTTAACAAAGATATTAGACCACGTTTTGTTTTTTCTATGCTTTTTGAATTTTATTGAAGGAGTTGAATCAGTACTTCGACTTTTTGCAGTCATTATTTACTGAAGTAGTTGTACATCTACTTTCGGGATATATTGTGTGAGAGCTGTGTTCACCATGGACATGTGGCGTATTGAGAAAATAACCAATATCCCCCGTTGCTCTGTAAACGGTGGACATAAAATGTCTTCACTCCCTTTTTCAAATACCAGGTTTTTGTGACATTAAGAAAATGAGTTCAAGAAAAGTCATGTAAAAGCTTGTGCAACCACATTATCTCAATTGTTTGTTTTTATTTCACCTCTCGAAAAAAATACCTTTGTTTTCAATTAAATTGTATAGATTATAAGACATAATGGGGAAAACAAATATTTGAAATTATTTATCTTGGTGTAATTTTTCATAAAAAGCTTATTTTAAATGTTATTTTATTATTACTCTATTTTTTTTTTTTTAATCACAAATCTTTGCACTTGATCAGGACCTTCTCTATCCACTGTACATGTGTTGACCTACTGCTTTTGTTTAGGGTCCCAGTAAATATTTTGTGATAGACCAAAACACGCCAGCCCTCAGCAAAAGTGCTGTCGCCCCAACTAAACCAATCACACAAGGTAATGTCTACTGTGGAACACACATCTTAAAGATGAAGATGCACTGCGTCAAGTGTAAAAGTTGTATGTTATTTGTGTCCTTAAAAGATTGCCTCAAGATGACAGTGGCCCCAACAGAGAGAGTGGAGGTAATGTAATATATATATATATATAAGGCTGTTGACTTTATATATATATATAAAGTCAACAGCCTCTAAATCTACCAGTGGTGCAAATGTAAATGCAGCGCCACAACTGCTTGGTGGTGCCACATTAATTCTAGTGTTGCAATGTGTGCGACACTGCATGAACTTGTTATGCCACTGGCGCACCCTGAGTTCATCTACTGCAAAGTATTCAAGAAAAATAGTACAATTTATACAACAGTATGGAGCCTTGGGTTTGGTATAAATTCTTGGGAATCAATTGAAACTGGGAGTAACCTTCCGATTCTGCCAGAGTCATTCACATTTACAAAATTCCAGTTCCCCGTTTCGATGCCCCATCTCCTGAATGGAATAAGTTCACAGCTGCGAACCGCATGCACATGCACACGGCGGCAATCCAAGGTGTGGCTTAATTTTGTTCAAATAAATGAGCAGTCGCATCACAACACTTTCAGTGACATTACAGGTATATTGTGCAAAGGAGGTCACGCGACCGGTAAAAGTTAACAGTGCTATGGATGACGAGCAGAGACCGCAGCAGACTTCAATCACCTTACATGAGGCAAACAATGAAGGGAGATATGGCCATTTTCCTCAACATGAACGATGTAACTATCTGCTGCTATTTTGAAATGGGTTGCTAAGATATTCTGTTTTGCTACTATACACCAAGTTAGGTTAGCCCATCAGTGGGAGCAACATGTATACACTCATTTTCAAATGTGTATTTGTATTTTCTGAGGTTTTCAAAAATAATGCTCTGTTGTGCAGTGGAACCTATACTCCGGTGAAAAGAAAATGAAAAACAAACAATTCAGGTTTGATATTAATACTTTGTTGACAAATTGAGAGGATTTAATCTAAAAATAGCTGATTAGCTAGGCCATTTAGGCCGGGGTGTCCAAACCTTTGCTTCCAAGGGCCACATTTAGAAAAACAGGCCTGGCCCCTAAAATAATTGGAATCAGGAGTCGTTGGGAACTGAAATGGAAACAAGCAACCAGGACTGGAATTCAAATTCAAACGATCATGCTCAACCCTAGGGAGCCTGTCTAATGTGCGCCACAACAAGCGCACAAGTCATGCGCACGGCACAGGGCCGCACTGGAGTGGTTACCACAGCATGATTCGGCGGCTGCACATATAAAATCTCATTTATGGCCACCAAAATCTTCGGGCGATACCTGCGTAAATAACCTGGATCGAATGGTCCACAGAGTGACTGTGCTCCTGGACAGCTTTGTTCAAAAATGTTTGACGAAGTGGAGAAAATCAAATGCTGGAAATTCAAAGTGGACTCTGATGCTGCGCAAAGCGAGAGGAAACTTCAGGAGAACAAAAGAACAATTGAGACTCAGCGCAAAGCCATTCAAGAGTTGCAGGTGTGTGCCTTTTGAGGCAAATACTGCACATGTCCTGTATTTGTGTAATTTCATATTGTGTGAGTGTGTGCTTTACAGTTTCAAAATGAAAGTCTAAGCATCAAGCTTGAGGACCAGATGAGTGAAAATGAGGATTGGCGGAACAAGTATGGGTTTTTTTATGTTTTTTTTTTTTTTATATACTCAGCAGTTTCCACATGCACAGTCCTGCTTTTGAATAATCAATGTTTTGATTCAGACACAATGCAACCCGCAACTTGTGTAATTTGCTGAAAGAAACCTTTGAGCGGTCGGCAGACAAAATGCAATTATGTGAGTGTGTTGAGCTCTTCCGCAAATCTCGCGGCCTCATCAATGTGACAAAATTGACACACATTTCTACGTTTTATAGTTGAATCTGAGCGAGATGAGACACATCACCTTCTAATGGAAAACAGTGAACGTGTTCAGGTAAAATACATAACATCAGCTAAAAAGTGAGGAATAAACGGTCAGACAATGAATAATTAATCTTCCCAGAAACTGATAGTGGCATTTGAACACCTTCGCGATCAAGCTGAAGCCAATCAGAACGAGTTGCATTCTGGTTCGTTCTTCAACATTTCTTTCTTTTTTGCATGTTGACCAAAAAAAAAAAAAATCTCTTTTCATTCACAGTTAAAGCTAATTTGCAAAAACTTGAAGAGCTGAAAGAAAACTATCAGCAAGAATGCACCCTAAAAGAGAACATGGTCAGTAAGTAGAAGACTGATGACTGCCTTTGTAACACAAACTGCTAAAAGACTTGACGGCTCCACAGGTGGCGACACTGGAAGCTAAACTTCAGGAGAAAGTAGGCGAACTAGAGGAAGTCCAGCGTGACCTTCATGATACTCAAAATCAATGCAGACTGCTTCAAGAGGCCACAAGTAAGAATGATGCCAAAAAGTTAATCACATGATTACATTTATCGACATTCAGTTAATTATTTTCTTAAAGGGGACTCATTACGCAATATTGACTTTAATTGCGTGTTTCACATAGTTGGGTCTTTGGAGTGTCTGCCAACTCATCAAGTGAAATGACATAGTTAGGACCTGATATACTGCGTTCCAGGAAAGAGAATATGCAAATTGATTAATTTAACATGTGCAGTAGGATTTACAGCGGCTATAAAAAGTCTACACACCCCTGTTCAAACATCGGGTTTTTGCAATATAACAAAATGAAACACACTGCCTGCTAATTGGAACTGTTCATGGTTCTTTCAACTTGTCTAATGCTTCCAGTTTGAGCTGAAGAAAAACAACCCCAAAGCATGATATGCAACTTCAACTTGCCTTCTGAAATGTTCCATGGTGAAACCATCAGCACTACCAAAATTAAAAAAAAAAAGAATGAAGCGGTCTCTCATCAAAAAGGCCCTTAGTCTGAATGTTGTGTGAGCTGCCTGTTTCAGAAAATGTGTCCGTGAGCAAGACGTATTGTATTTCCCTGAATTGAGGAGTCACACTCAAGTGAGTGTCACGTGCACTGATCCACACAATACTGTAACTCAGTATAAAACCGCAGTTATGCGATGAAGTGGTTCCTCCATGAGCGAAAATACACTCGAAGCTTTGAATTTGTGGGCACTGGCCTTGTCCAAACCCTTAGCAGGGTAATAGTAGTTTTGGATTTTTCAGTATAGTTGATTTATTTATTTCAGTTACTTTTAATTACTTTTTAGAGCAATTTTGTTCATTTTAATTCATTTAAATGTTTTCCAAAAAGCTTAGTTTTAGTTTTTATTAGTTTTATCTTAAATATACTTATATGGAGTATTTGTCAAGTGCAAGAAAAAAAAAAAGGTCACTCAGTAGTGTGTAAGAAAAGTAAACTATTACTGTCAAACAACTGTGTGTACTTACTCCAGACGTACAGTAATACTGAAATAAATACATTTAAAATGAACCTCAAAAGCTCTGTTATTATACGAAGTGACAAAGATGAAAACTTTGACATATCCATGATAATATTTAGTTTTAGAAATGTAAGATGTTTTTTCAGTTAGTCTTAGCTTTTTTAAAAGCACTGTTGTTTTTATTTTGTCAAAATGTTTTGTGTTTTTTTTTTTCAATTTTAGTTGTAGTTATTTTGTTAGTGTTCAATTAACTATTATAACATTGGTCCCTAGTTGTCATGGTATAGAAAGCCCTACACCAGCGGTCACCAACCTTTTCGAAACTGAACTTGGGTAATGACTAATGTGAAGGGCTAACCGTTTGATACATACAGTACAGTACTTATGAAATCATTAAAATTATCTTTCATCAAAACTACTCAATATCTGTTCTTAATAATGAATGATATTCAATTATGTGAAGACAATTGATCGAGAATTTCCCACAATAATTGTTTTAAAATGCAAAAATGAGTGCACCTGAGCCTTCCCAATGTTGAATTCATCTTGTAATAGACAAAATGGGTTTTTTTTAACTTTTGCAGCTCAACGATGTGAAGAGCTGAGAAGCTCAAAAATGGAGAAAGAGTCCCTTCTCGAAAAACTACACTCAGCAGAGCAGCGCTGTAAAGAGAGCGAGGTGATTTCTGTTGCTGCTCTGTCCATGTCTGATTGATCTGCATATCTGCTCGACATCATAAAACTCTCCAAGAGCCCCTCAGTTGTGGGTTGTCTGCTTTAGCTGAAACATGTCCCCCCCCCCCCCCTCAAAGACAAGACAGGAGGCCATGGGTGTTGTGCTGAGACAGAGCAAAGAAGAACATGAACAGATCCTCAGCAGCAAAGAGTTAAGCTTGAAGGAGGCTTGCCAAGTTAAAAATGAACTAGCCGAGACGCTCGAGCAAGTTCAGAGAAACCTTGTGGAGCTGCAGAATTCATTAGCCTTTGAGGAACGAAGGTACATACTCTTGAGAATTCACAGCACGGAAGCCTGAGTGGTGATTACTTTGGTCATTTTGGTCCCGGAATTACTGTTTAAGGTCTAAGGATTGCGAGGAAAAACTAATGGAGAAAAACAAAGAACTTGAAAGGAGTCTTCAAGTTGTGGGTGAGTCTAAGTGAAAGAAATCTTAACACATTTGGTACTCAATTTGTATTTCAAAAAAAGAGTCAAAGCAACTATTTTTTACTCTGGCAGGAGAACTTGAAGAACAGAGGGCAAGAAAAGATGAGCAAATCACCATCCTTCAGAGTGAATTAGTGAGTTTGACTTATTTTAGTGTGTACCTTGCTGTATTTCAATTGAAAACACTGCTTCTTTGTTATTTGTGCTCTCAGGAAAAAAGCTTGAGCTTAATAGAGCTTGTGAAGGGAAAAGCTGATGTCCTTGAGGTCAGAGTGAATGATCTCCAAGATGAGCTTTCGGCAAAAACCATAGAAGCACATTGATCAGACAACTTTTTTCCCCCCTTAAACCAGTGTGAGGCAGAGACTATACATGCAGACAACGAAAAGCTCAAGAAAGCTGGTGAAAAGGCAGAAGAATTTTTCTTGGAGAAGCAGCGCAACTCTGAGGTTTTTACATCGACTGTGGAAATTGTATGGGAGCAGACACATTGTAATGATTGCACTAGTCAGCTGCATGTGTTTTCACGCTGTTCCACAGAGCAAAGTACACGAGCTGGAGGAAAAGTTGTTCAGTGAAATGAAGAAAACAGAGGAGTGCAGCTTTGAGCTAGTACGACTCAAAACAGAACTCACACAGCATCAGTGAGTCATTCTATAATTAACAGCTTCCTATTATATCACACTGTTGTATTGCCCATGACCAGTGCTATTCGCTTTCCAGAGCTAAGTATGAAGAGCTGCTGTCTCACTTTAATGAGGTTAATTTTGAGAAGAAGGCTCTTGAGCTGAAGTTTGAGAGCACGTCCTCTAATATGAAAGCCATTACAGCAACCATGAAGGTCTGAGTTTTGCCTCATGTTTAGGTCGCTAAACCGCATGTAAACTTGAAATCTAAACCTGCAAATTGTATCCATCAATTAGTAAAAAAAAGTTATTTGTGAATCTGTACATTTGACTGGCAGGGGAGTGAGGAGAAGGCCGTGAAGGTCGCAAAGGAAATTCAGAAACTGGAAGAGGAAAACCAACGTTTAAGGTCAGTTTGTATTTTAGAGATTAGTTAGATTAGTTTTATTTGGATTTCTGAGAGTGTGGAATCAAACAGACTTGAAAGTCTATCTCTGAAAATTTGTTTGTGCGCGAACCGTTTAAAATCAGAATCAGAATCATCTTTATTGGCCAAGTATGTAGAACACACAAGGAATTTGTCTCCGGTATAATGTTACCGGATTATGACTTTGATATATAAATATATGGGGGCTTGGATGCACTAATCATTTTGCACTGGTTTTTTGTCTGCAACCAACAAGAACACCAAAACACTTCAAAGTCAAGAAATAAGAGTAGGTTTCTAAAATAACAAGTCCCTGCAGGAATCCGTCATTCTGCAATCGCGGGATTTGGAATTTGGTATGGATTTCAAAGCTCTGCGGAATTTAAAGCAGTCTGTGGAAAAAAAGGACAAGATGCATATTACATTGGGTGTAGTTTTCAAGTCAGCAGCCAGATGTCGCAGTCAGATAGGCTACAGTGGCATGACAGTGTGGCATGAAGCCCAGTCCAGATTTTTTATTGTTGTTGTTAAATCTGCTCTTTTTATGTTCTCGTTCACATGACAAAAACAAATGTGTCTTCTAATGTAAACTCCCTGTGATATGCAAAGCACAATATGCAAAGCACAATGTTGAGTGACAATGCAAAAGACAACGATGCGCGGCAGTGAAATTGTTAGGTATGTTGGTAGAACGGCATTTCATTTCCCAGAATATCAATGTTTTTAAAATAGATCTCCAAAGATTTTTTACATTTTTTCTTATCGTATGTGATGAGAATGACTTTCTCTGAATTGCATTGAATTAAATTCCACTTCCATCCATCCATTATCCGAGCCGCTTATCCTCACGAGGGTCGCCACACTGGAATGCCGGAGCCCAGATTTGAACTCTGGACTTCCGCACTGTGAGGCGGGCGTGCTAACCAGTCGGTCACTGTGCCGCCCCAATTCCACTTCCTGTAATTCAAATTCAGTTCAATATTCTGTGTGGTGAAGTAAATTCACATTCAAAAGTTTTGCATTTTCTAATGTGGACGACAAGTAACAAAGCATCTTATGTCTTTTAGTTGATTAAAGTGTATATATATTTCTTTTTTGGTGTTTTATAGAGCGGAAGTGCACACTATTCAGAGCTTAACCCAAAGACAGTATGCAGAAATTGAGATGTTGCAGAAGAAAATGGAAGGCAACGTAAGCAACTTCAAATTAATGCTCAGTGGCTATTTTCTTTTGTGATTTTAACATTTCGTTTTAATGTAGTGTCAGCATTTGCAGGAGAAGGTTGTACAAACAGAAGGACAGATCAAAGCCGCAGAAGTAAAGGTGAGGAGAAATAAAGATGTGTGATTATGACTTGTTTTACTTTGACACTGGTATGACATTGTTTTGTGTTGTTTTTTTTTTTTAGTGCTCTTACCTCATGAAGAAAATTGGTGCTCATCGTAAAGCAGTAGGATATCAGAAAGAGGTTTGTAAGACCTACAAACTCGATCATCTACTCGCTTTCTGCACAGCTCAACTTCTCACTTGTGTATTCCAGATTAAAAAACTTAAGGCACAAATGGCAAAAGAGCTTGTGAAATACAGTGAACTTGAAAATAAGGTATGCTTATGGTCCTCTTGTGGAGTAAAATGCTTTTTAAAAACATGTTTAATGCAAGCCCTTTTTTGTTAGATGACCAGCCTGTATGATGAATCAAACAACCAGAAAAGACAGCTTGAAGAAAAGCATCAAAAGCTGGTTGAAGAGCTTCACAATAAATCTTCATTTGCAGCAGATCTTGACAGCAAGGTTGTTTTTATAATGAACTACATTTTTTGGCCCTTTAGAGCAGTGGTTCCCAATATCTATTACTATAGATACTAATACTATTCCCTAAGTCTCCCCTCACTCAAATGTGTTAATGATTCTGGAAAAGTAGAATGTACCCCAGCTGATTATTAAATGAAAATAATTTTATTATGTTTCCTTAATTTCCACATCAAATTCTTAAAAAAAATGAAATCTAAAAATAAATATTCACCTTGAAAATAAATTAGTAATATCAATAAAACAGGAATATACATTTTAAAAACGGTCATTGTTATACTATGTACAGTGTGGGAGTGACGTTATGAGTGTCAAAAGTGATAGAATACTATGTTTTCCCCATAGATAAAAGAGCTGCGATTAACCACAGCCGAGGCTATCAAGAGTAAAGAGGACGCAGAACACAAGTGTCAACACAAGACGGCTGATATTGTCGCACTGATGGAAAAACACAAAGTATGCCCCCCCCCCCCCCACACACACACACATGTGACCCCTGCACACTTTTACTGCCCGTTCAAACACATCCTTCATTTTGTCCTTCCTAGAACCAATATGACCGCATGGTCAAAGAAAAGGATGCGGAACTGGATGAGATGAGGAAGCGTGAGACAGAGGCCATTAACTGCCGGGTGGCTCTGGTACTGAGAACTCAAACTACTTCAATCACATAACAAACCTAAAAAAATAGTTGATAGCTGAAGATTTAGTCTTTACATTTTCTGAAATAGGAGATTGATGTCTCAAAGTTTAAGACTGAAAACGGTCAACTGAAGAAGCAGCTGATAACAGCGAAGGTGTTGTCTTATTAATTTCTTTTTCTTTCTTTTTTTTTTTTTAATATGCAACTGACTAACTTGTGTTTTTGTTGTCAGGATAACTTTCAAAAAGAGTTAAGTGATCTGAAGAAAGAATTGTCTTCGCTTAAATTATCTCGGCTTTCCCAAGACAAGAGCAACACGGTATACATACATGACACAAATACAAGAGCACCGACCACCTCATCTATTTATATCCATACCTATATTACTATTACTGTACTAATATTTCTAGGCAAATCCCTTCAACACAAATCATAAAGGGAGACATGCAGAAACACCAAGAAGCAGGTCTTCAAAGAGGAACGTGTTTGACTTTGCCGAGGTCTGTAAAAGGCCACTGTATATTTTGCTGAAATGAAGAAGCCTAAACTAGTCAGTTGTGTACTTCTGCATTAATATGTACTGGTGACCATTAAAGTATCACACACATTTATTGTTGAGGAAAATGTAACATAACATCCAACATATGGTTTGTTATGTGTGTGTTAGGAATGTGACTTTGGATCCATGAGGATGTCAGGTGAAAAAACCCCAAAGATCAAGGTAGGACCTTCATTGCTCTGTGATGAATGGGGGATCATTTATCAATAGTAAAGACTTACCGTACCATTGAATCAACTCTCAATTTATGCCCAAGGAACATCAGGACTCTGCTTCCCCGGTAAATGGGACAAAGCAGGCTGGCAGAGCAGAAAAAATCAAAGTAACTGATTGATCATTTGGACAATCTGAAATGTTTTGACTCCTCAGCATGCTGATGAATTGCACCTGCTTTGCAGACCTATAGAATAAGGACGCCCCCTAGTGCTGACAAGCCAGGGAGCTGGAGGAAGAGAGCCTTGGAGCTGGAACCCAAGTCTGACAGCTCTGATCCAAACAATGTTTTGGTGAGAATGTTTTTTATTTGTAATCCAATAACAGCAGTAGGTCAAAGGTAGTGTCATTTGTCCTTCTGGTTTTGACAGACTTTTAAAAACACGCCAGCACCACACTTCTCGGTTCCTGTCTCTCAATGCAACCGATCCAAAAAGGTAATGTGAATGTCTCAGAAAGAATTACAATTGTTTTAGTAACCAAATTGCTGCATTTCTTTTTATTCGCCTCCAGAGCCCCACTGCTCTTAAGTCACCGGGAACCTCCCTAAAGTTAGCGGGCATCAAGAGGATGCGTGACGCTGGCTGGATCGCTGTCAGTGACAGTGAGAAAAAGAAGAAAAAGGCTCAGGGGAAGATTTTTGCATAAGTAGTGTCTTTGTAGACACCTTAGATGCAGTTAAGTTTTCTATTCTCTAATTTTGAAAGGCACATTTCTTATGTGGTAAAAATAGTGGTGGTGTGGTAGTCATAGAACAAAAGCAGGAAGAGGTATAGTTTTATAGTCGCGGTTCTTACGGTAGTATTGTCCTAAGCATAGTAATAGTCACAGATTGCTAGTATAGAAGTCATTGTGTTGTTATTGTTGTGGTATAGGAGTCATAGTTTGCAAGCGTAGTTAAAAAAAACAAACAGTTTTTCACTGATTTATGCAGCAGTCGTTTTACAGTATGCTAGCGCAGTATTGCCGCACACAGCGAGTTACTTGTAGCTGTTGTAGTAGTCATCAGATTAATGCTTTAGTAAAGTTTGTGTTGTAGTATATTTCTACTTTAATAGTTATGATCTGGTATTTGCATACTTTTTCAGTTTGACAGTAAATGGTCAAAGAAATGTTAACTTTGATTTAAGCAATCAAATGTGAAGTGTACATAATTATTACCTAACCTGAGAGAGCTCAATGGATGCCCCATACAAAGATAATAAATGCTTTATTTTCTGCAATGAACATTTTCCAGTTTGGTACTTACCGTGAAAACCTGAGGTCATATTGATGCTGTCAATGCATGGGCTTTGCAATACAAATGAGTTTAATATAAAATATTTATTTGATGAGCATTTAAATATAAACACATTTTGAATCAAGAATGAACCCTTTCCTGTAAAATAAAAAGGTGATTTAAAAAAAGGCATGTATTATTGACCAAAACTGTACTTAGCGTAATAAAAGTGAATGTAAAATTTGTAGATGAGCATCACCAGCAGTTCAAGAAATGACATGTTGTTCTGTCATCACAAGGGTAGCTAGAGCCTAACCCAACTGACTTCGGGCAGTAGGCGGGGGACACCCTGAACCGGTTGCCAGCCAATCGCAGGGCACACAGAGACCAATAACCATCCGCGCTCACACTCATACCTAGGGACACTTTAGAGTGTTCAATTAAGCTACGCACACATTTTTTTGGAATGTGGGAGGAAACCGGAGAAAACCCACGCAGGCATGTGGAGAACATGCAAACGCCACGCAGTAAGGCTGCAGCCGGGATCGAACCCTGCACCTCTGCACTGAGTGGCAGACGTGCTAACGAATCGATCACCGTGCGCCCATATTTTATTCATATCAAGCAGCGAATTAGTATATTGCAAGTACTTCACATGTACAGTATTTTGTACCACTGAACTTTCTGGAAAGCAGATGTATTGTACAGTTGACTCCTGCACACTCACGGTTCAGCACCCGGGATTCACATATTTACAGATTTTTTGAAATCTATTGGGGGTCGGGGGGGCAAACATTTTGAATATTTATCGGTACCTTTTGAAGAATTTTATGGTTTAATCGTTTTTTACAACAAATGTTGTTCCCCTATGCATTTCAATGGGGTCAATTATATGTGAACCTGTTTTTCGGAGGCCAGCCTGGTCCTGTCCCCCGTGAATAGCAGGCGTCACCTGTACTTTTCAAACAGACATTATTGGGTAGTACCATTCCTTTCCATTAACATGCGTTATATTGTAAAGAAAATAGCCATTGAATTATATGATGTGAAATACATAATCGTGTGCCAGACTAAGATCCAGTATTTATGTTAAATACATCTTAGAGGTACAATATCTGAATGGAATATTACAGTTTGGTCGCTTCAACAAAATCGTGGCTTGTCGGGTCACAGTGTACAAATCCTGACTTGTCGGCTCCTGTGTCAAATTCTGACGCACCCTTCTCTGTTTTCCCTGAAGCCTGTCATGAAAATGGAATGTAGAGGTAAAATGACCTGAGATTTTCTTTTCAATAATTTTGTTCAAAAAACAAAACTCTACCTGTGATTTACGGCTGCAGTTGAAACACGCTAAGTCGCTTTTCTTCACAAATAATTGGGAGTTCAGCTTGCCTTGCTTGCAGCCACCTATACACAACAAAGGGGAACTTACTGCTTTGTCTTCTTGTGTTAGGAGGTTTCATGCATTTGCCACGGTGCAAGTCGGCAAGTGGTCCTCACCTGTGATTATGCTCACCAATAGTCCGATCACGATGGTTGTCAATGTACCAAGGAAGGAGATGTACAGGTAGGACAGAGAGTAGAAGTCTGCCAAAGGGGGCCTAACACTGACACACACACACAGGATGTCAGATTATCATTCAGTATTGTATAGTTATAAAGCAAATGGTAAATGGGCTGCCACTTCAACAGTGCTTTTCTACCTCGAGTACTCAAAGCGCTTCACAATGTTACCTCATTCCCCAACTGGTGACGCAGCACCAGGAGCAACTAGGGGTTCAGTATCTTGCTCAAGGACCCTTTGCTATGGTTGCAATGTTGGGAAATGCCACTCTATCACCTACTCTATCACGTACCCCTAAATGGCATGGCCTCCCTACTGCCTTCTAGCTCAATCCATCACTCTATCTTGCTGTAGCTCTCTGTGTTCCCTCACACCCTCACTTCCCACACACAGCTCAGGCTGAGGAGGGCTTACCTAACCTGAGAGAGCTCAATGGATGCCCCATAAACCTTCCAGGGTTTCTTAATAGCACAATTACTTGCACATTTCACAGTTAAAACCCTTCAAGCAATGAATATCTGAATACGACCAATCGAGCAACACATGTAGACGCCTCACTGAGCATTCCTGTAGACCAAGACCTTTTTCTATTACACGACCGCTGGCGCAGCAGACAATTTGGTGACAGAAAGTAGACAAGACTTTAGACCAGGTGAAACCAGGTCTAAGTTGTGGCATGTAATTTTGGTGAATTTGATTAAAGCACCGACAGACATATTCTGTGTTTCGCTTTTATATGTGTGGTGAACATCATCACATTTCCTTCCTTTGTCTGGGCGGGTTCACACATAGATGCACGATTGGGAGTTGAATGTGGTCTACAACTAACCACTTGGCAGTGGCCATCTTTACATCAGAGGTAAGTAGAGATTTTCTTCCAGTTCCTTGTATATGTAGTGTGCGTAATTGTACTTGTTGCTCCAGTCTGTTATACTTCCGCCATGTACACCACGCGCCTCTCCTGCACTGAATTTAAAGAGAATATGGAGAGCCTCTACGATTTGGCGAGACTAAAGTCAGCTATGTTCACACTCACAACAGTGAAAACGCCCATTTCTAACTGGGCCCACTACGAAAATGCCAAAAGAAAGAAGAAACCAACGATAGGCACAGTTAAACTGCACTTTGTGTGAGACTTTTTAAAACGGGGCCTAATAAGTCTGCTTTCACTGAGGACTACAGAAGTTTTTGAAGATTTACGTTTGAGAGGCTGAACTTCAATTTGGACAATTTTAAATGAAATGAAGTTTCGGATCGATTACTAAAAGAATTAGCGATTAGCATGATAATAAATTTGTTGTGTAATCGTTGCACCTGTCATTACTGCAAATGTTTGTAAAGTACACTCTTATGCAGTGCCATTTTTGTTATAACAAACATTCGTTTCTGGGGGAAAGGTTGGAAAGAATTGATGGCATTCGCATTCATTCCAATGGGGAAAAATGCGTTGTGATAAATGTGTTTCTAGCGACGGGCCTCGTCAAAGAACGACTTCAATTTCGAATCTCAAGGCACTTTTGTTTGCAACATTTTTGTTGAGTAACGTGCAGTGAGGTTTGTATCTTGTTAAAAATGCGCCTTGGCTCAATCGAAGATGGAAAACACTTGGCTGAACTTTGTGTCTGTAAAATGTCGTCAAAGGGTGAAAAGAGTAAGTTAACTCCTCTTTGTACTTGAATGACAGGAATGCTCGGGAGTGATCTCTTATGTCTCACTCAGGTTGGGTGACTGAAGTGGTCCATGGCGCTTCTGTGGTCATGTTGGACTGGAGAGTGTTGTTGCAACCCGCAGTGCTGACTGGCAGAGGGTTTGTCTTGTCTGCCGTCGGCGGGTAGAGCTGACCTCCGATCCCTACCCACAGTGTCAACACCAGGCTGAGGAACATTCCTGTGAGGCCTCCCTGCAAAGTCAACAAGCGAGTGATGAAGGGCAGCAGGTGTGTATCAGTGTTTTGTTTTTTTGTGTGTGTGTGTGTGTGCAACTCACAATTGAGTTGGCTGTGCGGAAAAGCATGCCTAATAGGTACAGCCCCAGAAGTGGCCCGCTCAGCATCCCAAATATAGAGAGAGCTGCCTGTGGACACAACACGATCAGGACACCGCGCTGTAGAGATAAAACTGTCAGTGTGTGATTGTCTATCAGGTTTACCTGCAGAACGCTTCCCATTTGTGAAGCGACTCCAGCCATCCCAATGCACAGAGCGCCAAAGAACACACCTCAGGAGAAAACAGATTTCAGGTTGAAGGAGATAAAATATGCACTTTTTTTTCAACAATTTACAACTGCTCCCAGGTTTCTTAATGAAAGGTCTCTGGCATGCTTTTGTCAAAATTCTCGAATAAAGAAAATCAAGCAGATGTGTGTGTGTGTGTGTGTGTGTGTGTGTGTGTGTGTGTGTGTGTGTGTGTGTGTGTGTGTGTGTGTGTGTGTGTGTGTGTGTGTGTGTGTGTGTGTGCGTGCGTGTGTGTGTGTGTGTGTATAAACAGCAAATATGCAAAATCTCAAGTGCTGAACTGAATATCAATCGACTGTAGTTTTGAGTTTTAATCTCACTCGTGACCACTAGAGAGCAGACATGTCTTTGTTTTGCTAACGCCAGGTCTTACTGTATACTCCCCTGTACTACAAAATGAGTAGGCCTAGTTTTGACAAATTTAGGAATAACATACAGGACAAACATAGTTCCTCAAAGTATTAACATTTTCAAAAATATGTTTTTTTGCGATTTTTAAAATGTATTTTTATTTATTTATTTAGTTAGTTATTTTTACAGAATGAGTTCTTTGTACTTTAGTTGATTTCTTTTTCAGCAGTTTTGTGCTGTTCTTCAACGGTAATTTTTAGGAAAGAGGGGCCATTTGCACTGGGGAAATAAAACAGTATGTGGTTAAAACTGTTTGCTCAGGTTAAGGACATCAATCAATTGTTCATCTTCTGAGATGGGTGAGTCTGAAGAAACATTGTATACTGTATAGGTTCTATTACATAACCATTTCAGCATTCCTGCAGTAAACCCTTGAGAGGATAAGCAGTTTGAATAATTGGGTTGATGGATAATGTGGAGTTCATGAACTTGTATTGTTACATCGTTCACAATACTATAGGCTCCTGGGTCTTTCATATAGTCTGTGTCACTCTACATCATCTTATATCAATGACTGTTGAAGATATGGAAACCCAATTTATATATACTGAAAGCTATTGATCTTAAATTTTTGCAGCCAAAATCTTAACACAAAAATGTAAGATATTAATGTCTTATTAAAACGATCGCAAATGTTCAATAGACAAGACCTTGATGACACAGCCTATATTGAAACGGGATTCAATTCCTTGCCGAACGTGAACAGGCAAATCGGGGTGAATGGTTGTCAAGGCCTCGGTTATTTGAGTTGTCAGGTCATCCTTTCTTATCAATTTAAGACACACAAAACACCTTTCCAATAAACAGCATGATCAGTTTGAAGTCAGTGAAAACCACATTTTAGGCAAGAAGCAAAAACATTGCTTGTGATATAACAGTGGCCTGACAAGACCACCGCAGCAGAAAATTTCAAGATACTGTACCGCCTTTCAAGCGAAACCAGTTTTATTTTGTTACCATTCCAAGTTACTCAGATATGAGATTGTGAAGCGACCTAGATCTATGAAACACCCGATGCAGTACAATACAATTTTATTTTATTGTTATCTATTCAATCTGTCAAGGTAATCTCTTACAATTTGGACGTATTCACACAGAAATAAAAAACAAAACAAAACGTTTTTTTGAGTTCCCTAAGAACAAGTGTATTCATTATCATACAATTAACCTTTTATCAACACTTACTCAGGCCCATGCTCAGCCAGGTTGTCTGCTTCACTGAGAGGTTTTTCCACACGGGACGAATAAAGTCTTCAACGGTGACTGCAACAAGTGCATTGATGCTGGAGGACACTGTGCTGAAAAACATAAACTCATCATGTAGCATCCATGTGATTGTTTTATACTGTCCTATGTATTTTCTCAGCACTGGGCCAATTCATGTTTTGCTGTTCCTTATCTGGAAGAGCACTCCCTCATGAATCAAAACTAATTTGTTCCCCCAACCTAACAATCAGCACACCTGCAAACAAAATGTGCTTCAGATAGCACTCTTCAGTTGATAGGGTATAATTATAATTATGACTGAGTATTGTTTCACAAGAAAAATTGAACAGCGGCATTCAAAGGGGAGCATTCATTTCTTTTGCCAAGACAGAATTGTTGTGCCCTGTGAGGTTGTATCAAATGCTCCGTCTGAGCTGCGTGTTTCCCACCAACGATCTAAAGCAATGATGTCCACACTTTGGCCCACAATCGCTCATGATCCACACAAACCGTACAAATAAGATAATAAGAACATTTGTATTAATAACACCAGATTATTCAGTGAGAGGAGCAAAAAAAAGCTTGGTCTTGTCTCAAATTGCAAGTCAAAATGATCCCTACTGTCCAACCCATAGAATCATATTGGCACCTCCCATCTCTTCCCCATCCTTCACTAACCCGGAAGTTGCCTGCTATCTAATAAACAGACAAATAAACTGAAATGCAAAGCTCTATGAATTGTTTTTATATTTATGAATACTTTGTCCGAGGTGGTGGTCTGCGCTCTCCTTCGTTACATTCTAGTTTTAATTAATTAAACAACAACTGTATTGAGGCTTTACGGCATCATATAAAAACAACATACAATTGCTGAGCATGTTTATCTGGACCGATGGATTGATTTGGATAAATAAGAGGTGAAGAATCTTCAAATGGCCTATGCGTTCTTCCGATTTTTTTTGGGATGTGGCCCTTGGAAGAAAACGTTTGGACACCTCTCACACTAAATCAATGCATTTCTCTCTCCTTAGCCTCACCTCAGGGTGCCACTGTATGCAGCAGCCACAAACAAACCAGGAATTCCAGGGTAGGCAGCCAAGATGTCCATGACCAGGTAGGGAAGCAACTGTTTGTTTTTTGTTTTTTTTTGCAAAGACATTGTTATTCAACGCATAGGCAGGCGCCTGTGTGATGGCCAGGTTGAGAAGTACCTGGTCTGTGGAACCGACATCGCCATTGGTGAACGGGTCGCAGTTCTTGTAAATGGAGAACATTGCGAGGCCAGACAGCATTGCCAGACTAAGAGTCACACACAAGCCCACCATGTTCACATACAAAGCCCTGGACAGAGAGTGAGAGGTGATGTAAGGGCATGAAGGCTTCTAACTGATAATTATCGATAAATAATGTAGGCTGCAGGAATGCTCACATCTTGGCATGGCGCAGTGTTTTGCAAGAGATGTAGCGTTGCACCTGGGATTGGTTTATAGCGTAGACTGACATCCATGTCACGCTACCACCTATAGTCGTGCTCCAGAATGTATGTCGCTTCAGGGGATCAGGGTCAAAGCTGAGTCAGGTCCAAAATGAAAGACAGCTTATATGTGGAAAATATTTGTCTTGGTTTTACAAGCTCCATTGCAGGACACTCCTAGGCCATAAATAACAAAACAAGCAGTCGAAAAACTGACAAATAATAATTATGGCGGGAACCGACAGTGCCTTCTTGACTTGTGTCTTTGGGGTGGAAAAAAGGGGGGGTGGGTCCAAGGCACATTAAATGGTGGCAGGTAAAGTATGTGCTGTCTCCCACTTTTTAACATGAGTTTGAATGTGAACACTGCCTCACCCAAGTTATAAGAGAGTGCAACCACATTATTTCGGTTACTTATCTTTGTTAGCCCTCTCAATAAGAAGTGTGTGTGTGTGTGTGTGTGTGTGTGTTGGAATTGTTTTGTACATGTTAAAGGCCAAATTATTGGTTTTGAAAGGATTTCTCTTTGTCTTGGGCCTTGTGACAAAATATTTGTAAGCATCACAAAGTTATATGATGTGATTGAAGCACCGCATGTATTTTTTGGATTCCTAAATAGATAACACTTCTTTCCAACAATGATACTTAATACGTCCGTCCTTACTCAAATGTCTCAAGTCTACCCCCTTGGCCAGCGTCTTCCCAAATTTTGTCCAGGCCTCCCTGAAGCACGGCCCCTCTTGCTATTACGGCCACAAAACCGGCCAACATGATCACCATCTGTAGCACGTCGGTCCAAATGACAGCTTTCAGGCCACCCTGTAGATGATACCAACACTGATCATTTAGAGTTCAACAATTTTGAGCAGACAAGCAAAATGAGGCTCAGGGATATTCAGAGTGGCAGTAGAAACATTGAAACACGTGAGGGCGTTTTACCAACCAAAGTGCAGTAGACGATGCACACTGCCCCCGTAGCCACCAGCACTCCCCACAGATCCATCCCAGTGACTAAATAATCAGAAATGCACATGACTGGTAATTGGGTGTCAACGTTTTACCATGATCAAGTAAGTGTAATTATGTCAGTTCAGTTTGTGAGTTAACTGCTGAGTGCATTTCAGTTGAGTTGTTAAAGCCCCTGTAATGACAAATCAGAGGTTAGTTTTTAAATACATTGTTTGAAGCTAAGTGTTGAAAACATTGCCAAAGAGTGAGAACTATGTAGTATGGAATAATACAGATTTACTGTTAAAAACAGTTTGTTTTTTTAATCATTTAAGTTTTCCAGTTTTTTGGGGCTGTGGCGAAAATCAGTGCAAACACTTGGGCATTCAGCATGAGTCCGCATGTCCACACTTCATTCGCATCAGTGGTTAGCCGGCGCAATGGGTAGTTACTTACCTATTATTACTTGGGCCATTTCTACCACTCCAGAGTGTGGTTAGCTAGCTAGCTGCACCTACACCCCCAAAATGCATCTACCTTCCCCAGAGGCTTCATTTTAAAGAACAGTTTGGTGTCGTCATTCAAATTCCTAAGTGAGCAGGGAACGTTGCGGGTGAACCCACCACCCATGAGGAGTCCCAGAAGGCCGTGAGCTCACAAGGTCGCTAGATGTTGTCGTGGCGTGGAAAACTGATATATTTTTGCAGCTCATGTGGGGATGTGTAGGCATAAGAAAAGACGCTACATAAGGCAGCATCTATTTTTCAATAGGGTGTGGTTTCCTGCATTCATTGGAACCACCTACAGCAGTGGTGTCGAACATGCGGCCCGCGGGCCGAGTCCGGCCCGCAAAGAGGTTCGATCAAGCCCACAGGATCATTTAAAAGTGATAAAATGCATAAAAGACACGGAATGAATAATTTTAATAAGGTGCAATTCGTGCAGTATCCGCTAGGGGACACACTGTTATATAATATTTATTTTCTTTTTAGAGAGACTTTCACGTTGGTTTGTTCAGCGGGTGTGCATGCATATCGATAACCGAGCCACATTTGAAAATGTTCCCCGCTTCTGATCAAAGCCAGCAGATTCTCGATTATCGGGGTGAATCTAAAAGATTCTTGATCATCTTGACTGATTATCCAGTGGTGTGTAAAGAGAAGCGCTGTCACAAATTAACATATATATTTAGAATCAATTACTCCATCGATTAACCAAATAAACGGATAAAAATGTAATTTGCAATGAAGTGTATTCCAAAAATGTTTATTTCCCCCAATTACTGTTCATCAACCAATTGCTGTGGTTGATTTGGTATCGTTTCAGGATTAAAAACCATTTAACAAATATTTAGCACAACCACACAAGTGTGATTGCTGAGGTACTCGTCAACCATTTTTCAACTGATTCAGTGACTGGTTTGGTCATTGTTTTCCAAAGTAAAAACAGATGTTTTGAAATGGATTATTTTAATGAACCACAAAAGATATTCAGTCTGCTTTCATGAAGGACGATAGAAATCAGAGAATAATTACTGTTGAGACGTTCAAATTAGAGCTGTCAGTTTAGTGCGTTTTTATTGGCATTAATTTAAATGAATTTTAACGGGATTACATTTTTTCTCGCGAGATTAACGCGGCACACGTCACAGCGGATGTTACGTTGCTCTATAAATACACCAGAAACAAAACAACAAGCGCGCTGCACATGTCCACGCACGTTTGTTTTGCCAGCCACGGCAGCGCGAGACACCGAAAACGGATACTTAAAGAGTTTATGAATGGAAAGTTTACTTTTAAAAAGTTGCCAGATTGTTCCACTGACAAGACCAAAGTTACCTGTATGTTTTGCAGTCGTAAACTGAGCTATCATCATAGCGCGTAGAGTCTGTAATACCACTGAATGGCCAAGCACACAGCTGACGTGAGTACTCCGCCCCCTCGTCTCAGACAGACAGCTATGGATCATTTCAAAGCGAAGAAAATGGATAACACGACGAAGAACAAATTTGCTGAAGCCATAGCTAAATGTATGGCAACTGCATGCAAGCCTGTCAACATTGTCCACAGCTCGACTCAAGCTGAAACTGACGCGATTGTTTGAAACTATTTTGTGTGGAAGGTTACAGTGTTCCGTGGCCATATAAATAAAGCGGGTGGAGCTTCTCTGTGTTCGTCTGACAGCGAGGGTGAGTTGAGGCACCTCGAGAGTTCAGCGGTGCAGTGGTAGCGACCTAGCGAACACACTGAAAATAAAACGTCTCCAGTGTTGTCATCGAACCAAGTGTAGTCATCCGAAATGATGTCTACGCAAAACCGTAGAGAGACCTCCGAGCAAGAAGGACCAACAGATCAACATAGCCTGACTGCTGTGTTCAAAGCAAACTTGAGAAAAACGAAGTATGCAACCATGGCTTAAATCCACGATAGGCTGAGTACTAGTTTACCTTAGATGTGCACTTTATAATATTATATTGCTCTGTTTTGATTCCATAAAAAGAGCAGTTAAAGCAGCTGTTGTGTGACAAAATATTTTTTTCACTGTAATATTGTGTGAGAGATTATGTGTGAATAACTGCTCCAAGTGAAAAATGTTCGTGTAAAATTGAAAATCGAAATTGTTATTTCAGAAAATATTTGCATTTTGCACATAGAAAACTGATCCATGTTGATGAGAGCATTAAAATGGGGGAAAATAGGACAAAAAATATATAAAAGGAAATTCAGAAACGCTAAAAAATGTGTGAGTAATCACGATTAATTTTTAGTTCATTTGAGTTAATTATGACAGTTGGGTTTTTTAATTAGATTAAATATTTTAATCGTTTGACAGCTCTAGTTCAAATCAAAGGATTTGGACACATTTCAGTTAAACAATGGCTCTAAAAGATTACCAGTACTTGATAATTCAAAAAAGTCATTGATTAATTTTATAATTGATTAGGTGCTAAATAATCGATTAATTTTGACACCTCTAGTAAAGAGTGATTTCACAGCAACAACTGGTTGCGCTAAGTGTTTGTATAACACGTCTCCCAAGTCATTCCACACAATAGAAAAGACAAGGAGAAGCATTTGCGACTACAATGTGTAATATAGTTACTAAATAAGCGAATAGTTAGCCTCGGTTCTTCTATTTCTACTTGTACTACTACTTAGTTTGTACTCTTCCTTCTAACTTCTGGCACCACAGGTCAGGTTTGGAACTATGACAGACATCTGACATGGGAGAAGAGACATTGTTAGTGTAGTTATCGTGATTGTTGTGCTGTGTTAAGTTACTGGATTACACGACAAACCGTAAGAGCAGTTAGCACACCCATGCTGATTTGGAGGTATTGTACAAATAAAGGCTTGACGATGCAAATTCCTCCCTGTCATCTGCAGTTGAGTTGAATAAATAAATGTCCCTGGCCACGATTTGCTGAAATACAGCATGAGAAGTTGGGCGCACGTCATTGAGTCACTAAAACAATAGTTACTGATCACATGTTTGTTTGTTTTGTCATAGTCTCAAACGGTCATGATTCCAATTACTCCGGCGTGTCGTTATGATGTGTAGTCTGTGTCTCTTGTCTTTTTGTGAAACATTTTTGTCCACAGCATCGCTTCTCAGTTAGGCTAACAGGAGCATTGTACTGTATTTATTTCCTCCATCTGCTTGTCGAGACACAAGTCACATACCTTCTTGCAAACCTCCCTGCATTAAGTTCTTGAGGCACCTCCCACACATCCAGTATATCAGTGCTTTTTTGACGATGAAAATTCACTGCCGTCAACACTCCAGATCTTTCTGCACTAAATCCCCGATTTTCTATTGTCAAGAACTTAATAGTGTGATTTCTCGGCTTGCTGTGTTGACAAAAGGGAAAACAGTCCAATGAACAACTAAGTATGAATTTCCCCCAAAAACAAAAAAACAGCTCAGATTAAATGTGACTCATCAGAGATTGACGTTTTAAAATTTTAAAATGTATTATTTGGTGACTTACTTTGATTCAGAGCAAGAGCCGGAGCGTAGATGACCAAACCGGTGTACAGGATCTGTTCGGAGAGACCGCCATTACTTGATTGGATTGGAAACAACGCAAGCTTGCCATTCATAGTCATAGAGGAGGGAAAGATGCTTCATTTTCCATCAGACCAACAGGGAAAACAAAGCCAGGTGTTGTTTGTCAGGATGAAGACTGCAAAGGTGCATGCTGGCGAAATTGTGTTGCGTTACCAACCGTCTGCATGGTGTACATGAAGGTCCCAAGTACACGAATGAGCCTGCTGAAGCGCATCTCCAGGTACTACAATTGAAAAGGAATCATACAAGTTAAAATACCAGATGGTAGTCCTTTTGTTTTTTTTTAACTTCCTGTTACACGTTTACTTGTACCTCTTTATTTTATTCCTCTGGGCTCGATGCTGGCCATTTGTGTCCACCTGGCTACCTTTTTGAACCATTTTAGCTTCGTTGTCAATAAAAATGTAATGGAGCTGGCCAGGAGTGGGGATTTATGTCTGATTTTGTTATTTCCAAGTTCAACTCATGAACGACGTCAATAATATACTGTTTACAACCGATTTTACTTTTTGGCTCTGTAGTCTACTGCCATTTTTGGCTAAATGAAGCTCATGAAAACCTTATTTATGTTGCTGTTGTTTACTGGATTGAATCTTACAATTTAGGGGTATCATTCATTCGAGTATGAACACTCCCCATGTCTGCGTGGCTTTTCTCCAGGTATTCTCTCTGTGGTAGTAAAATAGCGGGCAGGAGCTCCAGGCTCCCCTTTCTCTTCGATTTACTCATTTAAGTGTGTGTGTGATCCATCACCGTGATTTTAAAAACGAGCCATCCTGCACATGAAGTCAATTAAAGATCCATTTTACTCTATAGATGACAACGTTAGGTTAATTTTCAATTACTGCTGCGTCCGTGCATGGAATGAATTAAACTAAACCAAGCGCCACTACATAAGGTTGTACTGAGAATATATAAAACTTTCATTTTAGAGGTTATTTCACAAACTGCACATTGTGCAAACCGACTGGAATTTGAAATGCTATCCATCCATCCATTTTCCGAACCGCTTAATCCTCACAAGGGTCGCGGAGGTTGCCAGAGCCTATCCCAGCCGTCTTCGGGCAGTAGGCGGGGGACACCCTGAACCGGTTGCCAGCCAATCGCAGGGCACACAGAGACGAACAACCATGCGCACTCACACTCACACCTAGGGACAATTTAGTGTGTTCAATCAGCCTGCCATGCATGTTTTTGGAATGTGGGAGGAAACCGGAGTACCCGGAGAAAACCCATGCAGGCCCGGGGAGAACATGCAAACTCCACACAGGGAGGCCGGAGCTGCAATTGAACCTCTGCACTGTGAAGTCGACTGGACTACCGGGCCGCCCATTTGAAATACTAGAAAATTAAAATTAATGGATTTACTCATGACTAAAATGGAAGTGAGAAACTTAATGCAGTCAAACCAAAACTGCTTTTAAAAATCTTTAAAATTACAAACAAACATGTTCAAATGTAGTAAACTCAAACAAGGCATGTGGATTAAATATGACGATCAAATGATTGGCAACGACTTTGTTGTATTTTTTTGGAATCTGTGTTTTTCCATTGCTAAGTTTATATCACAGTCATTACGCTCATATTAGACTTGTTTGTCTCCCTCTTACTTCATAGGCACTTGTGATCCCCAGCCGGTAGAATAGAGGCACAAAAATCTCAGCAGTGATGAACGACATGATGACGTAGCCGATGCCAAAGAGCCAGAAGGATGTTCCGTAGAGGTACGCCTCGGCTGGGGTGCCAATGACGGTGACGCCGGACATGAAGCTGGCCGTGAGCGACATGGCCACAGGTACCGCCGACATTTGCCTCCCGCCCAGAAAGTACTCGGCGCTGCTGTTCTCCTTGCGTCCTCGAAAGGCCTGGAAGAGGCCAACGCCGGCGGCACCCACAATCGTACCCGCGAACACCACATAGTCCCATACGGAGAAGGTGGCCACTGGGCCACCCGTGCCAACCATGGTGACTTCCGGCGTGGAAGATGCCTTGTGCTTGATTCTTGAAGATAGAATATCTCAAAGTAAAAATCTTGAAGGGAGAAAATTAAAAAAAAAACAAGATTACAAAAAGCAGCAGTGAGGGAGAGAAAAAGTCCTTTCCGAGCTCATCAAAAACAACTAATAGATACACATACCGTGGAGTCACCAGAACTGATTCACACAGACACTCCTCTGCCTCGCGATATGTAAGAGGCTACCTGAAGACCATAAAGATTATTTCCCTTTGTTAATAATCTATCAAAGACAGCCTGGGGCATTGGTCCGCCGTCATCTCATGTGTTTATAAAAAAAGAAGCATTGACCTCTGGTGTATTTGTTGTTGTTGTTCTGTCAAAACAAAAGACACACCCTCAGTGAAACATTTCCGAAAAATGAGCAGCTCCAGGTTGCTTCCTACCTCCTGCTTATCTCGGAAAGCAGCTGGTTCACCAAAATGATCACCACAGACAGTCATATATTATTTAATATCACTCCACAGATCATTTTTAATACTCAAATCATGCATATAGTGAAGCTTTTTTTTTTTTTTTTTAACGTGGCCGGTAGAATGTGGTCATGGTCAAGGCACCTTTGTGTACTCATAACAAATTATGCATACTATGTGTAAAATGCTGATTTTTTTGGGGTGATTTCATTTAACTTGAACTAATGAACTCACGGTAACCCTGTGAGTTTGTCTGGTTCCATAAATGCTTAGCATTAGCGCATGCTAATGTTTGTTGACTGACTCGGTTTCCATGTGAGGTGTGAAATCCAATGGAAGATCAATTAACCTCATTTGACAAACCCATTTGTCTTCATGTGTTAATATCACTAGTGTGCTTTTGGTGTGAATCACTCAGAAAATCATGAACATGGAGCAGAATCATGACATTTTGCGGCCTTGTCATAAGTGGCCAAACATTTGCGAATGTACAATATAGACAGTGACAGGTCTCTTAAAATGTGTTTGCTCATTATATACTATTTCAATCACGTAGAGTCTATTTTCATATTCGTATTGGAAATGTTTGGTGCGATCACTGCTCCTTTAAAAAAGAAAAAGGGATGTTTACAGTGGCATAATGCCAATTTTTTACATAGTCATTCTTCAGTGGAAGCTGAAACAGTGGGTAGTTGCACATTTGAGTAAGTAATTGCACATCATTTTCGTCATCTCATATGTCCAGAGTTGGATGTTGTCCATCTTAAAATATCCACTATGTCACAATGAAATATGAAATGATACAGTCTTCAAACTTTTCAGAAATTCAGAGTGTTTGTGAAACAGTACATGGCCACCTTGCTAACTGAATGATGTTTTGAAGTGAAGTAAACCTTCACTTAGAAACACCGTGTGCCCATTACACCATTAGCCCAAACTGTCCACCCTGGAAGCTAGCTCACATATTTTTCTGTTTGCGTCTACCTGTATATTGTCTTTATTTAAAAAAAAAAAAAGAGAGAGAGAAGAGAACATAACCTCTACTTAATACGGTCGAAAGAATATGAAGTTCAATGAAGAATTTATGAATTTGTGAGGGTGACTAATCATAACGACTAATGTGCGTTTCCAATGAACCACACCTGAATGACAATCAGGTAACAAAATCCACGTGCTTTAAATATCCTCGACAATGATTCAACAAAATTCTCGATAAGGACAAATTGTACATTTCACTTTATAGACTACCGGATGTGTTTCAAGTTTGAAATGCTTTTTCTTTTATGCTCCTGAGAGTAGATAACACATTTAAGAGTATGGCAATTTAGTGTGAAGACACCTTTTCCCGGTTTAATGTTTACACAAATGAGAGACAGATTAGAGCATCTTTGGCAAACGTAGAATACCTTGGTTTAATATTTGAGAGGCTCATGAGAAATATCCAATCCTTCCAGTAAAAACAATGAGTACAAGGCCTCCAGTGCAGGATTTCCCACCTTTGACTGAGTCACGTGTATGTATGATACTGGAAAAATCTCACGAGTATTTCCACCAAAAAAATGTCACCAAAAGTATATATTGCTCACCGAACTCATGATTTTGTGTCAATTTACTCCCATATGGACTTACTAAGTGTGGAATCTTCAATGGAACACAAAGATAAAATGCTCCTGGATGAATTGTAACAGGAGAACACACACAGGGTAATCGGGCCGTCTGTCCTCTAGTGGAAAAGCAGATAATTGTTCTGCATGTCACTGGCTTCAATAGCTGAACAAAGGTTACATTATTTGTCATCAATAACTTATCATTCTCTGAAAAATTAAGTGGAAACGGCTCATTACCGGATGATCTCTCATGGAACATCTCTGATCAACACACACAGAAACTGGTGGTGATTATTTTGATCGGACACTGGCAGAAAATAATCAATTCATGTCATCAGCGTAATGGCCTGATTTCACAGTGGTTCCATTTGATCACAGACTGGAGATAAAGTGTCGGCAAGGCAACAGACGATACATTATGTGTATAGTGCACTGAGTACATAAGCACCCAAAGGTTTCTTAGTAACTGTATTGCCAGGCTTCTCTCAAGCAGGTGATGCAGAAGAGAGAGAACAAATGCAATGACAAATAAAATGACATCCTTTCATATTCTCATCCTTTGCTAGGTGACCCCGTGACTCGGACTCCAGCTGAAGATGAACGCTGCCGTGTTCTCCTGCTTCCTCCTCTTGCTGCTCTGCAGCTCGGCAGCACCGACGTGCATAGCCACCGATTACACTTTGTACGTGGAGAAGCCCGAGTGTGACTTCTGCGTGGCCATCAACACCACCGTCTGCATGGGATTTTGCTACTCCAGGGTGCGTACTGTACATCCTCGACAAGCACACCATCGAATCTTTTCCAAGAGTCATGCTTTATTGGATAAGAATGCAAAGACTTCCAACAATGCACAATCTCACAACGTGAATAGAGATTGCACCTTAATCCAGATCTGCACTCAAATATAATTCCTTCCTCATCTAATCCCACGAGCACTCAACTAAAGCAGGGTACACACACTTGATTTAACATTGACGTTTTTCAATGCGAGAGACCCGACACATGATGAAGAAAAATTTTTGCCTGATTTGTTTATGCCACAATTACATTTTACCTCTTTGCGAATTTATGTCATAAAGGAAAAAAATGCTCTGCTTCTAAGTGTAAGCGGTGCACACATCCTGAGACCAACTGATGCAATGCACTGTAAACGCTCCATTCGGAATTTTCTAATTTAAAGTGTGCTTTATCTTTAACACAGATTTAAAGGACATTTACAACCGACCTCAGTGTCAATGAATCGCACCTCGTTTTTCAGAGTGGGTCTGCCTTTTAGTCTGGAGTCTCTGGACAGGAGAATCAGCATGAATAAAAAGCGTGCAAGTCATAAACGAAAATGAGAGTATATGGGCCATAGTGTGTGGTGTACTCAAGATGACCAACGTAGCACACCATACACAAAGCGATGTCTGTCATAGGACCAAAACTGACCGGTGAGTGGCCCCATGTTGCCACAGGGTATCTAAGCTATCAGAAAACACCGATAGTCATAATAGAAAGATCTAGGTTGTGCAATGATTGTGTTTGATGACTTGTGAAATGCATTTTATGAACATGCTTGTGAATGTTCTCATTCATCCAGGCCACGTTAATTCTCGGGGTGTTGAATCCGTTGCAACTGGACTGTTGCGTTTGTCTTAAAAGACTTTCAGTTTGGCATGGTATTCTGCTCTTTGAGTAAAATTGAAGACAGTTGTTTGATACACTCAATACTAGATATCCCAAATCTTACCTACACCGTGCGTCATTTTATTTTAGAAATGTTTCCATTTTAAACTTATGCTGTGGCTTTGTTTTGTGTACTTACACTGTGCTGCTTGTGTACGGTGAGCAGGACAGCAACATCAGGGACACATTTGGCTCGCGCTTCCTGATCCAGACAGGCTGCACCTACGACAGGGTGGAGTACCGTACGGCCCAGTTGCCCGGATGCCCCGGAGTGGCCAGTGCCGCCTTCACCTACCCAGTAGCCCTCAGCTGCCACTGCGGAGCCTGCCGGACTGACACCAACGATTGTGCCCACAGGGCGGACGTAGGTGGCCCTGCGTGCACCAAACCGGTCCGACACCTGTATCCATACCCTGGCGACGACATGCTCTCCTTTTGAAGCTACTTTATGTTTTTTCACTGTCTTGTTTGCCATTGCATCCTTCCTGCTATGCTATGACTGTCTCAGTGAAGGCGTGTGAGCCTCATGTTTGTCTGAGTCACTGACCTCGTTCATCCCCGATGTATACAAATGTGTTTGTTTGACTCCCAGGCTGATTATGTGCTCTTGATTAAAGCCTCTAAATAGCCTCCCAACTAAGCCGCACTTGACTTAATCACATTTGGTTTGCTTTCTGTTTACTACTTACACATCCGGTCCCCTGAACTTTCCACAATGTCACCTCAGAGACTATATTGGCCTTGACTGCGAGGCTATTATGGGTTGAGGGTTGAAGGCACCTGTCAAAATGCTGTGATCAGTTGTTACCTGGGCTCCGAGCAACTGGGATGGCATTTTCAGTCGATGCCAAGTGGCAAAATGGCTGCCCCCTGAGATGGCGAAAAATGAGTGGACTTTGCTGCTGCTGAATTCATACTCCACAAATGCAATATTAATCAGAATGCCGTGTTTAGACCAGTGAAGGCACACAGAACATAATATTGGAAAGAAAATGTTTGAGACTACTTGCCCGTTAAGCTTTAAAATCGTAAAAACGACCCCAGGCTTTGACTTTGACACCTGTGCTTTATAAGCCAGGTCACTGATTTGGCTAATGTTCTAAATTTGACACACGATAAAAGAAAAGTGTTAAGAACCCTGCCAATATGAATGATTGAAATGATCAGCAAGAATATAAGGGAGGTTTCAAAATCATGAAAAATCACTTTACTCTCAAATGCTGCGGTGAAACCACGCCCCAACCGACTGTGATTCAAATACCACTGCAACGATCATCCTTTAGAAACGGGAATGTTTTGTGCATTTGTATTTGTAAGAATGTATTTGTATATACATTCTTTGTACATTACATACAAACAACCTTGCTGCCTGATCACATCTGGTAACGGCATCAGACAGGAAAT
Organism: Hippocampus guttulatus; assembly: GCF_054856545.1. Classification (NCBI taxonomy): domain Eukaryota; kingdom Metazoa; phylum Chordata; class Actinopteri; order Syngnathiformes; family Syngnathidae; genus Hippocampus; species Hippocampus guttulatus. The sequence goes on from NC_141268.1 coordinate 6,206,203, forward strand.
GTTGGAGCATAAGCGGAAGTAACGTCGAGCTGTCTCACCAATGTGAAAGTAATGCACTTTTTATTATTTTTTTTTAATTCAGTAACTCAGAACATACAATAGCCGTCGGGTGACAAACAAAAAGGCAAATAAATACATTTCAAAATATATCCTGAAGGGAACACAAATACGAAAGAATACGAAATACAAATACAGTCATACCTCAGTTTTCGAACATGAACCGTTCCAGAAGGCTGTTCGAAAAGCGATTTGTTCGAAATCCGAAACTATTTATTAGCCCATGATTAGGGGCTAATACACTATGCAGAAATAACAAAACAAAAAAAACTGTCAGATTTGCGTAAATCACAACAAACACGTCTGCTCACAATGAACATTACACTTCCTTGTGTAAGGAAGCCGAGTGACGTATTCGGGTTTGCTCAATTTGGTCGAAAAACAGTTTTCGGGCTTAATCCGAGGTGTAAAAATCTCGAATTTTCTGGTCGAAATCCGATTTGGTCGATAACAGAGACATTCGAAAACTGAGGTTTATCGGGTAGCAAGCTTGTACTTTAATTAAATTAAATTAGAATACAAATATAACGAAAACCACGTTTTGCGTGCTTTCGCTTTTCCCCTCGTGAGATGCACTCATAGCTGACGACAAGGTGCTCTAAAACAGGGCAGCAGATTATTTGAAGAGAAGATGCATTATCGGAATGCCGGCATACCTAGCCAGCTAAGCGCATGTCGCAACTGTACTGCATAACTGCCGATCTGAATGAAGGCACTCCCGTTCTTTTTGAGTCGGAATACAATCATGAAACCTGAAACAGTGAAACCAGTTTGCTGCATCTCCCCAGTTGAGTGCCACAGATAATTATCAGTCTTAAATTTTCAGCATTATTTTCAAAGATGTGTAATGTATTTAGAACAAAAAATAATCTCTGAATTCACTTTAAAGGGTCTTTAAATAGTTTCACCAAAATATTCCCACTTTCAGGGTCTCAGTAATACTTTTTATTCGGACAATTGCAGTGTCAGAAACATTTTCTGCTTGTTTGAGGCTCTGGCAGACTTCACTTTTGTCTTCAATGAGTGAAAAGAATGCTCTGTAGCAGTGGTGTCACATTCATCTTTGTCTCGGCCCATATAGTAGTTATGTTTTTTCTCAGAAGGTCGTTAACACTGTGAAACCATCCCTTTTCTATACTGCTCATCGTCACTTGGGTCAAGGGTGAGCTGGAGATTATCCAAGATGACTGCGCAATAGGCACGGTACACCCTAGACTGGTTGCCAGCCAAATGCGGGACACGTACAGGACACAACCATCCACACTCACATTCACAATGAAGGACAATTGAGTCTTCAATTATCTGTGAAGCATTTTGGGGAAAACTGGGAGGAAGCCGAAGAATAACCATGCAAATCCCACATAGGAAGTCCAGAGCCCGAATTCCAACCCCCAACCTGAGAACTGTGTGGTGGATGTGCCAACCACACAGTTTAAGTTCTTTCAACTTCATTTAAAATTTTCAAAAATGGTTGCAATATCACACCTTGATTAAAATTGAAAACAATTTCTCACTTTAGTACAGATTTTAGTGAGCAATTAAGTACACACGCATGATTTACATTATTTAGTGGACCACATAAAATCATGTAGCAGGCCGGAATTGAACCCCAAGCTTTGACTTTGACACCTGTGCTTTATAAGCCAGGTCACTGATTTGGCTAATGAAGAATCAAGAGTGCCCTTGGTTTCCGTTCATATGGCAGCTAAGTAATGTCAATCTCGATATTGGCAGAATAAATAAAATCATAATGACAATAACTATTCAAAAGACACGTCTATGCTACAGGGGGGAAAAAAGAAAGAAAGTTCAGCAGTAACTATTCTTACACCACTACACAAACATGTTTAAGTTTGTCAGGAATCTCAGGTACTTGTAAGCATTTTTTACCTTCATAATCTTCAAAATGTATGTTCTTAATTTACCCTGCAAGTCTGCATTCAACCACAAATGATTTTGAATTCCACTGTGGTGACACACAAGTCTGTGCAGATTGATGGTTACATAACATAATTGCCGAAATCATTTTTGGAACCGCATAATTTTGCACTCCTTCCAATGCTGCATCAGTTTACCTTTCTTGTCCTATGCCAATCACAACACTTCCTAGAACACACAACACTCCCCCTTTCGGTAATGACCCACCTTCCTGCTTTTCTTCCCCAATCACATGTAAGCAACATAAGAATATTTCAGAAAGTATTAAACATAAAATAATTTAGGTAACTAACATAAAATAATATAATGCTTAAATATAAAATGATAATAATTAACAATTTAACAAAAGCTTACACTTTCAAAACGCCCCTCTCTCGTCAGCTGAATAGCCACGCCCCCTACCTCTTCCCATGTCTTGGTGGGATTCAGCGGAGGAACCGGACTCAATTTGTCCATTCAAAATCATTGTACGTAATGTCCAAAAACAGCAATCAGTCTGCACCAAATGTTTGTGGACATCTCGACTTAATGACCACTTGTTGTGAATGAACCTCTGAATGAATGAACCTCTGAAATGATCACGATTAACTTTTCCATTCCTCACTTGTGAGAGATTGAGGAAATGAGCAGTTTACTCAAAAATTCTTTCAAGCCATATTTGCGGTTTTGATAAAGTCCCCTCCACCCCCCATTCAGCTCCCTCAGAAATTATTTTTTTTTTACTGTCCCATCCATCTATTTAAGTTTTAGAACATTAAAAAGTTCACAAAGAGCCATTGTGTTCCAATCCTTCTGTGAGAGTTAATACAGGTTTAAACGTATTTGCAAACATGTTTGCACATATTTTTAATTTGTAGGGGAAACGTCTGAGCCATTTTTTAATGCACAATAAACTAAGAAAATATTGATGATCTTTTTCAGGCTTGGTGTGTGTGTGCAAAGTTTGACCTTTTTGTGCATGTTAAGACCCTCAAAATTAGCGTTGTTTTCTTGGCAAACAATGTGTTGCCATGGTAACGGCGCTTCATGAAAACTCACACGCTTTGTAGCTCAACATCATGAAGGCCTTGACACTATTTTGAGCAAATATGAGGTTGATCTGGTTAACCCTCTAGGTGGTGTTAAGGAATTTATTCCTTACTGTTATTTTTTAGCCCCTCTCTGTTGTTGGTTCTGTTCAAACACTTGAAACAAAGAATGTAGAATGCTGTTGAAGTTATTTCACTTACTGTGATTACAATCATCTTTAGTCCCCCTTGACCTCCACCTCGGTGGGGAAAGTCCCTGAAGGCCGTCAAGTTCCCCCGGGGAGGGACTCTTATCTCAAGATTTACGCACAGCGGGAAAGGTCTGGACTTTCCCAACATGCCAAGATCGGATTGCATCGACCTTTCTTTGTTTCTGGGATTTGCATGGAGGCGTAACTTCCCACCTCTCATTATCATATTGTCTCTATATATTCTCATGACTGTATTTTTTTCTGGGCTTCCTGATGAAATCTGAAACTCTCAGGAGCCCGAAACGATACGTAAACTGCAGAAAAGAAAAATAAAACCTACCAAGATACTGTTCATCGTCTCCAGCCTGTATTTGGATAACCAACATCCTCATCATCCGAAATTAACGAACATGCGGAGGAAGAGAAAGGCCACTCTCTCCTCAACAGTGGAGAACAACATCAAAAAGTAAAACATATTTCCTTTGGGGGGCGCTACCACTACGATGAAAAATACATTTGTAGAAGTCTTCAGCCATGGCCTATCATCAAATGTGTGAAATTTTGATAAGGTAGGATTGTCTGGGCCAAGTTAAAGCAGCTTTTATTGGTTGGAAATTTAGCGACGTAAAATTTTGGTTCGACTCCATTGGCAGGCAAGACTCAATTAATGTTCGGCTGCTAATAGAGCCAAGGGTAGCTGTACAAAATTATCTTCTTGCCGGAACCGGAATAAGATCGGCTGTATCATTGTTGATGTTATAATGGCTTTTCTTCACAGCAACTCACATTTAATGTCAGTAAAATCCAAAATATTGTGCCGATGGCTTTTACATTTCCACAGGTTGAAGTAGGCATGAGATGAGCTGTGCATGTGAATTTTGGGTATTGGTCACCGTTTTCAGACACTAGATGACAACGGAACGTCACAAAAGAAGCCAGGAAACAATGTTACAATGTTTGCCTCCTTCCCTCATTTGACAGGCTGAGATGGAATAAATAAAAAGCAGGACGCGTCCATAAAAATGGGCATCATTAAGATGAGTTGAACATAATAAAAATCTCATTAAGTTACAACTGAGTTTTTTAGGGGGGTAAATTTTAGTGCTGATTTTTTTTTTTTTACAGAGATCTATTATGTAAGTGCCAATGTTCAACCCAATCAAGTGTCCCTTTTAGGTGGGAAAGGAAAACTGGTCAAGGTTCAACATGAAGAAGAGTAAAACAACTTTGCTTAAGTTATGTTTGCATTTATATGTCAGAGAAAAAATGCCTAAGTCTTGGCACATTTGTCACTTTTATTTGTTCAGCAATGAACAAAATGTTCCTTTTCACTGCCACACCTTTGTCAGTATCCAGACGCTATCACAATAGTTATTTGATTTGACGTGCTGTGTCTAGCAGCATTCATCATCATGGGGGCTTTCAGGAAGACAGCTGGAGTGTATTATTAGCACGGGCGCTCAAGAGTGGGAGAATGCATGATGCGCTTCATTATGTGACTCAATGACATCGCTTCCACATCATGTGATGTCCACCTCATTGTCTTTGTGATCCTTGCTGTTCCCGGGACACCTCTGACAAGGGCTCATGTTCTTGGTTTAAAGCTGATGTCACAGAGGGGAAAGTTATCCTAGGGAAAGGGGGAAAAAACGGTTTATAAAAATCCAAATTATCAAGATGAGAAAAGTTTAGACAGATTTTACAGGAGCTGAGCCACTGTATCTTGGGACGTCCGTGTTAACCTGATGGTCTTGAATGAGGTTTTGTAAATCAATATGATGTGGACTCCTTATGAAATCTGCAGCCATCCGCCGATGCATGTGGGCCTGATCTGTGATGCACATCCATTCATCCATTTGAAAAAAATAAAACAAAACAACATGCAGTTTGGTCAGTATTGCGCTCACCTAACAATAGAAAGCATCGATCCGAGTTTACTTGAGGCCAGAAACACCTTATTTCTCAAGTGAGGCAATAATTTGAGATTCTATATGCACTTTGAACAAAACTTTACTATGACTGAATAGTATAGAGTCTAATTTGTACGAATAGGGGTCACATAAACGAACTCCAACGCAAACAAAATGAGCACTTTCTTTGACTCCTGCATTTTTACAGGAGTCAAACCTGACGCACCTTTCTTGCTAAACCTGAAAGGAATTACAACACAATAATTTTCTAGATTCTAACATTGCAAATAACTAGCAAAACGTTTCATGTGTAAGTCAGTATGAAAATGTAGAAGCACATTTGGAAGATTGCAATAAAACATAGTCCTACATACGCGTTTGTATGCCTTTTTCTGCAGCAGAATACTCTCTTATACAATAAATAGAATGGCAAGATATGAAGGTCAGGGGCTCACGGTCGTTACCACTTTGTGAAATTGATTATTTACAGCAGTGTCACATTTGTGTCTGTAAACATAAAAAGTTATTAAAGTAAAAGTCAACATGACTTGCACTGAACGCCTTTTTTTTTTTTTTTTTTTTTTTTTTTTAGAGCCAAGCCCCGTCAAACTATTCATTCCATTGGCGGAACCGTTTAAAAGATCGCTTTGTGGTCCAATGTCAGTGGGATAAAAGCAGCCAATAGACGTCGTGTAGGCAAACTAGCGAGGCGTTGATTGGTTATCTACAGGCGAAAGGGCGGACTTGCCCTAGTCATACTGAAATGTAAGGCGAGCCATCAATGGAAATTTCCACTCCATCTGTTGAATTTCTCAAGTCAGCGCCATCGTCTTCACAGACCTCTCAGAAATTTAACGTCGCCGGCTATTAAAGAATTGAAAAAGACTCCGCGCAGGCTTATTTAGGTGAGTTGGTTATTTCACATCATTCAACGTGTACTTGTACGTTCTTTGTGGGAGTATTTTGCGTCAGTTTTCACGGATGCTCTTCGGCTTGCCAATGGTAACAATTTGACTAAAGTGGAATACTCGTACCACTCGGGACTTCTTTTTTTCTCGTATACGGTTATTGCTCATACTTCTTAAAGTGAGGATAGTTTACCGATGCAAGATCCAATGTTTTTGATACGTTTAGTCAATATTACCGACTTTTTTTAATTGAGCAGCGTAAAGCTAACTAACGGAAGAGCCAAACAATGAAAAGCTTATATGTGAAAGCGTTTATTCGAGTTATGTCAATCTGTAAAATAGAACGGTTCGCGCAACTAGTGCAAAAGAACGGTTGACCGGTTGTTAAACAGGGAAGAGCAGTTTGGTTTGTATTGAGTAGTTAAAAAAAAAGCAACATGCCCCGCAGTTTATTGTACTGGTGTGCAAATCGAAGTAGAACGGGGTTTGTAAAACATCTTAATTGCAAAAGTAAACCGGCTGTTTGAAAAACCCCGAAGAGCCGGTGGTTGGGGGCTTTTAAACAAAGAGTGGACCAAGAATATGATCAGGTGTGCCCGCCGTTGCGGTGCTCATTTCATTTCGGGTAAATTATCGTGGCCATTTGCTTGAACTTAATCTCTATGTCTTGAAACGTTGAGAAAGTGCTCAGGAATTGTGAAATAATGGCCAGGTGTCTTTACTATTACAAGTTAGTAACTGATACTTAACTCATTTAGCTCCGAGCTTCCGTGCACACCCGCTCAAGTAATTAAAGCTCTTAATTCGTTAGCATGACTGATGTCTATTTTATTCGTTTCCCACTGGGCATCCGAGAATAACCCGGCAACATAAACGTGGCTAGCCCCTTGATGTTTGGCTTACGTGTACATGTGTGACAATTGACTCGTTTCCACCGTGTTTTTTTTTGTGCTGCCAATTTAGTGTGATCACGTTGCGCTGGTCTGTTTTGCGCTCCTCTCAGAAAATGCGCCCTTATTTGTTGAAAATGTGTTTTCCGCCTCAGTTTTTAGATGTGACGTACAGTAATCTCTGTCGCCTCGTTTTCAATTTGATGATACCTCTATGTTTATGGCACTCACGGCGGGAATAACTCATTTTTGTAATCGGCCAAAAAGTGTTGAAAGCTAACTTATTTTCTTAAATCGACCCATCACACCTAATTTGGAGGTAGTTGAGGACATACAGACAACATTTCATCCAACATGTGCAATGCAGAAGAAAGTGATCAGGTAGCGCGTTATCTGTTATCTCAAACCCCAGCCTTTCTGCACCTCCAATGCCTCTCACTTTCGTTTACAAACATGGAAAGGGTCTATAAGCAGTAGGTTGCATCAACTACACCAGTGCTGTAACTTGAGTGTGCCACCATATAAGTAACTCCTGACTTATGTAATCTTTTCAGAACTCTGCATTGATTTTTGATTGGCCGTTCAAATATACATCTTTAATTCAAAGTCATCATGTCTCAGCAGCACATCAGGTATGTATGTTTTTAAAAATCTATTTATCTAAAAATGAACAGTATATTTGGCTTAACGTAATGGCTAGTTTTTAGATTGTCATTTTTCTTCAAATTATTTTTCTTTCTCTGTGCAGCCTCCCAGCCAAGCTCATCAATGGCGGCATCGCCGGCATTGTTGGCGTCACTTGCGTCTTCCCCATTGACTTGGCAAAGACGAGGTTACAGAACCAGAGACAAGGAAAGCAGGTCTACAAGAGCATGTGAGTAGTCATGCATGGGCTTGCACAATATACATTCCCAGGGCATTATACACCCTGCTGTGGCCTGTTTTTGAAAGGCATGCGCAATTGACTGTGAGTGGGAGCAATTCCTGAAATTCCATGTTTTACATTCTGCCCTGGGGTAGCTCTCGTGTTTCGTGGCCGTTCTTGTTGAGGCAAATAAGTCTGGACTAGCACAGGTGGAGGTCTGACTTACTGCAGATAGACAATGAGACTTGGCACTCTAAATACCACCATAACAGTTGGTTGTTTCACTTGAACCATACAGTGTAAATCCAACCTTGGTGTAATAACAAGAAATGTCACTTTTCAATTGCCGTTTTTCTGTCTTATGCCCAAGGTTATTGTGTACAATATTTGATCAATCTTTCAATTCCTTTATTTTTTATTTTTAGGATGGACTGCCTTGTGAAAACAGTTCGATCGGAGGGCTACTTTGGCATGTATAGAGGTAAAATTCCAAATATAACGATTACAATGACTAGAAATGCTCAAAGAGGATTTATTTTAAAGAGAGGGTAAGATCGGGACGTGTTGTTTAATATCACTGGCTACAGGGTAATATTTTTCAGACAGTGGAATCTCCAAAGTTGAATGCAATGCAAAAACCGCGCGAATTGGGGCTCAGAACGTCATCTGTGACAAGTCTTGTGAGACTTAAGCTGCTCAGCAAGAAGCAAAAGGATTGACATCCTTGGGCCCCTTGTTCCAGGCATAAGTCCAGCGCAAAGCGTTATCTAACTGTGCGCATAGGTGGAGTTTTCTGTCTTGGTATTTGGCTAGATTTTGCGCCGGTAGTATTCACAAATGCGGTAAAGTTGCCTCTACAAATAGTCAAGGGTAAAGACACGGCTACAAATGCCGAATTGTTCCTTTGACACACACATTTTTAAGATCGACCAAAGACGGCCATATGGCCTGCTTCGGCTTTATTCGTGTTTACTATATGTACAGTATGTGTGTGTGTTTGTGTTTAACTTGCGTCCTCAGACGCCAGCGATAACGAATACAAAGTTTTGCAAGTTCCGGTTCAACCCATCATTTAATCACCCCGAAGGTATCATAGTTTTCACACCTTGCGCAAGCCTGTCTTCCGGGTTTGGGCACATGATGTTCCGGGTTCTACCAATTTTCAACAGCTGCAGCCATTATAGGTTAGCATCCGGCTGCTTCGTTCAGTATGAAAAAAAAAAATGCATGTCCGTTAGCAGTAATTTTCTTTCAGATTTATAATACAGTCGTTTTCTTTATACCTCAATACGGGCTTGAAATGTTATGTGAAATATCATTGGTAGAGTCAGTACAGATTAAGCACCCCTTATAAACAATGTAAATGACTTTGGATTCTGTTCTAAAGGAATATAATGGAATATAAAATAAAATATAGTCAGGGATTGTTTGACTTTGGAGGTTCCACTGCCTTATTGAATTCAAGGCTTCATCTTGTTAGTAATGAGGGTGAAGCAAGTGTATTTTCAGTCCACCGTTTACTACATTAACAAAATAAATGTTGCTGTTTGTAGACAAGGCCATAACCATTCCTATGTTAATTGTGATAGCAGTGCTGCCAAAATGGCAAAAAAACTGACAAGGCTTTTAAATGATTGTTCGATGCCTTTAAAATTAAAGTCGTTGTAGAGTTTGATGAGGAAAAATCGAGGCCCTTATGTTGTGGGTCTCTGCTTGTGTGAGGAATGCTGTTTGTTTGCATCTGTGTTTTTCATATTACAGACATGGGTCCCCCTGGGATATTGAAGGCTAGCCGATAAGGCGCAGCCACGCTGGAGGCAAACCATTAATGGTTCTTACAATATTGCTCTATTCCAAACTACAGGCACATATGTTGTTTTCGCCATCTTTACTTGTCCTGTTGTGTCAACTCCTTGTCAGTAACGTCCGTGCTGCTCCTTCACTTTCCGGACTTCTGGAGCGTGCTTTCAGGACCTTTTGCCTGATCTTGCAAATGACTTGTGAAACTCACAAGGGTCCATTTTCAAGTTTGGCCAAAAATCTGATCACGCGCCATTCATTGTCTGTTTGTCTTTTCTTTTCACATTTTATTTTGTCTTGTCAGCTGATTCTTTTCTCCTTCGTGTCTTTCACTGTCTCCATCTGCATCTCTGTATTCTCTTTTCAGCATTATGGCTTTGTTTTATTTGGCTCCTCCCTTATTTTCTCTTTGTATTTTCCTCGACTCTGTCCTTATGACTCAAACTTCTCTCTGTGTTTTATTAGCCTCATATAGGACTCTTTACATTCTAGTGTTGTAATGATAATGGTGCGGAATGCATGTACAAAGTCAAATGTGACAGCTGGATGTCTAACTGTCATCTTTTTTGTCCCGTAAGGCGCCGCTGTGAATTTGACTCTCGTCACACCCGAGAAGGCCATAAAGCTGGCTGCCAATGACTTTTTCCGACACCACTTGGCGAAAAATGGGTGAGTTTTTGAGCACCGCTCAGCATTGAGGCTAATTGATTTATTATGGAGACTGACTGTTGGTTGCATTTGTTTGAAGTCAAGGTCTGACGGTGTTCAAAGAGATGCTGGCTGGCTGCGGCGCGGGCATGTGTCAAGTCATTGTCACCACACCCATGGAAATGCTCAAGATACAGTTGCAGGACGCCGGCAGAATTGGTAAGCGCATGTTTATCGGGCAATTGGAAACACTTTCAAGTACTATGGAATAACATGTTTTATGGGATGTTCTGTAAACAAAAACAAATCTGATGTGATTAAACAATCTCATTAATGGTTTGCGTCACAAAACCTCCTCAAAGGTGTTTTCCTGCCACTGCATTCATGTTGAATTGGTGTAAATAGTGGTGTTGTTTTGCTTGTCTCTGTAGTTGCTGAGCAACAAAAGCCAGTCATCACGTCTTCCTCCAAGCTTGTGGCCACCAATCCACTACTGAGTCGCTCCTACAACTCGGGAACTGTGACCGCGCTGGCCACGCCACGCGCCGTGTCGGCAACGCAGATCGCCAGGGAGCTCCTCCGCACGCAGGGCATCCAGGGGCTCTACAAAGGCCTTGGGGCCACGCTCATGAGGTAAGATCTCTGCCGTCCTCTCCAAACATATTCATTTGACATGTGTCTTCCAGTCTAACATGTCTTCTGTTGCTCCTTAGGGATGTCCCCTTCTCAGTGGTCTACTTCCCTTTGTTCGCCAACCTTAACAGACTCGGCCAGCCGAGTGCTGACCAGCCGTCACCTTTCTATTGGGCTTTCCTCTCGGGTTGCGCAGCAGGCTCCACTGCCGCAGTGGTCGTCAACCCCTGTGATGGTGAGGGCTCATCATCAAAATTTCCGAAATTGGCCTAATAGGAATATTGTCCCTTAACATGTTAGCTTTTGTTGCTTTCCAGTGGTGAAGACCAGACTTCAGTCACTGAATAAGGGCTCAGCTGAGGAGGCTTACAGCGGAGTCGTCGACTGTGTCAGGTGAGACTTGGAGACTAATTTTCATAGACAGTGAATGTGAGCTTGAGTGTAAAAACGGACACGTCATAATTCTCCTGCTGGTGCAAGCCTAGTTTAGCGAGTTTGGAAATTTTGCAAACCGCATTACGCGATGATTTGATGACTAGAGGGCGTTTTCTGTTGCACCTATTTGACGGGCGGGGTGAGGATTCACACACTGACATGAATGATTGGGTTGGAAGATTGTCTCCCAAGTGTCCACATGACAGCAGTGACCTTTTGATCCTGCCCAACTTTAGATAATTTACCTTTGAAGGTCTGCTTGCAGTTAATTATAAACGTTCCTTGTATGCTTCAATGTTGTGCATGGGCTCCAGGGAGTTCTTATCTGCTTCCGCAATTTCAAACACGGCGCCGGGCGCGCACTCAGATTTTCGAGGGAATGAGAGTCGACTGTGTTGACTGCTAACAAATTCCTGTTTCCGAACACGCTCGTCTGAGAAAACCAAAATAAATAAAACCCCACGCATGCGTGCAAGTCGACCATGCTGTGTGCTAAACTTGTGCTGGGCATGAAAATACTGCAATACGTTTTTCATACATTACATTTTTTATACACCCTGTTTAAAGGACATTGAAGATTATTTTTATCATTGAAAAACAGTTTCCAACTGTCTAAATAAAAGGTAGCTGACGCTCTTCTGTCAAGATACAGAAAGGACAAAGAATTGTATACCTGCATGTTTTATTAGGACTTCAACAATTTCTCCATAAGGACTCATGTGACTGCAGACTCACACACCACAGGTGTAGACATAAGTTGGCGCAATGGTGGCGAGCTAGAAATAATGCACACTAACAGAATGTCCGAAAATTGGGGTCATTCCACAGAAAAAAAGTACAGAGTGCGTAACGTCACAATCCAGGAACACAAGGTGGTCGAAGATAAACACAGCTGCCAGTGCACTTTCAATCACTTTTTATTAGACCAATTGGAGCAACAAGTCTCTCGCCAGGTTTTGCCCAAAAGCAAAATGCATTCAAAGTCACAGATACAACAGTGACGTACGTGAGGATGGGGAGCCAAGTGGACAATCATAGTACCTGCACTTCACATGAACATTTTGTATTGGCATTGGTTAACTCATACAACGGGAATTTGTATCGGATTTACTCAAGGGTAGAATATTTCATTTTAAAACTATTTGATAGCTGCTGCCCTTTTTTTAAATAACTTGATGCTGCTTTGTGCACACAGCAAAATCCTGCGCAAGGAAGGACCGGCCGCCTTCATGAAAGGCGCCGGCTGCCGAGCCCTGGTCATGGCGCCTCTGTTTGGCATCGCCCAGGTCATGTACTTCGTCGGCGTGGGCGAGTACATCCTAGACAACTCCCCTCTCGGTGTCCTATCGCCGTAAGAGGTCCTCGCCACCTGAGCAGGGGGACCACTTGAGCCAAGAAGGATGGCCGCAACTGGCAGCTACGTTCAGTATCAGTTTACATCCATGCAAAGAGGAAGAAGAGTTGTGTTGCACTTGAAACACTTTTGTGGCTTAACTCTCGCCCTCGGCCCGCGTTGGCACTGTGACGATCATCAGCCTTACTCAAGAGGAGTTGAGAGAGGCACAGCTATTTCATTTTCAGTGTTTTTCTGTTTCTCCGTTATGTAGTTACTGTGAGTGAAGTCTTGCCTTCACATGATCATTTCAGTGTGAAGGGCTTTGTTACCACCACGTCACTGTGTGTGCGTCTGTGAAGATGTGTGTTTTGTCCACATTCATTTGCATGAAACTTCATCCTGCCGCGATGCCTTCGTGGGGAAAAAAATTACACTACAATAACTTTTTTGTACTATGTATGAATACCCATGCATTATTAAATAATGCAATCTACTCGCTTTTGTTGGTTCATTTATTTGAATGATTGCACACAATTACAATGCAACACATTTTGACCTAAATACACTTTTCTGTTTTTATTGGCACACCCAAAATAATGTACAGTGCATTCACAATTATAGTACTTAACTAAATGTTTAAAAAGATGGTTAAAACCTCTATTATACTTTAAAAGTACAAAGATTGGTTGGTGATGAGTCGCAGTAGTATAAACGCATTCAAATAAATTTCCACAACACTTATGAGGGTCACAGAGAGCTGGTGGCTTACATCCCTGGACTGGTTGCTAGCCAATCGCAGGGCTCATGTATGAAGACACACCCACTTCCTCACCTATGGGCAATTTAAAAATAAAACCTGTATCTTCTTGTCATTTGCGAGGACGCCGAATAGTCTGGAGATAATTCGCGCAAGCACGGCAGACGCATGCAAAGTTGAGGTTTGAACCCGGTACCTCAAAACATGGAACCCACTAATTTACCGTGCTTCATCACATTTAAAAAACTTTTCATAAAAACGGTCACTTGCACAAGGCTTGTCCAGTAGGCACGAACAGTATGCAGTACATTCTACATCAGGTGTAGGGAACTCCGGTTTCTCGAAAGCCAAATCCTGTCTGTCTTAGATCCCTCTTGACTTCAACACACCTGATTCAAAACATCAGCTCATCAGCAAGCTCTGTAGAGACCTGAAATGAACACGGACAATTGAATCAGGTATGTTGGAGTATCGGGAGGGATCTAAAACAGGCAGGATATGGCTCTCGAGGAACCGGAGCCCCCCCCCCCCCGTTCTACATGAAGTCAGGCTTACAAAAAGGCAGGCTAGGCCTCCAAAACAACGAGGCACACAGTATGTAGGACATGCGAAGACACGTCCATATTTACAGCAGGAATGTCACAGAAGCGTGCCACAAGCAGAGAGCGTGTGTTATATGCAGAGGTGAGGTGAGGAGTGGAGGGAGAAGTCCAACCAGGTCGGATGATTGAAGACTATATAACCTCCCTGCTGTTCCGGATGGCACAGCACAACACCATGCTGAAAATCATCCCTAGGATCTGAAATCACACACACACACACACACACACACACACACACACACACACGCACACACACACACGCACGTTGCAAATCTCCAGTGGCTCCTTTGCTGACACGCAATCATTACACACACCATTACTCCTCCGATGCCAATCCCGACGTAGCCGATGACATGCAGCTTGTTGTTGAAGAAATTTGTGATCGCGCTCAAACAGTCCTGGAATGACATTAGACAAATCATTAGGTAGACCTACACGTACACTCTTATAGGCTCCAGCTCACACACAATCGCCCAAATCAAGACAAGTGCTGTGGATAGATGCGTTCCTAATAATTTGAACACCTCAAACAAACTAGGTATCGACATTTCAATCTCGGAGCGCCATCTTGTGGACATAATTATTCAGCTTCACTTTACCTGAGTGTCTTCTGGGGCATCAGCACACAGGCCAGATGTGGCCGCCGACGTTGAGCCCCCACAGCAGTTGAGCTGCAAATCAAATAGTTGTTGTTTTTTTAAAAAATATATATTTTTTCAATGTATTTAAATGTCTCCAATTTTGATTGGAAAAAGATGACTCACAGTTTTGTGGTAAATTAGTGCAATGGCAGTTGTGTTGGGATTGGATGCATCACTGATGGAGCTGCTGTAGAATTTTTGCACCTCCTCGACAATCTGGTTGAATATTATGCAGGTTAAAATATGGTTGGAAGGAATTTTTTGTTCAATTCAAAGAGTAAAATTCATGAATTAACTCTAGATTGATTAAACACATGGCAAAATAATTTCCAGTAGACCAATTGCTTCCTAATTGTCTTTCTTAATCATTAAATTTTTTGTTGCAGCCAAGACATGGAAGTGTTTCAACACCCACACTTTTTCCGGGGACCGAGGTTAAGACCCAAATATTCCCAGCAAAAGTGTACTTTTCCTGCTGTTATCAATATGTAGAGTGGTTGCTCAACTTGCAGAGCTTTTTTATTTGTTGTACCTGCTCCTTGTTGATGAATCCAAACACACCAGCTGCAATCTCTGCAGCGAAAATGATCAAGAGGCAGGCAAAGAACTGCAAAAGAGACATTATTAATAATTGTGTTCCTTTTAATTCTCACACACTGAAAACAAACATTTGTAAATGATTAAATGTAAAGACATTGTATTTAAAAGTTAAATATAACTGAATTGTACTTAAATTATAAATACAAGTTTAATCCACTTTAACATGCACAGTAAACACTTAAATTCAGTGATTCTTTGCATACCACTTGAGGGAGCACAAGTGGTGCCCTTGCCACACTTTCAGAATCACTGACCTAAACCACGTAAACTTGCAATTAAACTTACCGAGGCGAGAAGGCACTGAGATTCCCGAACGGCCCCGAAACAACCAAAGAAGCCAACGAGCATCATTAAACTGCCCGCACCGAGGAGAATGTACACAGCTGCGGAAACAAGCACACGCGTGGCGTGATTGACACATGTGACACATCAAAAAAACTGATTTGTGAAACAAGCTTCAGTCAAACGTTCTTCTACTTACTTTTGGAGCGTGGCAAGTGTGTATTCCAGCCACCTTTTTAACATGTGGCATCAACCACAACAAGATTTACTATTGTATTTACAACATCCAAAGATGCAATCAAAAAACCAAACGCAAAACGTGACACTGCATTCTAGTAAGGAAAATCCATTTCAAACTAAAAAGAAAAACTTGTGATAAGTTGCGCAAGTTTCATATTCAACTGGAACTCATTCATGTGTGACTTCACTGGAAAATCACTCATTCATTATTAAAAATCAAGTATACGGGGATTTTAATGTTATGACACCGTTAGTATGTGTACATCACCGACATTTAACAGCAAATAAAGCTATATAGGGCGGCCCGGTAGTCCAGTGGTTAGCACGTCGGCTTCACAGTGCAGAGGTACCGGGTTCGATTCCAGCTCCGGCCTCCCTGTGTGGAGTTTGCATGTTCTCCCCGGGCCTGCGTGGGTTTTCTCCGGGTGCTCCGGTTTCCTCCCACATTCCAAAAACATGCGTGGCAGGCTGATTGGATGCTCTAAATTGTCCCTAGGTGTGAGTGTGGGCGTGGATGGTTGTTCGTCTCTGTGTGCCCTGCGATTGGCTGGCAACTGATTCAGGGTGTCCCCCGCCTACTGCCCGGAGACGGCTGGGATAGGCTCCAGCACCCCCCGCGACCCTAGTGAGGATCGAGCGGTTCGGAAAATGGATGGATGGATGGATAAAGCTATATATATATAGTCCAGTAGTCCAGTGGTTAGCACGTCGACTTCGCAGTGCAGAGGTACCGGGTTCAATTCCAGCTCCGGCCTCCCTGTGTGGAGCTTGCATGTTCTCCCCGGGCCTGCGTGGGTTTTCTCCGGGTACTCCGGTTTCCTCCCACATTCCAAAAACATGCATGGCAGGCTGATTGAATGCTCTAAATTGTCCCTAGGTGTGAATGTGAGCGTGGATGGTTGTTCGTCTCTGTGTGCCCTGCGATTGGCTGGCAACCGATTCAGGGTGTCCCCCGCCCACTGCCCGTAGACAGCTGGGATAGGCTCCAGCACCCCCCGCGACCCTAGTGAGGATCAAGCGGTTCAGAAAATGGATGGATGGATGGATGGATATATATACTGTATATAAAAGATTTAAGTGATTTTATTTGCGCGTGACGGGACTGCAGGTCAGCTTTTCACTGGAGTGAAGGGGGAGGGCAGCACTGTTCCACATGCTCTTTTGTTCTAATCAGCCTGTTAGCCACCACGTTAGCTTAGCTTTGCATCATTAGCCTTTCTGCTGAGATGTCGTCACCTTCTCGAGTGTTGTAGTCCGGCTCCCTCCCTCCAGAGAGTGAGGGTTGCACAAATTTAATGAAGCCAAGTGGGAGACCAGCAAGCTGTTGTTTTTCCTCAACAAAAGAGCTGACTGGGGGGACTAAAGAAGAGGCTGATGCTTGGTATCATATAAAATGTATTATATAATAATCATAACCGGGGATTTCAACGTGTCAGGTGTGTTTTCCAGGCAAAGAATTTTAGTCGGATTTTAAGTGTTTTTTCGACAATATCATCGAGGAGGGACATTGGGGGAGACCATGTCAAGCCATATGACGCACACACATGCACACACAGAAAGAAAAGGTCTCAATCTCAGCATCTGCGCTCAAAACAAAAGCCACAGAAGGCCTTTTTTTTTTTTTTTTTTAAGAAAGCTCCACACTGAAGGTGATGACTTTACTGTTTACTGTATATTTCAGCCTTGAGCTGCTTATTATAATCATACAGCTCTGGGGCATTTGCAGCCATTTATAGTGCTTTCAAGAGGAAGAGGGAATCAAATCAGAAACCCTATACAGTATTGTTGTGCCGTTATGCAGCAGAATGCAAGATTGTGCACTATAAGACACCATGATGCACCACATTGTAGTGCAGGTATATTGCTTATCTATCCACCAACATCCTATCTATCTATCTGGTATGCTATCCGTGAGCTGCTTGTGAAAGTGGTTTGTCTGTGTTGAACATTTTTACTGAAAGCATTTGTTTATGTAACATGATTTTGTACATTCTAAATGTGTGGTGTTAATATTTTATGATCCTCCCCATTTTATGTGCTTTGCCACCATCTTGTGGCATTGATTTGCGATTATAACCCTTTTTCTGGTGGGTGAGTGGGTATGTTAATTATTCGCGGATTATTAATCGTGGAAAAGCGACAATGTGGAAAAACAAGGATTTTGGTGCACTATAAACATAGTTTACACTCTTGTGCTATGGCAAACAGCGATGCACCCCGAATGCATTGTGTAAGACTGTTTGGTAACACCAAGCAGATTATTGATTACTATTATACTCAATTATGTTGTAGCATGGTGCACAATGTGGACCATATTGTACCATTTCCACTACCAGAGGGACGTTCAAGTACATACCGATGAAGAAAGTGTCGGGGGCATTGTTGCCTGTCAGCAGCTCCACTGTTTCTGGATCAAACCGCAGCCAAAGTCCCACGGCCAGAACCAACAAGCCGGATAACTGAGGGGGCAGAAAGTCACAAGTGTGGGATGGTGATGAGATGGTGTCGCAGTGTCATAAACCTTTCGGCAATGGATATATTGACACAAAAGGTGAAGCAACACATGTAGACATAATATAACAAAATGACTACTATTACTGCAGCTAACTGAAGTATTTTGACTGGCTCCACATGCAAGGGACCCTCAAATACTTGTGGTTCGGCACCTGTAGATTCACTAGTATTTGTTTCAATAAATAATAATTTTGTTTGATTATTTTTGTCATTCCGACACAGATTTTCGCTGTTCTCAGGCCATCCTAATCCCTATCCCCTATCCACTGCCTGTATTATACTGCCCCCAGGTGGCCAATGCCCACACACCAGAACAAGTAGCACAATATCCATTAACATTAATAAAAACATGGCAAAAATTGGTTTATTCTTTTCATTCAAATTAACTACATAATTGCTACACATTTTCTCTGTACTACAATATTATAGAGTACTATTTTTCTGAAAAAAAACTGTTATTCTGGAAAGGATTAATGGAAAGGATTCCTTACGTTTCAATGGGAAAAGGTGATTTGAGATATAAGTGCTGTGAGGTACATGCATAGTCACAGAACGAATTGAAGTTGTGTCTTTAATATTTCCCATGATGCACTTAGTCGACTAGCCATGCCAGGCTCACAAGCATGGGAGGGGGCTATTTTCGAGGCGGTGACGCAACCCATCCCATTGCTCACCCCCCACAAAAATAAAACCCACCACCACAACCACATGAGTGCAGGTTCCGCCTCTTTTGGCGCCCGCCACAAGAGCTGTCGGTCCCACGAGCCCCTTGCAACAAAGAGCCGCTGTCTCCTTTTATGACACACAAGTTGTCATTCGACACAGCAGCTTTAAGTGTTTGGGAGTGCCTCAATCGAACTAAAACACTCTCCAGTCCATCACTAATGTTATTGAGAGCCAATAGAAGAGATGTATGCCTTTAAAACCATAACAACGCTCAGTTTTGATTGGTATTTATTATTGTGATGAAAGCAACTACAGTATATCATAAAGAGAGCAATCAAAGAAATAAAAATTAACGAGATTTCGATTTTCTGAGGCCATTGCTGATTCCCAAATTTGGCACATTATCCAGAAATGGATAAAACTGGGAACAGTGGCGCTAATTGCCAGGAGTGGTTGACCAACTAAAATTACGCCAAAAGTGTGACAACAATTCCTCCAGGAGGTTGCAAAAGAACCGAGAACAACACCCAAAGAACTCTTGACCTCGCTGGGCTCAGTTCAGGGCAGTATTCAGGACTCCACTTTGAGAAAGACACTAGCCAAAAATGGCATCCATTGGAGAGTTCCCAGGCGAAAACCCTACTGTCCAAAAAGTACACAAAGCCATGCCCCACATTTGCCAAAAGACATCTTGATGATCCTCAAGATATATATATCTATCACAGCGGTCCCCAACCGCTGGTCCGCGGACCGATACCGGTCCGCAGGGCATTTGGTCCCGGGCCGCACAGAGAGAACTTGCCTTCATTCCGTTTTATTTATTTTGGAGTACGAAAGATGTTTTATTTTGAAAAATTACCGGATTCTCCGTTACATTCGTCTGTGTCACGCTTGACACACGCCAAGCCACGCTTCTGCGTCACGTGACTGATTACGCTAAAAACACAATGAGTAAAAAATGAATAAAAAAAATGCTGGAGATCGCAAATGACGGCGACCTTAAAAATACGTTCGAGCCAACTGGATTAAATTTATGGCTGAATATTCTGAGATCGCCACAATAGCACTGTTGCTGTTTCAGACATGCTACCTGTGTGAGGCGGGGTTTTCTGCAGCAACGGCGACTAAAACAAAATTACGAAGTCGACTGGACATAAAACACACACTTGAGGTGTCATTGTCTCCTATTACCATGAGATGGGACCGTCTGGTTGCAGAAAATAAAGCTCGGGGCTGTGGTGAGTCGTCATTTTCATGCACTTTGAATTTGCATTGTATCGTATTTTGAAGGCATTAAACATGACCATCGGGATATAAGTGTTGCGGCCAGATTAGACGCTCCTTGTGTTTATTATTATATTTCGAAAACACCACCGTTTTCATGCAGCTCATATCATATTATTTTGTCGTATTATTTCCGCCACACCTTAAATGCCGGTCCCTGAAAATATTGTCTGACATAAACCGGTCCGTGGGGCAAAAAAGGTTGGGGACCCCTGGTCTATCAGATAATCCTGAAGGAGAATGTCCGATAGGCTGTTTGCGCCCTCAAAATCAAGCGTTCTTGGATCATGCAGCAGGACAACAATCCGAAACACAGCAGCAAGTCCACCTCTGAATTGTTTAAAAAAAATGTAAAAAAAAATTGAGGTTTCGGAGTGGCCATGTCAAAGTCCGGATTTGAATCCAATTGATATGCTGTGGTCTGACCTTAAATGGGCAGTTCATGCTAGAAAACACTCCAATATGGTGGAGTTGAAGAAATTCTGTGAAGAAAATGTTTCCACAGAAATGTGAAAAACGCATCAACAATTATTGCAACGGTAGATTTCAGTTATTGCTGCACTCACTTTTTCATAGAGGGTCAGAAAGGTTTGGACTTTTTTTTTTGTCCTTTAAAATATTTAATTGAATTGTCATTTGAAAACAGTGATATTACAATTGGTTTGATTATTTTAAACCTTTGTGTGTGATAGATATGCCCAAAAAAACAACAACAACAAATACAGAAACCAGGAGCGGGGGGGGGGGGGGGGGGGACTTTTTATCTGAGAATATCTCAAGAATCAAGACAGACCAAAACAAACAAGCCGAAAAGCAGATTAACGCCGTCTCCAACAGCAAAGTCATGGCGCAATGTCATTCAGTGTGCATTTTTGTAAAAGCTGCGCCTTTGGAGCTTTTTTTTCTTTTGAGAAGTTATATTAAATGGATGAAAAGTATGATGCAACAAATTTAGTTAGCATGACGGGCCAGGCGATATGCCTTAGTGTTCTGTATGTAGACCCCCGGCACCAGGTTGCCCACCAACACTTTTCCTTCTTCTCACCAACGATGTTCATTTGTCAATGCGACCCGCTCTAAATTTCATCCTCAAAAAAAATGCAAGAACGTAGAGCAAAATCAATTTTGTAAAATGAAATAATAAATGTACTTGTATAAAAGTAATCCATCTGGCCCCCCCCCGAAAAAAAAATATATATACTGAAGATAAAATACAACAGATCATTCAAATGTTATTCTTTTGTGAATTAAAGGAGCAAAATGATTTTTCTTTTTTGAATACTTAAAAAGGAAAACAAGCAAGTATTAGTCTGGCAGAATTAAAGTTCAATGTATTTTTTAAAAACGCCCGCCAGGCAACATTGTTTTGAATTTAAGAGCATGAGAAAGGTTGTTTTTTTTTGGTTGTTTTTTTTGTTTTGTTTTTTAATTGAAAAAGAAAATGGAAAACGAAGCAAGCAGAAACAAATGCAATGAATTTTCGGTGTTTTATGACGAAAAGGATAAAATAAAACCTGTGGAATTAAGTATAGTTTTTCCCCAGTAGATTTTTAAAAATAATATACAGTATTACACCTGCAACAAAACAGAATGTTAGAGGAGTAAGCGAGCGCATAACTTGTCCTAATTGTCCAAAAGTAAGGAAAATGATGGTCGTTTGAGGCTGGAGGTGGCCTGAGCTGGTTTTATGCAGCATCAACATTATACACAATGTTGACTGTAAACAACAACATAGTGCATCGCTAGCTCTTTCGGGAATTACACAATAAAGCGTTACCATGACAATCTACCATTTAAACGCACAGATTTCAGCATGCAGTTCATTCCCGTTGGACGACTAAAAAAAATGACGTCATATCAATCAATAACACTGGTGCAAATGGACTCACCCAAAAGATGAAGTTGAACACGATGAGCAGATATTTCACGCATTTCATCCCCCCGTGCACTTTGCTCATGATTACCACCTGATTCGAGCCGAGTCGTGATGAGCGAGCCTCTTTTAACGCAAATAGACAACAAAACAGCACAGTACTCGCTGATGTGCGCGCCTCGTTCTCGCCGTGCACGTTCACGTAGTCGCGATCGCGATGGACCAGGGAGCGGGTGCGTGCACGCGACACCAACATTGCTCGCGAGCGGCCCCGCCCATCCCCCCCCCCCCTCCCTGCGGTCGTGTGGGAGCGTGCGTGTGAGCGAGCACGCGCGCCTTTATGTGTGTGCCCACAAATACAGCACTAAACCCCAAAAATGGGAACATGTTTTGTACGAAAAAAAAACAGCACTCTGCCATTGTACTTTACAAAAACATACAGTAATAAAATAAGTGAATAGAACGTACAACGCACGAGCTTGTGCGGATCGATTTCATGCGTCAGTGTAAAAAAAATAAAATAAAAATGGACATTGTGCTCCGTTTGATGTCACTGGGAGGCAATATACAGTCACCTGCAAAAGTATTGAAACGGCAACGTCACTTCCCTTGTTTTTGTTGTGTAATGAAGACATTTGGATTTCAAATGAAAAGATAAAAATGAGAAAAAAAATTCTGAAGTCCAGATTTTATTTCATGATATTGCAATCTAGATGGGTTAAACATCTTATGAGACAGCACCTTTTGTTTGAAGTCACCCACTTTTCAAGTGAGCAGAAGTATTGGAACAGACATTTTTACTTGAACTTATAGTGAAGAATATTCAATATTTGGTGGCATAACCCTAACTTGCAATAAGTACATCAAGCCTGCGACTCACTGACTTCAGACTTCAGACTTCACTTTTCCAGGCCTTTACTGCAGTGTGTTTCAGTTCTTGTTGGCTTCTGGGTATTTTTCCCTTCAGTCTCGCTTCAAGAGACGAAACGCATACTCTCTTGGGTTAAGGCTCGATAAGTGACTTGGCCAGTTGAAGACCTCCCACGTTTTTCCCCATGATGGTAGCTTGTTGTGGGTTTTTGTCTTGTTGCATCATGAAGCTACTCTTGATTAGTTTAGATGCATTTTTCTGTAAATTGCCGGGCAAAATGGTCTTGTAGACTTCAAATTCATGCTGCTGTTACCATCATGAGTTACAGAAGCAGCCATGCAAGCCGAAGCCATGATGTTCCCTCCACCATCCTTCACAGATGGTCTTGCGTGTTTTGTATCATCAGCAAATTCTTTCTTTCTCCATAGTTTGGCCTTTCCATCACTTTGGTAGAGGTTAATCTTGGTCTCATCAGTCCATAAAACTTTGTTCCTAAACATTTGTGTCTCATCTACGTACTTCTTTGTAAAATCTAATCTGGCCTCACGATTCTTTTTGCTGATGAGTGATTTGCACCACGTGGTCTGGCCTGTATATTTCTTTTCTACAATTCTTCTTCGAGTCCTGGATTGCGATACCTTCATCCCTGTTCTGTGGAGGTTGGTTGGTTGTTTCTGTTTATCCAACTGCTGTG
This sequence comes from Hippocampus guttulatus, assembly GCF_054856545.1. Taxonomy (NCBI): domain Eukaryota; kingdom Metazoa; phylum Chordata; class Actinopteri; order Syngnathiformes; family Syngnathidae; genus Hippocampus; species Hippocampus guttulatus. The sequence continues at coordinate 6,229,866 of NC_141268.1, forward strand.
GATACACTTGGCCGACCTGTTCAATGTCTGTCGCTTAGTTCACCAGTAGTTTCTTTCTTTTTAAGGACATTGTTGTTACGGCTATGCTCCGTGTTTGTGCAATAGCTCTGATTGAGTTTCCCCTCTCCTCTCAGCTTCAAAAAGGTTTTCTTATCTCTAATCAAGAGCTCTCTGGTCTGAACAGCAAATGCAGTTTTCACAGGTGAAACCCAGAACCAAAAACAAGCAGTAAAGTTTAGAGGTGGTTTCTCACTGAGTGGGGAATGCGTGGGAATGGAACGAATGCTGGATTCGTCAACTTTTTTGACAAATGTTGACGAAGATCAGGGGGTAGCGACATTTAGCGACTTTTGGTGATGCTTTGAGACAAAGCATGAAAGTTTGGGAGCATGTTGCGAAAGACAGATGGTGACGATTAGCGGCTATTTGGTATAGTGTTGCAATGATGAATAACTCTTTGACACTTTTGCCAGTTTTTGGGAAACTTTGGGACAGTTTGTCAACTCCTGGAGTAGCAGACGAATTTATGGACCCAATTAAAAAGGTATATGAACATTCCCGAGCGATCAGTTTTCTACGGCACCCCTAAGGTGACATGGAAGGGGAAAAAAGCACCTTTTACGTTACCTTATAAAGTTTGCGAGTTAACGCTTTCTTTTTTTTTTTAATTCAAGGAATGCTTTTCTTTTTTTTTTAAATGTGCGTCTATGTACTTCCGAGTCAGTTCGGCTACTGCAGCCTTTTTGAGAGATGACAGTATGCTTCAGACATCTTTGCTTATTTGGAAACCGTGCTGTAGATCTTGAACATACTTTGGATTTCAAGTCAATTTCAAAGTAAAATTCAATTAAACTCGCACGAGGGGGGAAAACGCTATTTTTGTTGCTTTCATTTATCCGAAAGTGAAAAAGCGATCCCTTGCAAATAAATAAATAAATGTTACCTAATCTCGCAATACTTGCAAAGGACCACAACATTTTGTAAGGGAACACAAGTGTGAGTGTGAGCGTGGATGGTTGTTTGTCTCCGTGTGCCCTCCGATTGGCTGGCAACCGATTCAGGGTGTCCCCCGCCTACTGCCTGAAGACAGCTGGTATCGGCTCCAGCACCCCCCGCGACCCTTGTGAAGATGAAGCGGATCGGGGAAGGGAAAAAAAAAAAATATATATGTATATATATATATATATTTTTTTTCCCCCGATATAATAACGCTAAATATAACAGTTCTTTAGGTACATGTTAGATATCGCAATCATATCAATATCACAGTGTTCAATATGATTCGGCCCGAGTATGCTGATGTTTGGTCAGAGGAGGCAGAGGGCCTCCTCTCCTTGGGAAAGGTAGATAAATACATCATTAAATAAAATGTGTATACGTTTTCATTCTCTGGTCTGTGCCTTATATTGATTTTCTTTTTGATTCCAGCAATGTTCAAAACTGCAACATTTGCATATTTCTCGTTCAAATTCATGAGTGAGACAGGAAGTGCTGAAGCAAGCATTCAGCCTTACTTCATGTTGTGTCATCGATCACAAAAAGCTGAAATAGCGAATCAACAGCACCATCTATTGGTAATATTCGTGCACTGAAACTGAGGTCGACTGGTTGGTCAGATGTTCTGTTTCCCTGTTATTATAACACAGAAGGTGATGATGGCTTGAGCGGATTAATGGTGCTGCAAATGATTGAATGCATGAGAACAACCTAAAGTAGGGCTAGTGTTCGCGCGCAGGCTAATCGTTGTGCGTTGCTAAATTATTAAGATAAGATAAAATATCATCAATATAATAAGATTATTCAAAGACACTTGGATTATTCCAAACCTAAATTTCATCTATACATGATCTGAAATGCTTTATCAACCTGTGAAAAAAAATGTCCTCCACAAAGTTGGATTGAGGCTTGGTTCCTTGCCTTTGAGCAGTGGGTACTTCGCCACCATCGAATTGGTACAGCCAAAGGTGTGCCCCCCCACACCCCCCCTCAACAAAAAATAAAGAAAAGCGCCACTTTAAACACTACACTACTACTTAATGTACAGGAGAGTCGAAGAAAGTGTCCAGTGTTCCTGCCTGGAACCTGTTTTGTGTCCTATACAATATGCATGTGGCGTGCCACTCCATGCCAATGAAGATGATTTATGAGGCATCGCTGTGGGGGCCGGAGTGGGATCACCAGCTCTGCCGTCCGCGCTTCCCGTGGTTAGGCTGCCTTTGTGCCACCATGTACTCATGTCATGTGGGCGGCAAACAGCGACCTCGTTTGTTTGCCAGGGGAGTCGATGTTGTGAGCGTCACAAGACTTATTGAGCCACTGCCCACCACCCGCGTGCTACAGCAGCACCCATTGTCAATGTGCACGCGAAGAGACAAAATGCTCATTGGCATTTATATGTGTTACTGTATATCCACTGGGATGCCGGTTTCTTAGAACATTTCAAAATATCGTCATATGAATACCTGCTTTTGTAATTTGTCAGTCATTCCCTCGTCCGGGTTGAGTAAAAGAAAAGGTGCGTTGTGGGGCTAAAATACACATTTAGATTACTGATGGAAAAGCGTAAAGTTTACGGTTTGGCCCCGAGATGGCAGCATAGGTCAAAATAAATCCTAGCCTACCACCACCCTAAGTGATGAGGTTCGTATTCCTGCATGGCTTTATTCACTCATTCATTTTATTTTATTTTTTTCAAAAGTCTTTACAGTAAGGACATTGCACTTTGCACCTATGTATACAGTACTTCATTTCAAATAATTTGTATGCAATAGTATATGTTATTTATATGTCCTGCTTTTGACCCATGTCCACCTGTGCACCGACCTTCTGTCTTTGTCTGTCACACTGGTTGGGATTTGCAGCACTTTTTAAAGTCGTTCATTATCTTTGCATGTTGGCCAAAATTTGGGCATTTTGCTTCGTTTCGTCGCATGACTACCACCACAATTGCTGCAATCGAAACCGAATCAGACTGTTTGTTTTATTGTCAGACTTGACGTTCTCATCGTCTCGCCTTTCCACGTTTCGTTTGCATAGCATCCACATTTGTTACGAAACTATATGGGGGCATTAATGTTCTGTTTCTGTCTTGCTCTGCCCTTCCACCATTTTCTGAATCTGACATACTGAAATGGCCTTTGTCAAACCACAACCATGTAATTGATTTATTTTTTCTGAGATGGTTGCTCCAGACACAAATCGTCTCTGATAAATTCTTCACAAAACTCACCCAAGTTGCAGCTGTTAGCTTTGATCCTTAAAAGGGAACGTCAACCCTAAAATGTTCTGAAAAATGAAAATGTAATCCTGTGAAATAATCCAAATTCTTAATAAATTTCGCTCTAATCTGCCCACATTTGTTTTTCTGTAATCAGAATGGAATAATGTTACTTTTTTTGGTCTCCTGAATACGTAAATACACGTATCCCATTACTCCCGAAGCCTGAATGTACGCAATTTCCATTTTATGCGAGGTGATGGCATTCAGCAGACGCCTCTACGTGTTTTTGTAAACCATAACGAATCGGTTGTTAACTATTTGCCTTAACACCTTCAACGGAAACCCGATAAAATTAACGAGACAATATAAATAATATAAAATTGCTTTCTTTACTGACTTTAGCGTGTTTCAAAAAGTTTAATTTAAAAGTGGCCCTTTCATCCTTCCATTTTTCTGTATGTGGCCCTCAAACGAAAAGGTTTGGACACCCCTGCCCCACGCGGTGAAAACGCCGCGGAGAATTGAAGGTACAGTCTTCGAGTTAGGCAGGCAACATCGTAAAGTCACAGGTGGCTTCGCTTCACCCCGAAAACCAGTAAGCGGTATTGTTGTCCGAAAAGGCGTTATTACGCCATTTCTCCTCTAGAGGTCAGTGTTTCATTTTGGTTGGCTATACAACACCAGAAGCAAACAAAACAAACAAGTACATTCTTCTGCAAACAGTAGCCTTTTTGTTTGTTTGTTTTGAATGCGTTTGACAGATATTACTCAGTGTTTTAGCTGCAACAGAAAATTTGACAAGCTCACTACTAAAAAACAAAAAAAAAACAAAAAGTAACAACAAAAACTAATTGATTCAGATTGGAGGAGCTGAAAATCACTTCTAAAATTAAAAAAGAATACTACTACTACTACTACAACTAATAATAATAATCATAGTAGATTAATAAGAATAATAAAAGAATGGCGCATCATACTATTACCGACTACAGCCAAAGCTGTAATTGACAGGAAATCTTATTCTTATGCTTCTGAAATATGGAAAAATTGATGTAAAATTGCAGTAAATTGAAGTTATGCCCCCCCCCCCATCCTGTATAAAGCGATTTGGATGCCCGTGTAATTGAATTCCAACACAAAATGGATAAGGTACATGTTTAATAAATAATAAACACTATTTTCAACATGGTTTCCTCAGACCTGGGCCAAGTAACAAAAAACAGGATACTTCTAGTATAATTGTGTTATGTTGAGGGCAGTGCTGTCTGCTTAGCAGCCTCTTTGACAAGTTTAAACCCGCTGTATGGAGGAAAGCGGTGTTCACTTCAGCTGCATTTTATTCTTTCATGAGATTATGTGTTATTAAATTATTGGAATTATTTATACCCTGTTATCTTGAAGCCAGCGGATTGAACGACATTTGAAATATTTGCATAATTGCAATTTTTCCACACAGCGACAGTCTGTAGATTTCCTTGTGAAATCATGTCCCCCTGTTTTTAATGGAAATTGTAGTCCAACAGTGTGTTTTTGCATGTCTGAAATAAGTGTAGCGGGGTCATAATGGGTACATATTGTGGAATAAAAAAAAACTTTTTCAATGTTAATACACAAATAGTCGTGTCTCTGGAGTACCTACCCACTCACCAAGTACAAAATTAAACAATCCAGTCAATCGTTGGTGAGCTGAGGATTTCTGAAAATGTCTCTTTGATTGAGATGTTCTGAATTTTGGCAAATTGTGGCGTCAGAATTGTGGGGTGGGAATTTGCATTGAGCAACGTGGTGCATTAAGTTTGATATGGTATGAAATTGTGTTATATTTATAGTTTAAACCATGAACAAAGCCTAAAGTCACTTCTTCTTTCATAACATTATGCTTATAGCATAATCGCCCAGGAGGTTACCTTTACCTTTTAACCTACTTTTTTAAATTAAGTGAAAAACTCACCTACTTGCTGCTTTGCAGTGTATTTTGGCATTTTCTGTAATTGGTGTCAAGGAATTGTGTTGAAGTGATACATCTCGATTGGTGTAAAAGGAGGGGCTAAATTCAGCCAGGGTTGTTAACCAAAGTTCAAGAGTCCTTACTCCATGTTTTGTTTTTTTTTTGGTATTCTGCTGGAATCAAATTATCTGTAAACTTTTTAAAGGTATTGTTGTAAGATGAATTAGAAATGATACTGAAGGGATTATTGTGGATCATAGGAGGAAGTATATTCACGCAAAGATGTTGAAGTGATTTGAGATATACAGTACACACACATGCATATCCATATTGTGGCAAATGGATTTTCTTTCTTCTCTTTGTGGACTTAGCATTTTTCTTCATAAGCGTAATATAGTTTTTGACCCAGGCCTGCCGTTATACACAGTTCATGCAGTCCCCGTACTTTGGCATAATACTAATAATTTACTATGTGCAGAAGTCTTTATATAGACAGTGTGTAATGAATGTGTGTGTGTGCATATATATATATATATTACTGCCGCCACGACTTGCGGCTGAGCACACACACGCAGGCCACGTTGATGCGTATGAGCCTCCAGGCCACCAGGTTCTGAAAAGACGTCAACGCCCGCACAAACGTGTGTGAGTTGGTGCAGCGGGAGTTCCAGTGTCGGGCGTCGATGCCCAGGCAGCCCGAGTTGCCCACGTGTGAGCTGTGACACGTAGTCTCGAAGAAGTACTGTTTCTTGTTGACATTGTTAATGTTGACATCAGGCAGCACTGTCACTTCGTTGCCCGAAATGTCCGTGGCCTTGGTCTTGTTGCCCACCCACACGCTGACGCTCTCGCACACGGAGTACACGCCTCGGTGCTGGGGTTGGCCCGCTCGCCGCCGGCTCCTGTGCTGGCCATGGGACCCGGTTGGCTCGGCATCGGGCAGCTGGGCACTGAACAGCACCCTGGGGGAGAGCCTGCGCCGCCTGCTGAAGAGTTTTGGGTCCACTCGAGGGGCGGCGGCGACAGCGCCTGAGTCCCGCCGCTGTGTGATGGGGGCTGCAGCGCCCGAGTCCTCCCGAATGGAGGCCACAGCCTGGGCACTGAAGAAAAGCAACAGGACCAGCATAGACGACCTCATGGGCACACCGCCTGTGGGGAGCAGTTATGTATTCTTAGTAAAATCCACTCAATAAAAATATAAAATGTTTACACACCCCTGTTCAAATGCCTCTTTTTTGGGATAGAAAAAATATGACATTTATCATTTCAAAACTTTGGACACTTATAATGTGACCCAATAGGGGTGCACACACTTTTTCGGCGTGCGAGCTGTTTATAGATTTGTCAAGTCCAAATGATCTACCTATTTTATTTATCGATAAATTTATTCATTTAAAAGCATACTTCGGATAATAGAGTCGTTTAATGGTGGAGCGGTTCACTCGCCTGACTTGTGAGCAGATATCCTTGTTTTTAAATCATGGCCCGAGCCAATTTGGCACCCTATCCGAGATTGGCGGCATTGATTTACATTTGCTTACAAAAGAAGTTGAGTTTTTAATATTACCATTATTTAAATTAATAACCCCTCAAAAATACAAAATGGTAAACTCAATTTCCTGACTGTTTTGTTACCGTCAAAGAAATCACGAGTCACTTGCATTTGTGACATCTAAATGTGCAAACCAAAAGGAGCAACAGCTTTTCCTTCCACTTTTTCCTTTGCTCCCCTTTTTTATGCTCTGTAACTCAAATCAGTAATGAACATTTTTAATTCTTCTCATAGTCTTAGATTTACTCATGCTTCATGTTTTCCTCACAACAAATGAGGCTGTTACTGTTGTTTTCATTTTAGCTTAACGCTAAATCATTTATGTATTTCCAAGTTCTTATTGTCCTTTAGTGTGAAATATTTTGACTAAAAATACAATTTCTTAATTGTATTACTCTATCATGGAATCATTTTCTTTTCATAAAACATCTTCCACCATCATAAATTCAGAAACAAACAGCAAGTAAACCAGGTAATCAGAGGTTAATTCGACCGTAGGTGACGCACAGTGCGTAAACCGCAGCTCTGTCTGGGCAGAGACGCTGATTTGTAATTAATTCACATTGCTCCTCTTTTCTTACTTAATTGTTTATATTAATTTCAATTCACTCTTCTATCCTTTTGACTTAAAAATAAGAGTTACTAGTAATTGTTTTTTTTTTTTAAATGTTGAAGGGGAATTTTCACCAGATTTTTAGCACCTCCAAGAGTCGATGGCACCGTTAGCATCTGCCTATTTCGCCAAATGGGCGAGACGGCCCAAGTTAAAGGATATTCTGGACAAGGATGCAAAAGACCTTTGTGGGCATTCAAATATATCATGGAACAAAATGAAGAGAGTCGTGATCCGGTGGAGAAAATATGGCACACCAGTGACACTCGCAAAATTCTGACATCTCTCCAATATTTATGAGACGACGACAAAGAAAGTGGCCGCCAAGAGGCCGACAGCAACACTGAAGGAGCTGTAAAAATTTCTGGCGAGTACCAGCTGTTTAGTACACGTGACAACAATCTCCTGTCTTCTTTGTATGTCTCAGCTATGAGATAAGGTAGCAAGACAGAAAACAAATTTATCTTACAAAGAAAACCAGTCAAGCACATGGGAAAATGCGTTATGATCTGATGCAAGCATAATTGAACGTTTTCTAAATTTATTCCCAAAAATACAGTACATTTGGGGCACACACAACTCATCGCCAAAAGAACGGCATACTTACAGTGAAGTGGTCGCGGCATCAGGCTTTGGAGCTTATTATTCTACGATGGACTACTTAGGCAAAGTAAAGGTAAATTCTGAAGCTTTCCAAGGAGCAGTTACTATGAGCACAAATCCCTCAGGCGTATGCTAGAAGACCAAAAAATGTCTGGAAACGCTAGAGCAGGTGTACTTTATTTGGAGTTAATCCAAGGCACTTCTAATGGTGGCAGATGTGCGCTAACTCTCACATCAGATTAGTTTGAATGCACGTGATTCTTTCTGAACGCAGCCACATCTATTACTTATAAAAGAGTGTGCACCCGCAGCCATATTTCAATCCGTCCATGATCCAAACTGCTGATCCTCAAATAATATCCAAAAAATTCAAATGGGTTGTACAAATTATCGTTAAAAAAAAAAATTCAATGGTTTATCCTGATCTCATTCTTATTTCACAAAAACCTGGAAGTCGGACAGCGGGGTGTAGACGTTTACATTCAACGTATCAGCGGTTCTCAACCACTATTCCACAGCCCATTCGTGTCTGAAAATTATTTATTCACAACAAATGATGTTTGTGTGTTTATCTACTGTATATCTATCTATGACGGCGGCATTTAATGACAGGCATGATGTCGAATTAAGGTTTTGGATGTGACTTTCTTGAGTACAGCACCCACTATGACAACAGTAAGATCACGGAAAGCGATTGGTTCGTGTGTCCCTCATATTAACATGCATGCATATGTCCTCCATTTTTACAAGTACTGTAAGTACTTCCATTGTCAACGTGGAAACAACACTGAGAGAGTTATTTTCCTTAACTTTGCGACCCGTCGTCAGAAGGCTGCAGTGGCCTCTGGCTCTCTTAACATGTCAGAGTTTGTGCAAGTTTGAGTGACTCTCAGTTAAATATTCTCATTTCTTTGCACCAAAGACCAACAATCAGAGCCACCGCGACCGAGTGGGCCCAAACAGAAAAATCCTCTTCAAGTCAAGTTCCCATACAAGAAATTGGCCGAAATGGCAAACTCAACACAGATCCATATTGAAAGGATGCTTTTTTTTCCAACCACTTTGTGGCACTACAGTAATTGAACGTGACTGAGGTATGCTTCGTAACTTGGAATAATCATCTGCTAAACCAAAACGCAGCATGAATTTCATTCCCATTCAAATGTTGTGTTGAATGACGGTGTTGACCCTCCATCAAAGTGTCATTTCTACTATTTGTAAAAAAAAAATTCTTCTGTTAGGACTGACAGGCAGCGAGGAAACGAGCAGGCGTGTCGACACCCGTGACGGCGCCGTCGGCGGGCTCCTCTGTCAGGCAGGTTTGTTACGCCATGTTTTGCCCCCGGGAAGGGGAGGGTGTGGGGGCTCTCCTTCGACGTAGATATTCAAACGGTTGGCAATTCCAATTAAACAAAAGCCCCTCACGTGATTCGAGGTGACACGTGAGGACGCTCTGGGGTCACGCTCGAGTGAATTAAACCAAAGTAAAGTGAAATGTCGGCTTTGTAATTTTTCTTACTTTTTGGTCTTTATTTTGTCTCATGCAGGGTGCAATGAAGAACACATTGTGCAACACTTTTCCTCCATCAAAGGTATCAACAGATGTGGCACGTGGCTTTGCGGCTAAAAATGCCTGATTTCAGGGGTGGGGAAAATAAGTTGATCAAGGCGACATATGATGTCAATGTTTACTTTTTAAGGGATTGTGTGGAATTAGTTGAGTCTCTAGTGGGCCTAATTAAACAACGGTTTGGTTATACAGTATGCCTATTTCTGAAAATGTGTCTGAGATTGGGCAGTGGAACTAAATTACATACCAAACCCCCCCAAAACAAAACACTCATTTGCGAGGCTGTGTAAAGATCCAGGCCCATATGCTATCATACAGAGGTGGAGAAAATGGCCAAAATTTGTTCAAATAAGTGTACTGCTAGAATAACATGAATAAGGTGAAAGTAATCCTCCAAAGAATTACTAATAAGTACTCAGTGAAAGAACCTCTTACGTACTGAGAAATTGGTGACAAACTTCTGATTTATAACGTATCTGGCATGCAGTTGTCCAGAAGAGCGTCATATAAATCTGATGCATTACTATTAATCATTATTATTATTAGTAGTAGTAGTTGTATCAGAGCATGAACATTAACTCGAAAAAATAAAATAAAAAACAGGAATGTGCAACTTTCGATATTGCCCAACAATATCACTTTAACGCTGACAGTAATAAATACGATTCTGTACAATACAACATGAATAAAGGCAAATTAAGCCAAAATAAATAATCTTAAATTAATTGTCTCAGTTTAAACCCATCACTACCAGGCTCTATTTGACTGATGAAATGGAGTCGAACGTCACAAGTTGCTACGTTGGATTGTTCGAACAGTCATGTGACACAAGTCTGAAGAACCAAACCGGAGCTCGGAAGCAATATCAAATAGCTGTCGATAAAAATACTATTAGTGAGCGGAATGTAGAGCTATTACGTGAAATTACTGTTTCTTTATAAAAATATACTCAAGTAAAAGTAAAAAGTATGTTGCATTAAAAGTACTCTGACAAGTAGAATTCCTCCAAAAGGTTACTTACCGGTATTTACAATTGTAATGGAGTCACTTTAGCTTGTAACTACCCAGCTCTGCTATCATGTCGATCGATACCTACAAGGTAAGCAGATCTGTATTGTCTTTTTTTTGGGATACACACGGACGGGTGTTTTGGCTTCTCGGCGTGCATCGTGCTTAACCTTTTCAGAGTCCGCTCGGGAACGGTAGCGCCTCACTGTGGCACCTAGAGGATGCGAATAAAGCTGCGTGCTGAGCTCGGGGCTCCTGCCATGTGGACCCCGTCCAGCACACCTCGCCTCCTTGGCCCGCCTGCTGAGACATAAGGCAGAACATTTGTTTTAGTGCCCTCATAAAAATACTATAAACACATTGTTAGCATCGCGACTGGACCTTTACATTGTGAACATACCCAAGCCTCAAAAGCAGGTTAGCCTCTCTGCTTGCCTCAACATTATCAGAAGCACGGTTTGTTCCATTAAACTGTATTCATTTATTCCCAATGATCTTTTCTCTCCTTTTAGTCGTTTCTCTTGGCTGTACTGTTTCCAACACTGTGAATTTTTATTCCATTTTTGTTTTATTATTTTTTTGTGCGTGTATGTACGTCTCAACTCACTTTGGCGTACTCTCCTTGACATGAAGATGCCACCAAATGGTGGCAAAGCAATCGTTTAATTGCTTCGGCTTGAGCGCAAAACAGTGAATAGGCACTGCTGTCAGTGTCAGCTGAAGAGGATGCATCACTGAGTATTATGTATTAAGGCAGGGGTGCCCTATCTTTTTTCAATGAAGACCTGCTTTTCAAGCAGCCAACCTCCAGAGATCGACCGGTTACCACACATGATGAGCAACAGCCATAACGGACCCTAACATGAACGAAACAGAAAATGAAACGAGATACAAAACAAGACTGAGTTTGGGAAAAGGAAATAACTGCCTACCTTACCGGGAGACCTGAGACAGGGAGGTGGAGACGCACTTTTAGAGCGTGTTAAGAGCAGAAACATCACTATCGCGGCTCGTGTGTATCGTTTTAAAATGCTGCTCCTGGTTCTCCAGATTCCTTTTCTTTGACAATTCTATTGGTGAATTAGAGATATAAAAAAAAAAACTTTGAACGAAAATACACAGCTGGGTGACATGTTTACTTTTGGCTTGAAAACAAAAGTGAAATGCCTTTCTTAATTTGAATGTCATATTAAGTACGGTAAATCCCCGATGAAGGCTCAATTTCCAAATACACGGCTCGCCACTGCTGCAAAGCCAGACACCATGCATGTGCGTTTGCTCACATGTATGCCCGCCGTAGCGGCATCATGGATTTGGCATGGCGCAAAACACCGTCAGCTGATGATCCATCACAATCATAATGCATCTTCTCTGTAGTTGTGTCATCATGTCGCTTTGTCATAGGAGCAAGGCGGAATGTTTTCATTCACCCGTCACACGACACCCGTTGACAGACCACAACAGCCGTTTGTCACGATCGTATGGCGTCTTGCCTCGGCGAGTGCAAAGTGAGACAAGCTGACGGGGGAATGTAAGCCACTGCGCCCCCCGAGTAAACAGACTGCAAATCTACATGACCATGAACAATGCGCCATGGCACAGAAATGCCTTATTGCGGTGCTTTGCATGGCCCTGAGGATTTGACAAATGTGTACACACACGCACACAAACGTATGTGTACTCTTTATTTTTATTCCAACAGTGCATAAGTATTTGTTGTTTTTGTCTTTTTTTTTTGTCCCATGGCGTTGTTGTTACGTCGTGTGGACCTGATGTGGACTGTTTTCAGCATTTTTGGCCATGACATTCGTCAAAGAAGAAGAAGGATCTATGCTTGGTGGTTGCGCCTTCTCGGCAGCACACGCGTACCAGAACTGATTTTTTGATTGGGAGGAATGTCGGCGCCATTTGACTGTCGTTGCTGGACATCCCCGGGGCGCTTGTGTCTTGCGCCTGAAGTAGGCAGCATTTTTACAGCCCCGCTTTGTTCAGCGAAAAGGTCGGTGCTGATGGACAGCCTGCGGCTGGATGGATGCATGGATTGAGGAGCCGACGATAAAAAGAAAGGAGCGTCAGCACAGAGCGCCGATGCGTATGTGGAACTGGGAGTCGCGGCTTCGAATTGAAGCGGATTTTCATGGGACAGGAGAAGAGAGCCAATCTCTCCTTTTCATTAATGGATGCTACAGGGAAGAAATTTCATCTGTACTGTATGTTACATTTGACAATAAAGTTGTATCCAATCCAATCCTAATCCAAGTTTCTTGTTGCTTTCAAGCTTAGCTTGTAGCAGACGTGCACATTGCAGCATGACGTATTTGATCCACTGGTGAAAAGGACGCTTTGATTCCCTTCTCTTTCATCTACAACTGCTTTAGACAACAAAGTGTATGCAGGAAAGTGGTTAAGATTGCACGATTGTCTGTGTCTCATGTGTTGTCTTGGAATTTTTTGTCATTTTTTGTTAACTTTTCTTTGATGGCGGCGCGGACACCCGCAGCGGCTCCTCTTGTTTTATGTTGAGAGGGAACAAATTTCATCTGTGCTACATTTGACAATAAAGATGTATTCAATTCAATTCAAGTATGAGCATACACTTATTTGACACTTCATATAGTCAGTGTAGAAAGAAAAAAAGGGAAAGAAATTGCGAAATTTACGATCAGCATTCACTTTTACTTACATCAATTTCTTGGATAATGTCTTTTATTTTGCTTCCAACGTCTTTCATTTTGATCACTTTTACCCTCTCTTCCAGCGTCAGAGCTCTTCTTGTCTTAGCTGCTTGACATCCAACGGTCCGTTTTGTAGCCATTTTAGCAATCCAATGTTCTTGTTGCGTCTGAAACGAACAATAACAAATACTTCCTGGACTACTGCGCATGTGTAAACCATTGTGGTGGTTGTTGTTGCCGTTTCCGAACGAAGCAGTAGAGGTCGCTGTTGGATTAGACTTCGTTGTAGTGAATCTCGTCGCAAGAGCAGAGAAAAAGTTTTCGTATAACGCAACAGGGGTTTTTTTTCGTTGTGTGGGGGGCAGGAAACTGGGAATGGTGTTCATGCATGAAGATTTTTTCACACTAGGTGGTATTTTCGCCCATGTAGGTTTCGTTGTCGAGGAGTTTCACTGTAGCAGAATCAGATTCCTCCTCTGCATAGCTGACTATTCAAAATGGGTCATCAAAGTCGAGACAAGACATTGAATGGAATAGTGTGGTTGGGGCATAGGTTGCAAAGCTGTGAGGTTCATGTTGCTTTTGTGTGGGTTGCATCGCACAAAAGCAATTACACTGTTCCATTCAATGTCTTGTCTAGATTTTGATGACTCATTTTTGAATAGTGGTACAACCACATACCATACGCGTTGGCATTTTTGCCATAGAAACAGAAAATGCAACGGAAAAAAAAATCAATATAATCAAGTTTGGCAAAATTTGAGGGTGGCAATATGGTCGTCGGTGGCTTCCCTTTTGCCGACGGCGAGTCTGTGGCAATGTTAGTTCCTTCATGGGTCATGAAAATGCTTGCTCCTCACAACTTTGAATGTAACCTGCAACGTGTTCTCACACCACCATATGAAGCAGCGTCTTGATTGTCTTAAACGCGCAATGAAGTGCGAGGACAGAACATCGACAATCTTAACAGCGTAAATAACTGAAATCGAGAAACATCTGCTGTATCATTTGGGAAAGGCTTGCACCCCCTCGATGGTGACATATGAACCAGCTGGACTTTAAACGAAATAGTTACATTACATGTTTGTGTAATTTCTTGAAAATCTTTGTTACTTTAGTTTGAAAATATGTATTTTGCTGCATGTGTTGTTATATTTGGCGCAGTACTTGAACCCAAAATGACTTGATTACACCGACTCGTGGTTACGACATTGAACCAAACCTGCTTCTAAGCTTCGTGGTAATTAGGCTGCTATTTCTTGACCCGCAACCTCCTGATGACACTCTAAGCCAGGGGTGTCCAAAGTCGGTCCTCAAGGGCCGCTGTCCTGCCTGTTTTCCAGCTCTCCCAACAGCAATACACCTGATTCAAATAATCAGGAACGTTCTAATGCTGCTTCAGAGCTGGCTGATGAGCTGATCATCTGAATCAGGTGTATTGCAGCCGGGAGAGCTGGAAAACAGGCAGGACAGTGGCCCTCCAGGCCGGGAGCTGGACATGCCTGCTCTAAGCTCTGTGGTCACTTCCATCTGAGAACGTCCTGTTGGAAGCATCACAATACCAAGGTACTGTTGATCCATTTTTAGGTGTCATCTAGATGTGAACAGCATGATGAGGACGACTGTTTAAACACCGGCTCTAATTGAACCAGGACAGTTATTGGCCGGTTCAAGAGTCAAACGCCTGTTTGGTATTTTGTCATGAAGGGACCCGTTAGGGAACAGCAACTTGTGCAAAAAGTACTGAAGCATTTAATAATTGGACATATGCATTCAAAAGCTTAGAGAAGGTCACATTAAGTTAACCTGTTAAGGTTTGAATGCATTTTAGGATCGTCCAGAAATTTCACCTGAAAGCTAAATATCCCTAACTCTTTGAGAGTAGTGTATCTGCATTTATGATCGATTGACAAGCCCTTCCGAATAGACACTGCAGGCAATGGGGGTGATGGGGGCGGGGCAGACGCACGAGGGACAGATCGTGTTTGTCTTTGCATCTGCAAAGTGGCAAAGCATAACAGTGTTGATATTTGACTTTAATTTAATCCCACTTGGGACATAAAGCACAAAGTGGACATTTGTGGTGAGAATAATTCTGACAAGCAGACGGTACATTTGTGACACGTGTCAATGATGTGAGGTCATCTTGAGCAGACTCCTGCAACAAATGATGACATTGAGGAGTGATCGTCTAATGACCCTAAAACATTTCTACCTCTTCCTCGTCAGTCTCCTCCCTCGTTGATGGAATTTCTCATGAGAAGTGCTAGCATGTAAACAGAGTAGCGATGCTCGAAGAAGCTGCAATTAGACAAATGAGATGAGCTCACTGTTCGTCCAACCAGGAAACGGAAGTTGAATGGCACCCATGAGGTGCTGAATACACACCCTTCTAATAAGTTTATGGATGTCATTACCCATCCATTTTGTGTTCCGCTTTATCCTCACAAGGGTCGCGGGGCGTGCTGTAGCCTATCCCAGCTGTCTTCGGGCAGTAGGCGGGGGACACCCTGAACCGGTTGCCAGCCAATTGCAGGGCACACAGAGGCGAACAACCATCCGCGCTAACACTCACACCGAGGGACAAATTGGAGTGTTCAATCAGCCTGCCAAGTATGATTTTTGAATGTGGGAGGAAACCGGAGTACCTGGAGAAAACCCACACAGGCCCGAGGAGAACATGCAAACTCCATACAGGGAGGCCGGAGCTGGAATGGAACCCGGTACCTCTGCACTGTGAGGTTGACGCGCTAACATTAAGTTGAATGTTTCATAACGATAGTTTCTTTTAATGATGCTTCTTTTAATGAACTTTTAATTCATGCTAATCTATTTGAAATATAACTAGCTGCAATTATATGGCACTCTTCCGTCCAAACACGGTGTTGTGTTAAGCGTGCACTTTTTTAACAGCTACTCTGAAAAAAAACCTTTATTCAACCCAAATGTGCCCCTGCGAGGGGAAGCAAAGGGAGCCTTTATTATGTGTTATTTGAGCTAATTTACCAGTGAATTATAGTTAGTGAGGAATTTAGTGATATGTAAATCTTGTGTCCGCTACTTGTGTTGGCCTCTTTTATGATGGTGGAAGGTCGCTCATAGAAAACAGACGTCTAATGCGAAAACGACTTAGTGGTTTAGTCAAGAGAAAGAAAAACGCCCAGTCAGCAGTTGCTTCTCGACTCGGCGGGTGACAAGAATTCACAAGACTGGGCCGTGCACCAGCCTTGAGCTCGGAGGCGAATGGAGTCGTGAGTGACAGCTACAGTATCCAAAAAGAAACGTTTGACAAAGGGCTGGAGTGATCAAATATTTTGGTACTCGGATAGCCTACTGAAAATTCTATTGAATAATCGAGTATTCTAATAAAATAAAAATTTACAGTCATGTAGATATCCATCCATCCATCCATTTTCCGATCCGCTTGTCCTCACAAATATCGCGGAGGGTGCTGGAGCCTATCCCAGCTGTGTTCGGGAAGTAGGCTGGGGACACCCTGAACTGATTGCCAGCCAACTGCAGGGCACACAGAGACGAACAACCATCAACCATCCGCGCTCCCACTCACACCTAGGGACAATTTAGAGCAGGGCTATCAAACGTATGGCCTGCGGGCTGGAACCGGCTCCCAAGGAGGTTCGATCCAGCCCGCAGGATCATTTAAAAGTGAAAAAATGCATAAAAGACACGGAATTAATATTTTTAAAAAGGTGCAATTCATGGAGTATCTGCTAGGGCACACACTGTTTTGATCAGAGTAGAAGAAGTACAATCTTGTGCTTCATTGGACCAAAACAAAGGAAAGACATATTTATAGCAGAGTATGGTGTCATTTTAATAGCCCAGCCCACTTGACATCTACCGAGGCTGTATGTGGCCCACAATGTGAAATGATTTTGACACCCCTCATTTAGAGGGTTCAATCAGCCTGCCATGCATGTTTTTGGAATGTGGGAGGAAACCGAAGGATGGAGGAAACCATTTACACATGTGCATATAAAATCTAAATTTAACCTTACAAACTAAGGAGAGTGCTATTAAATGTGAACAGAATAAAGTATTCACATGTCCTTGATAGCGTCTGCTGTGTTGGGTCTGTCTCAGTGGCAGACTGAGGCTGCTGTTGTCTTCTTCTCTGATCAAAACAATGTTGTCTTCATGTTCATGTCAACTTTATTGTCAAATGTGTTCTATGTACAACATACAGCACAGATGAAATGTCTTTCCTCAGGAGAGAGAGGAGCCGCTGCGGGTACCCGCACTGCAGCGATGTGTTCCTCGAAGCCGGTCCTTGGCCTCGAGGACCGGCTCGAGGACCGAAGGGCGGTCCTTGGTCCTCGGCCTTGGCCTCGGAGTCAAGTCCTTGGTCCTTGGCCTTGGCCTCGGAGTCAAGTCCTTGGCCTTGGCCTCGGGTTGCCGGTCCTCGGGCACAACGAGGGATTAAAGCCTCTAATCCTGCGTCCACAGGTATAAAGTGGGCCAGAGGACCGCAAAAATCATAAAGAAATCAAACAAAATCCATCCAGGGAAACCCACGATGACTTTATGTGGCGCTTTAAAAGGGGCGGGGCTGCCACTGACAGTCAGTACAACGTGTATGGAGTGCCATCACTTCCGGGTTTGGCCGTTGGGATTTGGAGACCAGTGGTCCTCAACTAGAAATGTTGTAGGTCCACTTTTTTTTTTTTTAATAAGACCAAGGTCCGATCCCATACACGGCGGTCATGGGGAGCAGGGCTATATGCCCATTTAGTATGGTAAAGCCAAGCTTATACAAATCAACACTCCTCACAACCAACCAATAATGGGGTGCATGAAAATAACAATTATTCACTTTGCCAGTACACAGCAAATAATGAGAGGTATTGTGTTGAGGCACAGGAACTCTTTTATTTTGTTAAGTTGTGCCTGCTTAATAGAAATAGCCCTTCTAGGGAAATAAGACCTTTTTACTTTAACTTTGTTAAACAGTAGTTGTCTTTTTTTCCCTTAATTTAACAAAAACAAAACAAAATACTCATTTTACCAAAATAAATACTAAACATGAAAACAAAAATATCCTTTTCATTTGTACAATTCCCCTTTTCACATCCCCTCTGAAATCACTGAAAAATATATCAGAAGAGGAGTTATAAGAACCATTTTAAATACTGACACAAGGGAGCACAGGAATGTGCAGTGCTGTTCTTCCACTAAAGGTGAATGCAATGTCTGAGGCATGCAAATATTATTTGAGGACGCCATTGGGATGTTCATTTACCATGTTGCGGTGTTCTGCTGTTAAACAGCTGCAAAGATCCCCGGGTAGACGGGAGCAGAACTGCACACAATCGAAACCTCCCGCGATTCGTTTTGTCTAATTGTCTGTGTGCGGCTCTCCTGGGCTGAAGCTGTGAGCACACTGTGGCGTCGCGCATGCGTCAGTTTCCTGACACAATGATCCATTTTGAATGCGTGTGTATTGGGATAGACGCGTGCTGACGCTTATGTATGGGCACACCTTCAGTTCAGAGGAGCCAATCAGCGCATCATATATGCTGACGCTTATGTATGGACACACCTTCAGTTCAGAGGAGCCAATCAGCGCATCGTTATCGCCGACATGCCCTGCTCAGCCAGGGTCTCCAGTTAGTCAAACATTATACACATAAGTCACACATTCCAAAAACAAGCATGGGAGGTTCATGGAATGCTTTAAATTGTTCTTGGGTGTGAGTGTGAGTGCGAATGGTTGTTTGTCCATGTGTGCCCTGGCAACCGGTTCAGGGTGTCCCTTGCCTCCAGCCCAAAGACAGCTGGGATAGGCTCCAGCACCCTTATTATTTGTGAGGATAAGCGTATGGATGAATGAATAGATGGATGGATGGATGGTTGTCTTTTATGTTTTCATAACTCAAATTTGTTAGATCTGCAACATAGACTGTGACAATAAAGACTTTGTGTTCTATTTTGTGGTTGTTTCTCTGCCCTCAAAACATAGCTGGGTTGTCAAATAAGACGTGCAAGTCTGTGTTCAACTGGACATGCACGCCCTGTCATACAGCAAATGTGTCATTAAACGAGATATTATGCTTTGATGGTTTTGCCGACACTTGGATAAAGGGAGCAAATACATAACACGTCATCGATGCTAACTTGTTCTGCCACCACCCTAGAATGACAATGGGTGGGGTGTCTAAACTCCACCAAAGACTGTCAAAAAAAAATAATAATAATAAAAACTCCCCATTTGGCTCAGCACGTAAAATGTCAAAGTTGCACATTTTAACAATAAATATCACAGATCTCCACCAAGGCCACATCTCATTGAAATGGGTTCTTTCACAGACTGGCCTGTTAGTCATCTACCATTCGTAAATGTATCCTCTCGACAGAAATCCCCATTGTCATTCTGCCTGTCAGTCTGTTTATATGTTCCTCCCTTGACCTCTGCCATCCATCCATCCATGCATCCATCCATCCATGTGTCATTTTATCAGCCATCATCCATCCATGAAATTCTCTCATCCATCATTCTTAAATCAAATTTCTGATCTATCATCCCACCTCCGAGATACTGATAAATATATTTATGACAGACAGACCTGCTGTCATTTTAGATGTTTATGTATATGTGGAGTCATTTTTGCTCGATGGAGAAAACACGCAATCGATTGTCCTGCAGCACTACGAGGGCTTTAAACCGCAAGTAAAAATCACGTCATATTGCCAGTAGCCACTCTAGAGCAGTTATCCTTTATAACTTGAACCGCTCCTATCCGCCATAATAGATGTGAATCCTTTAATTAATGTCAAATGGTCCTCGGTGAGGTCATCATGAAAGGCAACTTGACTGCAGGCAGTTGGGGATAAAAGTCAGGTTCAGTTTATTGCTCTGGCAACCGTGTTGTCTTTTACTTCCTAAAGCGATTTTTTTTTTCTCATGAGCCACGTAGGTACTTATTTATTCCCTCCACCAAGGAGATAAGGGGTTTTGTCCTCAAAGGTTGGCTTATGCATGACTTCCTCTTTCTAGTTTTTATGAAATCACTTTATGGGTTTTCCCATGACGTTTTGGTGGAAATGCCCACAGTCCGTCAAACTTGGCCCCCACTTCTCCTCCACCATCACACTCAGCACCGGTTCTCCTCAAGGATGTGTACTGAGACCCGTGTTGTTCACTCTCTAAACATTTGACTGCTCTCCGACCCATCTCTCAAACACTATAATCAAGTTTGCGGAAGTTACGACCGTGGTCGGACTCATCTCGGGGAGGGGGGGGGGGGGTGAGTCTGACGACAGAGACGAGGTCAGCGTGGTGCTCAGCAAACAACCTGCCACTGAACACCACAAAAACAAAAGAGATTATCCTGGACTTCAGGAAGGGAGGAGCAGACCCAGCGCCACTCTACATTCAGTTGGAAATTCTATTGTGCCTCGGTGGGATGGATCCTTCTATTTTGGCACTCCAAAAAAAAAAAAAAGTAACAAAAATAATCTGAAAAATCCACCAATGCACGCACACAAAGAAAACAGGACAAACCCCAAGCAAAGCTACGAAAACGGGACCGCAAACTGCAGCTCTGGTCAAGGGTGACATTCATACATGTTTGTGAAAATGTGTTTTGGATGATTAAGATTTTGATTATGTGGGAATCAAAGTTGTTACACCAGCAGACCAGCATATGATTAATTTGAGGTTTGGTGTTTTTCTTTTAAAAATAACAAAAAAATGACATCAGGGATTTTTTTTTAACCCCACCATGAATAATGACTGTTCCTAAATGAGTGTGTGTGTGTGTGTGTGTGTGTTAGTGATTTTGTGGAAAACAATAATCTCTCTTTGTGACTGTTGTTGTACCAGGAAAAATAACATTTACTTTTTTTTTAAACCCTTTCTTCTACCCCATCACTCATGTCTATTGTAGTGGTGTGAAAAAGTCAAAATCCAAACCTACATGACCCTGTGTGACAAAGCCCCCTCAACTTAATTGGAACCAGCGGAGGTCTTTCACCCGGAGGTGAACTGATTTGCATTTGAGAGCAAACACCCAGTGATCGTCATTTTGCATACTGCAATGGATGGCACATTCATTCAGATCAGATCTAAAAACAACATATCTTTCAGATTTATTAACGCGGCTTTTTGACTTGGGTTTGTTCCTGGTTGTATTTTGATGATGTTTTGCATTTTATTTCATGAAATCATGACAGTGATTGGTCTCACAAACAATGATTTCTCAGCCATCTGCTTATCATTGTGCGAAAATAATGAAAGAATTCAAAAAAGAGTTTTTTTTCCTTCTAACTGTGAACAGGTTTAAGTTGCGTGACCTTTACGGGCAAGTGTCCTGCTTCTGATAATTCCCTTATTTTTGCTGTTTAATTTTGTCTTGAATTCCATTTAATATGTTATGGGACTCAGTATCTAATAATATTATGAGTAATACTATTCCAGTAGAGTCGCTGATGGTGTAGTGGTACACTCGTCTGACTTGTGAGTGGGCAGTGTGGGGTCGGTTTCCACTCAGTGAGGATGTGGATCTGGGTGTGAATGGTTGTTGGTCTAAATATGTGCCCTGCAACTGACTGCCGACCAGTTCAGGGCGGCATGGACTCCAGCACCCCTGTGACGCTGTTCAGGATAAAGTGGTGTTGAGAATGGCATAAAGAGAACATGCAAACTCCTCAAAGGAAGGCCGGAGCCGGAATCCAACTCTGCACCTCTGCACTGTGAGGCCGACACGCTAACCAGTCGACCACTAGGGCGCTTTTGTCTCAAACATGTATAGTATAAATACCGTGGTACCTCTACTTACGAAATCAATTTGTTCTGGAAGAAATTTCTGAACTAGAACATTTTGTAAGTAGAGACGCGTTTTCTATATCAATGCCCTAATCTGTTCCAAGCTGCCCGAAAATTCAGACCTAAATGTTTTCTAAAGCATTAAAAATGCATCAAAATATGTAACAAATACATGTTATAATTATATTATTGCGCAATAAATGACAGTTGTGCATAATGTAAAAAAACAAAGAATATAGAATAAAAATGATGGTCATTTAAATTTGACTGCATCCTCATCGTTTTTTGCTGTCTTCAGTTCGTGTACTCTCTCAGAAGTGGTTTTTGCATGGCGTTTTGTGGGGAACTGATCCTAGGACGTTTGTTTTTGTCGCCTTTCACATTCATTCATTCATTCATCTTCCGAACCGCTTGATCCTCACTAGGGTCGCGGGGGGTGCTGGAGCCTATCCCAGCTGTCTTCGGGCAGTAGGCGGGGGACACCCTGAATCGGTTGCCATCCAATCGCAGGGCACACAGAGACGAACAACCATCCACGCTCACACTCACACCTAGGGACAATTTAGAGTGTTCAATCAGCCTGCCACGCATGTTTTTGGAATGTGGGAGGAAACCGGAGCACCCGGAGAAAACCCACGCAGGCCCGGGGAGAACATGCAAACTCCACACAGGGAGGCCGGAGCTGGAATCGAACCCAGTACCTCTGCACCGTGAAGCCGACGTCCTAACCACTGGAATACCGGACCGCTCGCCTTTCACAATCCTTCAAAAATGTCCAAGGCAAACAGCATAGTGAGCGATGAACACTTTTTCTGGGTGATTCACATTTACGTCAAACTATCGGAACATCTCATGGCCGGAGGGGCGAATGACAAGGACGCTGCATATCTATCTATCTATCTATCTATCTATCTATCTATCTATCTATCTATCTGTCTACACACATAGACACATTCGGTAGAGGTCCGTCTTAGCCAATGGGATGCCAGGAAGATGCTAGGTAATAGCCAATGGCAGAACAGCTAGAAGTATGCTGAGTTTAGGAAACTTGGAGCTGCGAGTAGCAGCCCATACTGTATTTTTACCTTTCTTATTGTGAAATTTCTTTCGTAACAAGAGGCAATATTTTCCTTTTGAGGCGTTTCGTAACTTGAAAATTTCGTATGAAGAGACGTTCGTAAGTAGATGTACCAGAAAAAGTAGAGATAGGGAGTTCTGGTCCCTATAAACCAATTATTGTGTATATTATTATGTAGTAATGTATTTTATTACGGCAGCTTCATCATCATCGTTGCTCTGGAACATAAATGACAGAGGGGGGTTTACTGGAGTTGCGTTGCAGAGTATCTATTAAAGGATTAATGCAAACAATTTGCATCAAAACACAACTTCAACTTAAACATTTTTCCTTCAATGTCCCTCGCTTCTATAAAGGCCGGTCTCATCCTTTGCAGCTTTGACAATTAGCTCCTAACGCTCCATCCAAACTTAGCGCCAGCTGTGATGTCCAGAAGATCTGAAGGTAACATCTGGACGAACGTGGCATTAGATTTTTTTTTTTCTCCGCCGTGTAACACAATATATGCGCTTGCACAACTGTGAGTGTAACTTGTGTGATTTACAATCTGCAAAGTTCTCGTAAGAAGAATCAACACTTCCTGTTCAACACACACACACACACACACACACACACACACACACACACACACACACGTGTATGAAAATCTATTAAAATGCACGCTGTCAGGGCTAAGTTAAACCAGCTCTCAAAGGAATGTTCCATATGGCCACAACAGCTTTTTTTTTTTAATACCAGTTGACATGAAATATAATGAGTGTCAATGACAAACACGTGAGGCACAGTTTGACTCACAGTTTGGTCAATAAACGCAACACGGCAGATTTCCTCCATTATAAGGAAGACGATTGCGTCACCTAAACTGAACTGCACAAGAGCATGCTTGGGAATCCAAACCAATCCCAGCCAACGCTTCTTTGATTGCAGTGGCCCGTTCAGTCACTGGAAAGCACAGCGACTTCCGTTGCCAGCAAAAATATCGACGGAAAAGTTATAATTTCACTCTTGTCGCAAGGAATTAATTTGCTCTTTACGTCATTCTTTCCACCATCGGCCATCGTGGAAGCAGGTCCGTCGCCTTTTGTACCTCGAGGCCCACACTGTGTGCTGTGCTGCAAACACAATAAATCATGGGATGTGTTTAAGAAGCAGCTTGTCTGAGGGAAAACAAGTGTAAAGCAGATCATTCTTTTATAGCTTTGCGAGTCTCCCGGTGAGATTTGTGAGGATTCGCAGGGCGAATAGATTGCCTTTGCATGTTGCGTTTTCGTGTTTTTGACGCTCTCTTAACAATAGCAGGCATGAGATATTCTTGGAAATAGAGCACCAGGCATTTTTGTATTTTAAGTACCTCCGTCAAGGTAGATGAGCTTTGGAATTGCAATCAGGCCGCATTAAAAGTTCGGCTGGTTTTCCTTTTGTAGAGGTCTGGGTGGTGTTGTTGTTTCTCAAAATCTTTCAGCGCAATTCCAGTAGTTAGACCAAACCATTCAAAGACGCAGGGGGGTGCGACTTTTCTGGACTGGGTTTCCTTGAAGGACTAGGAGAAAGTTAACTATTGATTAATTGCAATTTCAATCAAGATTTTGGGGGGGATTTTATCTCCAGTGTTCAGAACAATACCTCGTGGAGGAGTTGTGACATTTTGACTCAGAACTGATTAATCAGCAATCAAAGAATAGGTTAATATCTTGGTAACCTCGAATGTCTTCAGGGCTGACTTTTTTCCAGTTTTTCTTTGGCTGAACAGTAAAACACTCTCAGACCTTTTTTTTCAGTTTTACTGGTCCAGTGGTTAGCACGTCGACCTCACAGTGCAGAGGCCGTGGGTTCGATCCCGGCTCCGGCCTTCCTGTGTGGAGTTTGCATGTTCTCCTCGGGCCTGTGTGGGTTTTCTCCGGGTACTCCGGTTTCCTCCCACATTCCAAAAACATGTATGGCAGGCTGATTGAACACTCCAAATTGTCCCTCGGTGTGAGTGTGAGCGCGGATGGTTGTTTGTCTGTGTGCCCTGCGATTGGCTGGCAACCGGTTCAGGGTGTCCCCCGCCTACTCCCTGAAGACGGCTGGGATAGGCTGCAGCACCCCCGCGACCATTGAGAGGATAAAGCGGATCAGAAAATGGATGGATGGATATTATAATGTTTATCCATCCATCCATCCATTTTCTAATCCGCTTATACTCAGAAGGGCCGCGGGCGTACAGGAGCCTATCCCAGCCGTCTGCAAGCAGGGGGCAGGGGACACCCTGAACTGGTTGCCAGGGCAGACATAGATAAACAACTATATCCACTCACATTGCAATATATAGCTTTACAACATGTAATATATCATTTTACAAAAACTAAAGCACGTTATAATTTCTTGATGATTGTGTCAATTATAATTTACTTGCATTCGAAGACAGAAAAATTCAAGTATGCCATGAGTCATTCCTAACTTCTGAAATTGGTCCCAGAAAGGTGGCCTTACTTTGCAACATGTCATTCCTTTTTAAAATTATTAAAGAATTCACTGTAATTAAAATAGTCTGCATTAAAGCGCTTCACGGTGATTAATTGTCACTAAATATTGTCAAATGTTTTTTGTGTATTTTTCACAAAATACTTGGTTGTAAAACTGTAATTCATCTCACATGACTCAGGATTGTCATAAGGCCGCAACAGTATGATTGAACGTTCACTCAAATCGAAATAGTCCACATTAAAGTGATGCTGAATCATTCCTACTCTTTTTTTTTTTTTTTAATGACAGATGATCAAATATATTTATACTGCATTGTACTGGGGCGGCCCGGTAGTCCAGTGGTTAGCACGTCGGCTTCACAGTGCAGAGGTACCGGGTTCAATTCCAGCTCCGGCCTCCCTGTGTGGAGTTTGCATGTTCTCCTCGGGCCTGTGTGGGTTTTCTCCAGGTACTCCGGTTTCCTCCCACATTCCAAAAACATGTATGGCAGGCTGATTGGACGCTCTAAATTGTCCCTAGGTGTGAGTGTGGGCGTGAATGGTTGTTCGTCTCTGTGTGCCCTGCGATTGGCTGGCGACTGATTCAGGGTGTCCCCGCCTACTGCCCGAAGACGGCTGGGATAGGCTCCAGCACCCCCCGCGACCCTAGTGAGGATCAAGCGGTTCGGAAAATGGATGGATGGATGCATTGTACTGTATTTGTGGATGATCTGGCATGAGGAAATTATTTTGGTTGGCTTAGTTCAAAAAGTATGCATGTTTTAAATGATCAAGCCAGACCTCAGGGCTATTGTGATTCGTGAGTCATACGATTTAATGAGCTGGTGCGTGTGTTTTGTGGGTGTGGTCTCTGCAGCTCATCCTTAACCTCGTTGTACTCTATCTTCACTTGTGTTTGATTTGGCTTCCTTATTGCCAAAAATAAGTACAACGGTATGTGAGGGGGAGGTGGAATCCAATCAAAAGTTTCCCGCAGCGCAGCATTGAATTTTCAAGCGGCAGCTGCGTGTGTTGCGTACATGGGAATTGCCTTCGTGGGGAGAACGCTCGAGGCCACGAGAGACGACGGGACATGCCTGCGTAGAGGCTTCCGTGCTTGCCGTTGTGAACACACACTGGGGCTGGATATATCAGGTTGGATGTCAGCGAGGAAGGGGCTCACGCAGGGGTGCCCATTACGTTGATCGCGATCGACCAGTAGATCAAGGACTGCTCCCAAGTCGATCCGAGGGGTGTAGAGGGGGAAAAAACAACATTTGTGTCTCCGTGCATGTTAGTAATATATTTTTTGTGTTCTAATCATTCTATCAGTCTCACTTTCACAAAAGGTTTTTAAAAAAATAAGATAAAATAAAGCAGGTAATCTTTTAACCTACGGTGACGTGTGACTGCATCACCGGAAGTTGTTCGCACTCAACAGTCTGCAGTTGCAGCTTGTGATCAGAGTTGTTGCGCTATATCTTCTATCGTTATCATTATTCTCATTCAGAGTTTGTTTTGTACAATTCGCCGAGGGGACGGGCAAAGAATGGGAATCTGGAGGGCCGAGAGAAGCATTTTAAAACGGTACGTGTGAGCTACGATCGTTAACAGGTTGCCGAAGTGCGCCGCATGCCTCCGTGTCAGGCTGTTGCTCATCATGGCATGCGTGCACAGTAACGGGTCGATCGCGGGAGGTTGGTTGATCGAAAAGTAGATCTTTGGTCAAAAAAGTTTGGGCACCCCTGGGCTAACACAACCTCTCGTCTTTCGGGAGTAATTGTCCTCTGTCAGGCCGTGATGCCCATGAACGGCCGTTGGGGAAATGAACATATTTTCCCGAAATTCCAGAAGTCCACCCCATCCCTGGTTGTTGATATTTTTGAATATTCCGTTGTATTCCGTTGAATGCAAAAAAATTGTGTTGAACCATCAAATCATTTTCATTTTCTTTATGTGGCCCATGTAATATCCATGAAAAACTTTTCATATCACAGGCCACGCCAAATGGCAAATTATCTTTTAATAGACTCAAAATTCTGAAATTAACTTCAATTAAAACAACACAAGAAACCTCTTGAATCATTTGCACAAGTGGCACCCAAGCGATCAAGCGGAAAGCATGAAAATGCCAGCAGAGTTTGCCCAGCCTGCCCGCGTCAACATTAGCAATTTAGTCGCTAATTAACTAGCCGGCAGCCACTGGATGAAAGCAGCAATCAATTACGTCATCTTTTGCTCAGTCACATTTGCAAGTAGTAATGATGCTAACGCCGTATGTAGGATCATAACTTAAAAAGGATTCCGTTTACACTATAAGGCGTAGTTATTGTTCCTGATTGGTCCATTTCTTAATAGTTCACTAGGTTATTTTACTTTATTCTACATTTGTTGGAAAGTAGAACAACACTGTTTAAAATTCATGAAAAAAAAAGTATATGAATAAAATGTTGAATTACTCTGTAATCATTGTTGGCAGTACCAGTGCTTTCGAACTGGCAAATTAAAAGCAATTTAAAAAATTGGATCCCGGTCCGCAAACAGCATGTACTTGTCCCAACTGGTCCGTTGGTTGGGGACCACTGTCATGCACTGGCTGTGTGTCTCAGTCTGATAAATACACAACCTGTCATGTGCCACCACAGCAGTCTGATTTGTGTCGCACGTGTATAATAAAAATGTTGACTTGAACTGACGTGTCTCTGACGTTTGTGCGCAGGGCGCTACTGAGCAGCGACCCATCAAAACACATCTTCCAGTCAAATGATTTGAAGATGGAAGATGCCATTTCCCATCTTTTGAGGATCAATACGTCCGTATGTGGTTTTCGTCATCCGTGTCGTTTTCATGAGTGCAAATGAAGAAGACAATGAGTTGCCGCCGTCACCGCTTGTCATGCATGCTGCTGTTTTTTTTTAAATTGGAAAATATTACCTCACATAAGCAGGAAGCCTTTAATCTTACTTTCTTACACTTTAGCAAGTGTGGTGACATTACTGACTGGAGGAAAAAAAAAAAAGCATATTTCATCGAAATCTTTAGGGACAAAAACCGCAAGTAGATTAATTTCCAACATCTCTCTCTCGCTCTCGCTCGCTCTCTCACTCTCCCTCCAATTCCCAGTCTTCACAACATATTTTGTACTTTCAGGAGCTTCTGCACACTGGATTGTTAACCATTGCGGAAACATGTAATTACCAATGCTGTTAATTTAGGACAGCTGTTCCATCAACATTGCATTGACTGGCGGTCTCATCTGTTGAAACCATAACATTTTTTTTTTTTAAGTGAGTCTGCACTTGGTAATCAAAGCAAAGCATCGGCGGTTGAGTTCGTCTTTCTGTAAGTAGTAAGTCTTAAAACATGTTTTCTTTGCTTGCTAAGCTTTGTTTTTTAATTTTTTTATTTTTTACAGGGTGTGCAATGCAGAAAGTCTCGTTATGTTAAACAGTCAAAGTTGTCATGAAGTGATGTGACACGGATTTTTTTTTTCAAACACAGTGCTTTTGCAACACTATCAGGAACTAAACCAGACTGCACATTTGAGTGTACTGTTGACAATATCAAAAATATTCAACAAGTTGTATCATTTAGTTCCATTCTATAGTTAAGAAGCTTAGGATGGATTCGAAAGTGCCATACAATCTTCAATTACTGTATGGACATCAGATTAAAACAATGAAGCAAATCATCTAATCCAGGGGTGGCCAACCAGTCAGAGACTATGAGCCGATTTTTTTTACCGTGGTACTGCAAAGAGCCACATCATACACATGGGCACACACACACACACACACACACACACACACACACACACACACACGCGCACGCGCACACACACACACACACACAAAGAGAGACACACACCAACATGAAAACGACAGAAATGCACTCTTCCGGTACTCAGACCACAGGCCAGTCATTTTCAACAATGCATATTGTGTGCACTGTCTCACGCACACAAACTCTCAGTTCAACCAAGTCCACAAACAAAAATATAACGTTTTTCTCTTACTATGCATTGAATTGAATCCAACTTAATTGTCAAATGTGCTGTACGTATGTGTAACATACAGCACAGATGAAATTTCCTCCCTCTCAACATAAACATGCATGTTGCTTAGCGCCTTAGTACGGGAACTTCTGGCATTCCTTCTCTTGAACAATCCTCTTCAAATCTGGCTTGTATTGTGTTGTTGCCACTCAAAGCAGGCACTGTTTGCAGGAGAGCTGCAGCGGTTACTTACTACTTGGGTCAGCTTGCCACATAGGGCAGGGGTGGCCAAACGTTTTGACCGAATATCGACTTTTGAAGCGACCATCCTCACGCGATTGAGCCGATCGTGCACATGCACGCATATACACAAGCATGCATGCACATACACGGGCGCCCGATCATGCACATGCGCGTATATGCACGCCCGCACGCCACAATGAGCAACAGCCGGAACGGCCCCTCACATGAATGAAACCGAAACACACAGACACACAAATCTTTTTTTTCTTCTCCCATTTCCTCCTCCTCACGGTTGATTTGGGACCAGTCCGCTGGCTCCCGGTCGATCGCGATCGACGTATTGGACAGCCCTGCCTTAAAACCAGAGGTAAAACGCTGACTAGCTTAGCGCCGTTGTTTTGCGCATGAGCGGTGACTTAAAGGTCAAAATTCAGTTGTCATCTGACTGGTTGCCCTATATGTCAATCAAGTAACCGGATTGAATATAGGCTGACATCTTAAGTTATGCTGCACTTCGCGCCGTTGTTTGAATGGCAGCGCCTCTGCCAAGGCGTTTTTGACCATCATCTGAAAGCCCAGGAGCCGCATTGAACCAGCCATAGAGCCGCATGCGACTCACGAGCCGCAGGTTGGCCACCACTGCTCTAATCTATGTGTGCTAACACAGAAGATGTTTGTACTTGTCCCTTATAAAGGTACACATTTTCTCTCTGTTGCGGAATCCGAGGTGTAGTTTGTGGTCTCACAGGAAAAACAATGCCCTGAAATGACACTAAACCCATCGGCAGCCCTCAGAGTGCCAACCCAAGAAAAATCAGTTGGACCAGCTGCGGATCAACTTGGATTTTTTTTTTCCCGCCCAAATATCTTCAACCTCATTCTGCCTCCAGCCAACATCGTGCTTGAAAGCATTAGAAATAGTCCCAATGTCTAAACAGTGGGCTCGCACATGTCTGATGAGTAAAGGCCCAAGTCACGTTGCCTTTTTTTTCTTGCCAAGTCTTTGGAGAGACATGAGAAGCATCCTCCCGAGCAGTGACTTTACCTGTAGGCATGTTCCGCAATGTGTGGGCCAGAAGATGCCGAGCATACAAGCTCAGGTTCAAGAATAAAGAAATTGACAGTTGGTCTTTCAATGGAATGCTGTTCGTCTGTGTGTCTCAGCAAGGACTCATTATCGATTGCTCCTCGGGGATCAGTCATCATCTCAAATGATGATGCATTCAGTTGTCCATTACTTTGTTATGAACTTCAATGAAACCAAAGAAGAGTTGACTCAATGCGAATGAAAAAGACCAACAATGTTTTTGGGACTGTCAAAGGCTGTTATTGGGGCGTTATCACCACAGGCTCTTTGAGATCAAGGGATTCTAACACCATAATTTCCATTGGGAAAATAAATGTCAACCCAAGATATTCTACAAATAACGCTGATAAAACAAATAGCCCAAAGCAAAAAATAAAATAAAAAATAAAAAATGACGGTTGGCCACTGACCCCTCATATTGGGCGACTTAGCATTATGACTCCTTGTGATGTGAAATGTGTGAGCCTGCATCACCACCTGAGGCTCCTCGTACAGTATGCTGTACCTTATCTTGTTTTAATCCAAAAGATAAATCAGTTAAGGATGATGCAGGTTGCTACAGAAAGAAGACCTGGCTGAGAATAATGACGGGAAAATGGGGATATATGCAAAGGTGGGTCTCACTCCCATTCATTTGTATGTAACCAGTGCGGCAATATGCCGCTCGCATGCTGCATATTTTGCAGGTAATTTGTACATACGAAATTATAAATATGTGGAAGTATTCTTGGAAAACACACTGTGTGTACTGTATCCAAAGTATATAAACTCCACTTCTCTCTCTTGGTGGCACATGGTGGGCGAAGTGTTTCTCTAGCTTATAACGTGGAAATGGATTTTTCGACCTGTGTGAAAGCTTCCATGCATTAAATCGGCTCTAATTTGTGACATCATCACAACTGTAATTCTAATTTGGAATCACCCCAAAAGCAGTGGCCAAGATTCGGCAATGCAGGACCCCGCAAACTGCGCAAGTGTTGAGTGGAGTTTCGCCGCGTTGCTCAGTGTGCGACGGGCCTAAGAGGTATCGGTTAAGGTTAAGGTTAGAACTTTATGAATACCACTTGACACCATTATTTCACGAGTAAATCAGTGCATTAACATCTTCAAGGATACCTCGACAGCCCTGCAGGCAACGGTGCACTAGCTCAAAATCTACCAGTCACTTCAAAGCCACTTGACCCCTCAACCAATCCATTTGTGACCAAAGTTTCACGACTACTTTACAGTTTCTCCTCCAGCGGAACAAATTGAGGACAAATGGAGTCACAACCAAGGCGAAAGTCTTCCTGACACTCTCCACCTCTTTCATTGATCGACAAAAAAGCAAAAAAAAAAAAAAAAGAGACAGCTTTGCTTGTCTGTAACATTTTCTTGCCAAAATGTCTTTCAAGTTCCTCGCTGTCCCACCCTGATTCGTTTTTCCATCACTCCTCAGTATTTTAAACTGCCGTTTGTCTCCTGACAAAACTTGGAAAATAATCTTTGTGGAACAATGAACAGTAATACCATCTGCAGGAGTTCATGCTTTACTGCACCCAGAGGAAGATGATGTATGCATGCAAACTATGAAACAATGTCCAGGTTTTTCACGGGAACCAAAAAAAAAAAAAAAAGCCCTGGGAATGGTTTTTGAGGAAAACGATTAACCCTGAGCAAATCTTCTCCTGAAGAGACATCCAAATCGTAGCAGGTCTTCTCCGGTATAATCACCTGCTATTACGACAAGAACGCAATCATTCATTTACTGTGCTCTTTGGCATAATTTGAGGAAATTGCCCTGCAGCTACCTCCTTGTTTCCACGCCAACATACCACACAAACCCAGGAACTCTGCAGGATTTTTTTTTGTACCTCCAGAGAAGAGGTGTGCAGCCACGATGTAACCTGATGATCCCCGCAGCTATGCTTCAGCAGTAGTCCCGCAGGTGATGGAGGTTCCCCTCTGAAGCTGACCTACCACACGCTCAGCCCTCAGAAAGTGTCTCAGTAGTACAGTAGTCAGTAAAGCCCCCCACCAGGTTGTGTTTATCACTTAACACGGAGGGAGGAAATGTAAAAACTGTGCAAATGAAACCTGAGAAAGTTGCCTCAGTTGGACAGCGTTGCGCCTAAAAAGCGGGAATAAAGCTTCATTCTTTTACGCCTAAAAAGTTGTTCAAACGACTTCTGTTGCGTTGCAATTTTCTGTAATTCCAAGGATTTGAAAGAGAAATAGTGGTCTACCTCTGCAAAAGCTTGGCTTCTTTCTGCTCCAGAGGATTATTGAAATATATTCCAGGTCGCGTCCAAAGGATGCCCGGGAGGAGACGAGCACATTCTTTGTCATTTGTCCCAAACGTTGCTCTCGGAACACTGCACTTGTTGGAAACTTGTTGTGATAGTGAGCAAGTACGGGAGTTGGAATAGTGAGCAAGTACGGTAGGACACTGTGCGTCTTTGTTGAGTGTGCTGCGAGGTCCTAGTGCCTGCCCTGTTGCGTCCTGGGCCTCTTGACTGGCTCTTAGGGACGACTCAAGACTGTAGTATTCGCAAATACTTGTGAGACGATACATTACTTTGAAAACCTCGAGAGTCACGTGGAGAATTTCCGTCCCGGCCGTATTAAAGTGCCTTGTAAAGGTTTGCGCTCCTTAATTGATCTAGAAAGGTCTATTGGGTATATTTTGCAAGCCAAAGGGAGTAAATAAACGCAGATGAGGTCCACTGTTGCGCCAAATGAGCAAAAATACCACTCCGAACCATCATGGTAAATTGCTTGACGCTGATTTGCAGAAGTAATCTGCAAACACAATTCTCTCCTTCGCATCCTGTGGACCATTGTTTACTTTTATCATCAAACAGCTCAGTGACTTGACTACTTATTACTCTTTATTTAGAGACCGATTAAAAGTTTGAAGACGCTTTTGATGGTAAATAGAGGACACACCTTGATTGAACATCACATCACCATTAAAAACAAAAACAAAAAAATCATATCATATCAGGTTAAAAAAAAGCAGTCTGAGTGAGCAATCTAATTCCTGGGATTAATGTATGTCACTTGTTTCACTGAAATCTGTCACGGTCAAGATGAATATTTTCGACTATCCCCTCCAGCCATCTCCACGTCAGCTCTCACCTTTGAGGAACTGGCAGGTGAGGAGGAGTCACAGCAATTTGTAACTTAACTTTGCTAGGATATTCAAAGCCTCAATTTAAATGTTGATCATTTGAAAGCCTTGTTCTTCTTTCTTCACATCCAACTCAGCATTTGGACGTTTGGGAAGGTGACCGTTCTCTTTCCAGCGGACTGCAATGTGTCGAGCTTCAGGCTCTTTGCCACCGTGGTTGCTTCGTACACAGCAAGACCGCCAAAAAGTGGTCCGACATGGATCAGTTCATTTTATACCGTTTTATTTTTGCAATGGAGAAACTAAACCCAACTTTACTGCTTGTTGCAAATGCGCCTTCAGTGTAGTATTCCTAACGTTGCGACATTCCGTAAAACACCAAAAGTTGGTCGAAAATCCTCAATACCAACCCCTAAAAGTTAACTATTTCATCAATACACAAACGGGGTTGAGATCGTCAAGTTCCAAATTTGTCAATTTGGCCAGTCCCACTAATTATGACAGTGATATGGTTTTCTAACCATGAGAGAGGATTTCATTTCGCACAAAGATCAGACTCCAACGTTGTTAGTGCAGATTTTTTTTTCATCTTTACTAACTGAGATCAATGAAACAGCATTCGTTTCTATTTAAAACTTAAAAACTAAACATACGCAAATATTTTAATTGAATACTGGGCAATGGAGTAACATTCATACATGCCCTCAATGACTATAAGCATGAAAGAATCAGTTGAGATCGAATAATGACTTTGAAAACAAATCCCTGGCATCCTGCTCCAGTTTTCAAAAGTCTGATCTTCATTCTTATTTTTCCTTTTTCCCACCGTCCGATCTCAAACATGTGCACTTTTTACGAAGTTGCGTGTAAAGCGAGAATAAGTACAGCAATTCCCAAAAGTATTTCTCTTGAGAGCTGATCGCGAGCAGATGTCTCACACTGGCTCACCTCGTGTGTGCCATTCAACCTGCAGGGTAAGTTTTGCATTTCAAGTTTACAAATCGGATTTATAATTGGAGGCAGCACTGGCAAACTTGCAGCACATCTTTCAAGTTCAACTTGTCCGAGTGCCAAACATTTACCCTTTAACTTTGGAAAAAATTGAAAATTGTTCTTCAAAAGTTTCCTTCATTATCAGCACCATTTATGGGATCCGGTTTCACACTGTTTTGGATACTGCGTGTGTACAGTGGGTGTCCTTTTCTCATCTGAGCCTTGCTCCAAGGTTACTCCAAGGTCACAGGGGAGTCTGTGATTTATTCCTCATAAGTGAGACGACGGTGGTGGAGAATTAAATGCGCCGCTTGTGTTCGCACTGATGTCAGCGGCCTCGCACATCTGGAGCCAAATGGGAGCATATGGACGCCAAATCTGCTTACCGCGTTACGCACGGGGATTACCGCCGCCGCCGCTTTGAATTAGGCGCTCGCAACGCTAGGGGGCGTGGTGTTATTAAAACAGCTTTCGGCCACTGTTTTACAATCTTTATCGAGCTAAGGCACAGAGTTCACACTGGAAATAGAGTCAATCTCACAGAACAGCACCCCAAATAAAACTGTTGGTTTTTATTAAGTACCTTCTCCGATTTACTGTAGTCGAGGGGTTTTAAATCAGAGATAGACCGCAAGGGCTGAAAAGAATTAGTAGTAGTCAAGGAGGCTGATAACCATAATTTGGAGTTAATATTCACCTGGACAAACCAGAACATAATGGTATCAAAATTCTGAATAGTGCAATCTCCAACAATTTTGTTTGAAGTGGACACACACACACACACAAATATACAGTATATTTGCAGCAATATGTTCTGTGTGAGCAAGGTTAGCACGTGAACCTCACAGTGCAGAGGTCCTGTGTTTGATCCTGGCTCCGGCCTTCCTGTGTGGAATTTGCATTTTTTTTCCCCATGCCTGCGTGGGTTTTCTCCGGGTACTCCGGTTCTCTCCCACATTCCAAAAACATGCGTGGCAGGCTGATTGAACACTCAAAATACCTTTGGTGTGAGTGTGAGCGCGGATGATTGTTTCGTCTCTGTGTGCCCTGCGATTGGCTGGCAACCGGTTTCGGGTGTCTTCTACTGCCCAAAGACAGCTGGGATAGGCTCCAGCATGCCCCTTGTGAGAATAATGCGGATTGGAAAGTGGATGGATGGATGTTCTATGCACCCAAAACTAGTCTAAACATTTTAACACAACACAGCCAGCTTTCTTTAGCAACTGGGGCAACCTAAAAGAGGAGCAGGCGTGGAGAATGGGGAATTTGAATCCAACACAACCACAGGTCACCAGATTAACTAACGATGTCTAAATTGTTTTTTTCTCTCAGAGGGCGAGGAGAACCTCCTCCCCTCCGCCCAAAGCAACCCAGCTGTAGTCACCCCCACGAAACAACACACACCAGATATGCGGCGCAAGTTTCTGGCAGTCCTCAGCAAAATTAGAGTCCATCACTGACGGACTGATGGACCTTTCAATTGGTACTTCCGGACTGCCCACCACAGAGGTTAAGGTCACGATTTAGGTGATGAATGAAAAAACGCTTATGTCATATGTGTTAAACTCAGGTCCTGGAGGGCCGCTGTCCTGGATGGTTTCCAAGTCTCCCCGTTGCATCACACCTGATTCAAATGAACAGGATCATTGTCAGGCTTCCACAGAGCTTGCTCATCAGGGAGGGATCAGGGAGGGGAAGAAGATATACAGGATGAAATTGGAGGACCAGTTGCAGGCCAACAATGTCACTGGTGTCTGGAGGGGCCTGAAAACCATCTCAGGCCATGACAGCCCAAAGACATTGACTGAGAAGGACAAGAACTGGGCAGATGGACTGAACCGTTTTTTCAACCGTTTCGACCAGTCGTCTGTCCCTTCCCCCAACCACCAACTGCAACCACTCTCACTGAGGACTTCTTCTCCTCCCCCTCCTCTTTCGACCAGCTCTCATCTACCCAGTCTGTCACCTCGTTCCTGCCTGCCCATCACAACAGAGCAGGTGAGGAACCAACTGAGGAAGATGAATGTGAGGAAGGCAGCAGGTCCAGACAAGATCAGTTCCCGGCTCCTCAGGACCTGCTCTGACCAGCTGTGTGACATTGTCCAGCACATGTTCAACCTGAGCCTGAAGCTGGGCAGAGCTCCACAGCTGTGGAAAACTTCGTGCCTGGTCCAAGTGCCCAAGACCCACCACCCTAAGGAGCTGAACAGCTACAGACCGGTGGCGCTGACGTCTCATCTGATGAAGACGCTGGAGAGACTCGTCCTCGCCCACCTTCGACCGCTGGTGAGCCCGGCACTGGACCCGCTACAGTTTGCCTATCAGCCTGGCATCGGCGTGGAAGACGCCATTATCTACCTCCTCCACTCAGTGCTGTCACACTTGGAGAAGGCTGGGAGCACTGTGAGAATCATGTTCTTTGATTTCTCCAGTGCCTTCAACACCATCCAGCCCAACTTGCTGGAAGGCAAACTGCAGAACGCCGGAGTGGACCACCATCTCACAGCATGGATCACAGACTACCTCACAAATCGGCCGCAGTACGTGAGGTTGCAGAGCTGTGAGTCGGACAGGCTTCTCTGCAGCACTGGAGCGCCGCAGGGGACTGTTCTGGCTCCATTCCTGTTCATCCTCTACACCTCGGACTTCAGACACGCCACTCCAAACTGCCACCTTCAGAAGTTCTCCGATGACTCTGCGATTGTTGGCCTCATTACAGAGGGGGACGATCGGGAGTACAGGGGAATGACGAAGGACTTTGTGGACTGGTGCCAGCCTAGTGCAACCCTGGTGCAACCCTAGGAAAACTAAGGAGTTGGTTGTGGATTTCTGCAGGAAACAGTCCTC
Source organism: Hippocampus guttulatus (assembly GCF_054856545.1). NCBI lineage: Eukaryota > Metazoa > Chordata > Actinopteri > Syngnathiformes > Syngnathidae > Hippocampus > Hippocampus guttulatus. The sequence continues at coordinate 6,267,638 of NC_141268.1, forward strand.
ACCAGCACCGATGAACATCCAGGGTATGGACATAGAGAGGGTGACCTCCTACAAGTACCTAGGTGTTCTTCTGAACAACAAACTGGACTGGTCTACAAACACGGACAGAGCCGACTCTTCCTACTCAGGAAACTGAGGTCTTTTGGGGTTCAGGGGTCGCTCCTTAAGACTTTCTATAACTCGGTGGTGGCCTCGGCCATCCATTATGGCATTGTCTGCTGGTCAGGCAGCATCTCAGCCCGGGACAGAAAGAGACTGGAGCGACTGGTCAGGAAGGCCAGTTCTGTCCTGGGCTGCTCCCATGACACTCTGGAGGAGGTGGGCAACAGAAGGATGCTAACTAAGCTAAAAGCTATGATGGACAGTCCCTCCCACCCTCTCCAGCCCGCCCTGACAGCACTAGGTAGCTCCTTCAGCCAGAAACTGTTACACCTGCGCTGCAAGAAGGAGAGATACTGACGCTCGTTCCTACCAACTGCTGTCAGGCTGCTGAATAAAAAATAGCAACAATAATATTATTAATAATAATTAAATGATGTGGAAAACACCTGTAAATAGCACTGCGATTTATCCATTTTGTATTTATATTGCACTTAATTGAACGGTGTTTGTTTGTTTTTTCTTCTTCTTTCTGCCTACATTCTTGCTGCTGGAGGCTGTAAATTTCCCCAATGTGGGACAAATAAAGGATATCGTATCTTATCTTATCTTCTTTTGTTTCACCATTCAGTTGTCCTCTTTCCCTTCAACATTCAAGCTTCCTCGCTTCCTTCCTTTCTTTCTTCTATGATCATGTCTTCATCTCGTTGCTTCAAATGTTGTTTCCATCCTGAAATATCCTCCTTGCTTTAACTTTTCTTTAGCTCTTAATTCTTTCCTTCCACCTTTTTTAACTGATGTGCTCTCTTTCTTTATTTTTGCTTTCCTTTTTTAAAGCAATTTCCTCCTTTCCCATGACCTTGTTTTACGTCTGCCTCATTTTTCCGTCACTTGTCTTTACTCGTCTCATCCTCAGACTTCTACTTTCTCTACCCTTCCGCCGATACCCTCCTTTCTTTAGTTCCTTTCTTTCCTGGCTCCACTTCTTCCCCCTCTTCCTTTTCACTCTTTTATTTCATTCTGTGCTTCGCTTCTTTCCTTCCTGCTGTTTGCCTTCTTCTGGAACTTATTCCCATTCATTCCTTTTCCTTTTTATTGCGCCTCCTCCTTTTCCTTCACTCCCATTTCACTTGATGAAGACATCTACGAGTGGTCATGATGTCACATTTTAGCAAGTTTGAAAACTTCAGCAGACCCGGCTTATACAGTATATTAATAGAGACGTGGAAGAGTTTGTTGCTTCCGTGTGCTCAGTGCTAATACGATTTACCTTCATAAATAATGTACACAAAGCCCCCTCACTGAGAACCTGATGTGTGATCCCTAAGTGTTCTTCTGCTGAGTCTTTGTGAAGAGTGCGAGCATCCCGCCGAGTTCCTCCACTAGCTTGTGGTTGAAACTTGTAGATGGAGCTGATCAGGGCCAGATGTGGATTTCCATTTTGTCCTTTTCCCCCATTTCAGACTGTCGGTTTACAAAATAGACCAACTGATCGGTGGGGCCAAAGTGAGAAGCAAGAGTGGCTGAGTTACAGAACAGGGAATTGGATGTCGCTTTCATAATTCTCAGAATTGAGATCGAGTGATCTGATGCGCCTTTGCTCAGACGTCATCCAAAGCGTGTGACCTTTGAACTACTCCCCCCAGCTACTCCCCCCATTAGGCCCCCGGGCAAGATAGCCTTTTTTGGGTGGAAGCCTCCTCATTGCTTCAGGACAATGACCGTGTTGTGTAGGACATCATTTCTGCATTGGATCGAATTTCCACTTGAGTAACAAGACTCCAAAATGGCAAAATTTCATGTTGGAACCTCCTCAAGGCCTCTCTAGTGAGTTTGTGAGAGAGTCTGTCTGCACGTATGGTTGGCTGTCCTGCTTGATACTCAAAAGGTGGAGTGTACTGTCCTTTTTGCCTCAATCCTCCATAAAATGTTTGAGGCAATTTTGATTTACTAAGTTAAACATAACGACATCTTTAGACAAAAAAAAAGAGAAGAAAATGAGAGACAATCCCGACTTCATCCGGTGCTTAAATTCCATAGTAGACATTAATGGATCAATAATGTCCTATTTACTACACAGTCAATAAGAAGTGATACATCCTTCTTTCAGTGATAACTGTTTCTTTTTACCATTATCATAAGAGCCTTTTTATGACTCTTTCCATTTTTCATCAGCTTCTCCTTTGTAGGAATGCTAATAAGCTGACATAGGTCCTAGCACAGCAAAGCAGACTATGTACCCTTTCTGGAAAACATCAAATAAGCAATTTTAGCGTTGAAACGAAAATACTGCTTACTTGAAACAAATATGGTTGACTCAAACGGACACACACGATATCTAATGACACAGACTTTTTGACGTTGTGTTGCGGTAGCAGATACTTGGATGTGATGAAGTAAAATCTATGAAATACCGCAAGTTTGGGGGCCAAAAAAATGTCTTTTTCTGACAGCAAAGCACCCTGCCCCACACAGTTCAGAAGTACACACACACACACACACACACACACACACAAAAAAATCACCTTTTTTTTTGGTGGAAGGTCATGTTGGGATTTTTCAGGACCAAGAAATGCTCTCATATGCTAATTATATGGCTAAGGAGAGGGTCAGAATATTAAGAACAGCTCTCAGTATGGCATATTTCCACAATAAAAATAAAATACAATCTACAGTAATAAACTTCAAAAAAATACCTCAAAAACGAATTGTGCATTATTGTGGAGGTAGTTTGTGGCGACATCTCTTGTGTTGGACCTCATTAGAGTGTGCAAGTGAATTTAAATGTAAATTAAAATGCATGGAAAAATCTCATGAAGTTTGTATGGTAACATGGACTTTTACAGCCTATTGCAGACCATATGTTAGAACATAACAAAGCACTACAGTGGTCCCTTGTGCATTGAGTCTGACCCTCATACACAACTATTTCATGTGCCCTTGCCCCGCTGAGACTTGATCTGCTTTGGTGAGCATGTGATTGCCTCACTTGAAACATTTGTCATTGAAAAAAAGCTCAAGAAAAAAAAAATCCCCTGAACGTTTTCTGTCATTTCCAATTAAGCATACATGCTTGTTTCCAACAGTGCCACTCCTCCGTGTGCTTCCAATTGAAACAAGATGGTTAAAAAAAGGAAAAGAAAACAAGCCAGGCTCAAGTGACGGCAACTAAATCTAACTACTGCCCCCCTGTGGATATATGCTGCAATTCATGTGCAAGCAGTGATTGGCATTTCAACAAATATCATTTCTGTATGATATTTTCATTCTAGTGTTGGAAGATTTTTGATTGACTGCCATCAAGCAGCAATTTTTTTGGCAAAATTCATGTTTGAAGGGTTGAAACAATCGTTATATACTAAATCGGATCCACGGAGAAAACCTCAAACAGAGTGTGAGGTCACTCATTCGCGTACTGGGGGCCAACAGGGAATTAGCTCTGAAGTGTCGATATCCCTAAATTCAGTCCTTGAATAGTAGACATTTATAAAGTTTTCAATATTTTTATTACTGGTCACTGTAATGTGTTTAGTGTTAACATACTAGCTTCAATGCTATGTGGCAATATTTAATATATTTAAGTCTATGTTGAAACTCACTCCCATTTACTTTCTGCCTTGTTATTCAAAATGAGAAGTTTAAGAGCAATAAATCATTCATCCATCCATCCATCCAACCAACCATCCATCCATTTTCTAATCCACTTATCCTCACGGGTCACAGGCATGTTGGAGCCTATCCCAGCTGTCTTCAGGCAGTAGGTGGCATTCACCCTCAACTGGTTGCCAGAAAATCGCAGGGTACACATAGACAAAAAAGTCATTCAAACACACCTCGAGAGAAAAAAAAATGTTTTTTAAAAATTAATTATTATTATTATTATTTTTGGAAAACCAGAGTACCCAGAGAAAACCTACACAGGCACAGGGATAACACACAAACTCCACACAGGAAGAAGCCCGAAATCAAATTTATCTTTAAATTGCAACTTGAAATCGATATAGCTTTATTCAAAGTGGCACATATATACTGTATACTGTAGGCGGGGAAAAAGAAATGTCGATTGATAATATTCAGTCTTGCTTATAAGGATGTGAAGTTGGACACTGCTCACATGTGTTGAAGTATTCTATATGTCTTTTTAAATCTTTTTACGAAGTGAGCCATTTTGGTTTGAAGACGCCATGTTGGGCGAATTCAAGTACTTTTTTTTCTCCAAACGAGACAGACTCAAGGCAGCCCGGTGGGCCAGTGGTTAGCGCGTCGACCTCACAGTGCAGTGGTACCAGGTTCAATTCCAGCTCCGGCCTTCCTGTGTGGAGTTTGCATGTTCTCCCTGGGCCTGCGTGGGTTTTCTCCGGGTACTCCGGTTTCCTCCCACATTTCAAAACATGCATGGGAGGCTGATTGAACACTCGAAATTGTCCGTAGGTGTGAATGTGAGCGTGGATGTTTGTTCGTCCCTGTGTGCCCTGCGATTGGCTGGCAACCGGTTCAGGGTGTCCCCAACCAACTGCCCGAAGAAAGCTGGGATAGTCTCCAGCACCTCCTGCGACCCTAGTGAGGAAAAGTGGAACGGAAAATGAATGAATGAGTGAGCCAGACTCAGAAGCAAATATCCCTTTTCCAACTTTTATTGAGCCATGGCACATATTTTACATGACAAAAAAATCTGACGAAGCACCATCAAGTGTTGCAAAAGTGGAGATTCAAGTTCATAATTTTGATCCTAATTGCATAGTTACCTTTGTCATATTTGAAGGTTTGCATGAGATTTTTTTTTCAAGACTTTCCTTCCGCATATGACGGCGATGGTGTTATCCCTGCAAATGATTCACCACAACACATCTTGTTTTGATGCCTTGAGAGTCCCAGAGGGACAAGTGACAGGCCAAGTACGGGGGTCGAAGCGCTCATTAGACGACGGGGCAAATGAATTCTCGCAGGGACTGAATCGGCGTGCCAGGCCAACCACAACAACAACAGCAGATGTGGCCTGTCGGAAAACTCCAAGTTGTCGCCTTGTGAGGCTTTTTTTTTTTTTTTTGCGAGACATCGTAGTTTGCCAAAGAGGTGCATCAAATCAAGTGTGCCGTGCTGGATAACATCGCAGCCCTCCAGGCAAAAAAGTGACTTTATCTCTGTGAGTCAGTCTGGAAAGCGGTTTCGTCCGTGATGCATTGGGATGCCGTGATGTGCACAGTGAGCGATTGTTCAGCAGATAGTCACTTCAGCGTGAAGGCTTTAAGCACGCTTATCCATAAGGCATCGCAGCATAGTAATGGCTGTTATATTTAGGAGAACACACAGATGTACAAGTGTAATGTATTAATGTGTCTTACAACTCTGACAAGCCAAAAGCAGTTTGTTGACTTGTTTTTCCCATTTGTTCATTTTACACAGCCAATGCGGCTTGGCACATTGAGATAATAAATGTGTAGGAGAATCGCTTTTAATGCAAAGGGCATGGTCTGTGAGTGGGGTTTTAACTTCAGGCACCCTTATGCCAGGTTCACTTAAAGACAATCGGGCTGTTTTGGTCCCGATTTTGCTTTTTCCAGAAAAAGGATGTCAAACGCCAAACTATGTTAGGTTTTATAAGATTAACAAATAACATTATGCTTCTGTCTAAAGTGTGTTAAGAGTGGATTTGTCCCGATAATACGGTCTAAAACGGGACATAATTCAAGCGTTACATTGAAAAATCTTGACGTGTGTGGGGAAAGCTGACTCGTCTCGATTCATTTAACTCCATGAAATGTGATGTGGGTGGCCCGGTGCTCCAGTGGTTAGCGCGTCCACCTCACAGTGCAGTGGTATCGGGTTCAATTCCATCTCCCGCCTCCCTGTGTGGAGCTTGCATGTTCTCCCTGGGCCTGCGTGGGTTTTCTCTGGGTACTCCGGTTTCCTCCCACATTCCAAAAACATGCATGACGAGCTGATTGAACACCCAAAATTGTCCCGATGTGTGAGTGTGAGTGCGGATGGTCGTTCGTCTCTGTGTTCCCTGCGATTGGCTGGCAACCGGTTCAGGTTGTCCCCTGCCTGCTGCCCGAAGGCGGCTGGGATAGGCTCAAGCACCCCCCGTGACCCATGTGAGTATAAGCAGATCGGATAAAAGTGGAAATGTGATGTGACCAGAAGGTAGCCACTTAAAGAAGTGGCCTGACTGATGAAGAAGGTTGGTCAGTCCATTACTGACAGAGTAAGCACTGAAAGTAGTGGGTTTTGGTTCTCATTCTTGTAGTCAAAACACCGAGCTGAGCCACAAACGTGACTGTGACGACAGCCAATCTGGAAGCGACATCAAGCTCGTACTGTTGTCGGTCATAACTGGTTGTGCTGATTTCTTTGTACAGTATTTGTTTGTTATTCACCACAATAAAAATGACAAGGAGAAGCATTTCTTACTGCACTGGAGGAAACCACATAAAATAACAGTGCAGAAGCAGAGAGATTAGGGAAGACCTAGTACCGATACCAGGTAACAGTATCGAGCTGATACCAGCCATATTTCAGGGAATCAGATACAGATACCAGTCGCAGATACCAATCGCTGGCGCCATCTTGTGGGCATTTTAGTAACAGGTAATGCATGGCTGACAGAATCTATTTCTAAAAAAACATTGATGGGTTTAAAAATTTAAAACGACATTAAATCCTTCTGTTTTTTTTGGATTAAATAATAATTGGATTACAAAAATCTGAAGCGGTTTTGAGTTTGCATCATGCGGCTCGAAAAGACGAAAGCGCGCCGACTTCCTAAACAAACATGTCCTGGTTTCGTGCGCCTTTAGGGAAATCCCACATCCGGATAAACGCTTCCTCTTTGGCATCGTCGTCATTGGGAGCGGAAATCCTCATTACGGCAATTAAATCGCTGCATCAACACTGCAGGCGGCAGCGCAACGTGCTTGCCTGCCTGTTTGGCGTCACTGGGGTCTTTTCCCGCTCTGTCATCATCTCCACTGACCTGGATCGCTGGCCCACGCCTACATGTCGATAAATATTTCAATACAGACTAATGTGGGGCACAGTCATGGATATGTTGTAGCAGGTGTACATTTTAATCACTATGTGGCCACTGAAAAACCCAAGTACACACACACACGCACACACACGCACACGCGCGCGCACACGCACACGCACACGCACACACATCATTCGCAGCTGTGTGTATGCGTGTGTGTGTGTGAGTGTGAAACTGTTTGCGTCTCCATGAAAGCAAGTGAGTGAACACTCCGTCTGGATTTTCCTTTCCTTTGGCACCAAATGAAAGTCCAAAAAGTAGGATATAATCCGACGTAGCACATGCTGTCCCGTTGTACACGTGCGTGTGTTTCTGTCGAGGAGGGTGCAGCTGTCGCACACGATGGGCTCAGCCGACTGTGAAATGTGTTCTTAAACTGTTCATTTCAGAGCCTGCATGGAAATGCGGGACGCTTACATGGCATCAGTCGAGGTCCGGTCGTCCCGTGTTATTAGCACCGTTACCGTGGTTACTGATAGCGTGCTGCAAAAAGAGATTTCACCATCTGTTTGCAGCCTGTTTGAACAGCTTTCAAGTTGCTTTACAGTTGTCTTTCTCTCAGACCGTCTTGTCTGAGAGATGCTGTTTTTTGTTATTGTTGCCAAAAAAGTTGGAAAGAAAAAAAAATGTCTGACCAATTCGCAAAGGATAGTGACCGAGCCCAGCCAGAAATAAAGAAAAACGATGACTAATTTGACAACCTCCAAAAATGTTTAGAATTGACTATTGATGAAAATTGTAAATACTACAAAAAGTATCCAGTAACCCAGATCAAACTTAGTTCCTTCTTGATATACAAAGCTTGTCCCATGGTTGGCCTTGCATTGCTTCAACATACTGTACTTCCATAAAACCAAATACAGTGCTACTTTCTTATTCAGAAAGGCCTTTGGCGGGATCTTAGGTTGTTTCAGAAAGAGCAAAAAAAAACCATGACTAGTTGAGTTTATCGACAACTGGCTGGGGAAAAGTATCACAGGAAAAAAACATTAATTTATGAATAGTAAACTGAAAAGATTTGAGTGAGTGACTTTAATGCCAATTATCCATCCATCCATTTTCTGATCCGACTTTGATGGTGTCCGAATGGGTGAACCACATTTGCGAATTTCAACACAATGAGAAAAGGTGATGTTGCTTTTGGTTGACACAGTACATTGATCACAACTTTAATGGTGTAGATTAGTTCATTGAATCGTTTGTGTCCGGCTCAAGTTGTCGTCTTGCTGTTCGTCGAAGCCTTTCAAGATTTGATAGACATCATGCTCGTCTTTTTTCACACAAATGCTTTGCTTTCTTCCCCCTGGTTTACAATCGCTGCAGGTACCACAGAGCTCTGATCTCTAGTTGAGCAATTTGAACAACTGTAAATAGTGCAGTTGTTCACCATTGTTGTGAACACAAAGCAGATTTAGTAACGGGTTTGCCTCTGTTATCACTCAACTGCCTGCCCTCAAACATGGAAACCTTTGCACACAGCATGCAAATGTGATGTCACAGATTCACCCATAGTCTCATCACATCTGACCAATGAAATTAAGGAACACGTCACAATGGACTCATGCTGAATATCAATCCATCCATCCATTTTTTGAACCGCTTGATCCTCACGGCGTACTGCAGCCTTTCCCAGCTGTCTTCGGGCAGTAGGCTGGGGACACCCTGAACCGGTTGCCAGCCAATCGCAGGACACACAGGGACGAACGACCATCCACGCTCACATTCACACCTAGGGACAATTTAGAGTGTTCAATCAGCCTGCCGTGCATGTTTTGGGAATGTGGGAGGAAACCGGAGTACCCGGAGAAAACCCACACAGGCACGAGCAGAACATGCCAACTCCACACAGGAAGGCCGGAGCTGGGATCGAACCCACAACCTCCGTACTGTGAGGTTGACGCGCTAACCACTGGATCACCAGGCCGCCTCTTGCTGAATATTCACCAGCCATTTGCAGTTGGAGCGGGCACACGTGATGGCAGAACGGGCTGCCTGAATAGAGAAATGTGAAAGTCTGTGTACATAGAGTTGTGCGGCTGTTTAAGGGGCAATTGAGAGCAAAAAGAAGAATCTTGAATCGAGTTTAATGAGCATCGGGAGCCAATTCCATAAATACAGCCATCTCTGTGGTACCGGCATCTCTCTGTTGTTTGTTTAATGACTGACTCCCACCATCGCTGGCAACGGATGATTGGAAAATAATTCCGGCCATGGAGCGACATACCCTCACTGACTTATATGTCTTAAGTCCGTGTGTACCCTGTGTCTCCACAACACTTAAAAAAAACTGGTTTCCAAAAGCTTCAATGCCGCCTAGTGAAGCTTGTCGCCTTATGTGACAACAACAGATTGAGGTTCTGGCATGCTACTTTATAGCTAGCTGTGTTTGGCATTGTTTGTTGAAAAAAAAGCATCTACTGATGTTTAAGATTGTGAAAGGTTTTTCCAAAATCCATCTACCGTATGTCATCTCTTTCTTTGCAAGTATTCCATGTCATAACGTGGAGACCCGCAGTTACTAATATGAAGCGGCCAATATACTGTATGTAAAGTGAATTAGCCAAATTATGACATCATATTTCTGCATGTCTCACTCACAGATGCATTTTCATAGACGGATGTTTAATTTCACACATGATGGGTGCCCAGGAATGCCAGAGACCCAACGGTTAGTATACAAACAAGTAAAAAGTCAATTTTCCATATTATGCTCCCATTAAGACAGCCCTTGTATTCGACCTCATTTGATTGAGCAGGTGTACAGAAATTACGACACGCTTGTGCATTTCCCCTCATGAATTTTCCAGTCAAGGTTGTATTGCCTTCGGCCCAGCTCGCATACCTAATTTCCCGCTAAATGGCAATTTGCCTTCTAACCTCTCCCAGTAGTTGTCAACATTTTCTACTCAATGTTTTCAAGCTGCAGAAAGACCAAGCATAACCGAGCATATGTGGACTGTTTACGATGATAACTGAGCCCCCTTTCCACGACTCCTTGTCGGCAATATTTCCATATGACGGTTTATTGCCACCTCGCCACGCTGCGATTTGGCACCCGTCAGGGGTTACTTTCGTCAGCCCATCTGCTCCTTTGAAAGGTGTGTGCTTCTCACGCTTCCAAGTCGTGTCTCACACTAGCTAGCAGGATTAATTAGCTGCAGAAAATGAAATAAGGAAGCAAGGGTCAAAATATTTCTTTAAGATTTATTTTATGTAAGTTTTACAATCCACGGGTTGTTTTGAATGAATGTCTTTCTTTTTTTAATCAAATTGACTGAATTTATCCACACAAAAAGAGTGATTACAGTAAGACCTCCAAAGGTGATTGAAATTTGTTTACTTCCAAATACTTTTAATTTCAAAACAATTTTTAAAAATCATATTCAGTCAATTCATCACTGAAAAAGAAATGTCAGTGTCAGTCTGATGTTGGGTTGAAAACCATGGAACAAATGAGTTTTAAAAATAGACAGGGAGGGCGCTTGACTAACATTTAACATAAAAATCAATCTTCCAGAGGGTAGAACCGACAACAGAAAAGGTTTCCTTCCGCTGACTCCTCTGTATCTTTAGTAGCGTCTGGTCCGCAGACCTGAGGCACTGAGCAGGTGCATACGGGAGGAGGAGGTCAGAGAGGTAAACTGGGGCAAGATTTAAAAACGAATAGAAATATCTTAAAATTAACTTTAAATGTCAGTGAAGGGAAGCCAGAATTGGGCTTGTGTGCTGCCTCTTACAAGCTCCAGTTAGGAGGCAAGCAGCAACATTTTGGACCAACTGTGGATGTTTGATGGAGGACTGCCTGGATCTGACTGTCATCCATCAGTTGAAGGAAATACCATGTTTTCTTAGGATGGAACCTAGAAAACATTTCATGGTGATAGCATGACCAATCTTGAACTTGCTCCCAATTTCCCAGAGTGTTATTTATTTTGATTGACTTTTAGATTTAAAAGCAGCGCACAGCCCATGATTGGAAGTGAATCCCAGAGGTCCTGGATTATCTCTCGCTCTCCCCCTTCCTCCAAAACATATAAATGACCGTAAAGGGTCCATAATCAATCAGTATTAGCATTCAGGTGCACACGTCTCCTCTGTTCAGAGCTGTCTCAAATCAGGGTGAACGTAAAGCAGGTATTCCAGTCTTTGGCAGGCATCTTGCCAATGCATTATCCTGACAGTTTGTCATACAGGGGGCTAGGCAGGTCCTCCCTCAGGGGATGCACCTTTATTCCAGTCCCACCTGCTCTTGTTGGCTTTCAAGATTCACTGATGGAATGTCATTTGGAATAACAACCGCCTGTCTTCATTACTGTTTCTTTTTAAACTCAGCACTGGGAAACACAGAGAGTTGTCATTTGAGTTGTATTCTTGCAAAGAGAGGTTGCACAGAGCAGGCAGATAGAACTGAACAGAACTCAACCAGACTGCAGGATGAAGCCATAAACAATAATGCAAAGTACAGAAATAATTCAACAACAGAGTGGCTTCATCAGAAGACAAAATTCCTTCTGGAGTGGCCCAGTCAAGTGTCCTAACCTCAACCCATTTGAAATGCTGTGGCATAACCTCAAGAGAACAAGTTAGACAAGACGATCCAAGAATATTATTGAACTGAAACCGGAATGCTCAACAAGAGTCTAGTAAACCTTTGCGGATTATCATGAGCTGGATGACTAAGAATCTATGCAGTCATAAAGACAACTTTTAGCAAGCACATTGCTTTTTTTTTTTTTTTTTTTTTTAAATAATGTGACAGTATGTTAAAAATGACTTGTACAATTATGCTATCAGGATTTTTTATGCTATCAGCTAATTATGCTATCAGGAACAATTTCTACTCAATAAACAAATCCCAGACCAATTAAATTCAGCTTGAGGGTCTCTCTTGTCACAATAAATGGTTGAGAATCACTGATGTAACAAAGAGCTGAAAGTCTAATGACGGCTTACAAATTGTCACCAGTGTCAAGTGGGAACATGTTGTGCTTTTCAACATTTTGTCAATCTACGAATAACAAGTGCTCCTGCCTAAAATGAATCCCAGAAAGAAGAAGGTCATACTTGGACCACAACTAGGCAGGCGTTTATTCTTCTTGCCTGATGGTTGTTGTGACGCTGGTTTGGCCCCTTTAGCAGCCCCATCGGCCTCCAGACAAATCAGTGGTAACGGCTGCCGTTCAACCTCGTCAACGGCCGCTTCTCATTGCTCCGAGTAAACGCGCCCAGCGCGGTTTACGACCTTGGCCTTCACCTTGCCTCGCGGCGGCCGATCATGTGAGCGCGTAATGATTCCGCTTGGGCAGCCCATGTATGAGCGCCCGATCAATGCCGCTCTCTGTCTCACTCTCTCTCTCATTCTTATTGATTGTCTGGTCTGTCACAGCCACACCCGATGCAGCAGATAAATCCTTGGGCTCCGTTACTCAAAGAGCATCCCGAGAGATGTCACTTTCATAGACACAGACTAAGCGCAAGACACCGAGATATGCATACCTATTTACCATCTTAACTAAATTGTCTCCATTATTAGAAGTGAACGGTGTCATATACCGAAGTTCCCCTGTACTGGCAAAAGCGTATTGTTACCTATGATGCCTACTAACTTTTAAACTAAGCCACACTGTGTTTGTTTACTCCATCTACTGTATGTGTCTCTAAAGCACAAGACAGTCGCACTTCACGTCCTTTATACGAATCCAAACAAATCTGAATTCAATACAAATGCAAATATAGGGTGTCACAAAAACATGTGCTCACTCTTTGACTGACTATTACTCGTATATTTTGTTTTCAGTGAGATTTTTAATTGACAGATACAGACTTAATGAGTCAAAGGAAAATACATTATTTGGGGTATTTGTGCCTGAAACAAAGCAAACAAAGCATGGGTACATTTTCAGGTGAATTAAATCTCTTATAAAAACTAATAAATTATTATTATTATCCATCCTCCATTTTCTAATCTGCTCATTCTCACAAGGGTCGCAGATGTTCTGGAGCCTATCCCAGGTGTCTTCGAGCAGGGGGGGGAACACCCTGAACTGGTTGCCACCCAGTCGCCGGGCACACATAGACAAACATTTCACACTCACATTCACACCTAGGGACAATTTAGAGAACAGGTTTCAAACTCAAGGCCCGGGGGCCAGATGTGGGCTGCCACATCATTTTAAGTGGCCGGCGAAAGCAAATCAAAGATGAAAATTTCCATGATACTTCTTAAAATGTAAACCAAAATTTCACATTTTCACATGTAATAAATCTGTGACATATTGTAAGCATTTTCTTGTGACCAAACCCCTCATTCCAGTTACTTAAACAATAGTTGAATAAAACGTTGTTCTTGACTTCTTTATATAGTTTCAGTCATCACGTCCCTCCAAGGGAAACGGTAATTATAATGATGCCCGTGACAAAAATGAGTTTGACACCCTTGATTTAGAGTGTTCAATTTACCTACCATGCATGTTTTTGAAATGTGAGAGGAAACCGGAGTACCCGGAGAAACCCCACGCAGGGACAGGTAAAACATGCAAACTCCACCCAGGAAGGCTGGAGCCGGAATCGAACCCTGCACTTCTGTACTGTGAAGCCGACGGGCTGGCCAGTTATCCACCGTGCCACCCAGACAAAAGACATGATTTAAACAATAAATAAATGATTTTCACTTCATTTAATTTGTAAAGGTAGCTCTGTGTTTCTGTAGGCCCTGACGGAACGCCACTGATACAGACATTTCCAAGTCTGGATACTACGTTCCGGCTGGATGGATCCAGGGAGCTCTCGCTGTCCAGTGAGAAAGCATGTGGTGCCGATGCACTCACTCACTTCTTATTATTTATTTATTTAGTTAAGTTTGGAAAGACCTTTTCTAGGACAGGTTATTACGGTCACCTAGCCAGAAAAAAATAAGACAGATTTAACATCCAAAACAAGCTATCAGTTGATCACTAAAAAGCAACTGGTAGGTGCAAGGGATGGCCCGGTCAACGGCTTGACGTCACATCTGTTCCCAACAAGGCGCCTTGCATTAAAATTAACCCCACACAGAAAGGCCCGGGCCTGGGATTGGGCCCTGTACCTCTGCACTGCGAGGCCAACGTGCTAAACAGTCGACAACCGTGCCACCTATTATTATTATTATTAGTAGTAGTAGTAGTATTGTTGTTGTACTTGTTGTTTTATTCAATTTACACATTAGACAACAGATAATTGCTTATTATCTCATATTGTTTCGAGTGCACCCCTCCCTTCTCATGCAATGGACTAATCCATCTTCGGACTTTGCATGAACAGATTTGTTTCAGGCAAAGGGGATACATCCAATACATAGGTATAAATTACGGCCCGAAGGCCACATCTGGCGCACCTACATTCTATGAGCTGCCCTCAGAGTGACCATAAGGTCAAAAGTAAAACATAAAATATGCGGAACTTTTATTTTGAAAGATGTGCTTTTATTTTATGCATATGTGTGGGCACGAGTACAAGAATGAGGTACCCTGAGTGTCTACATACAACTCTGCCAAGTTAGTGCCGTTTTTGCTCTATTTAGTGACTTTTCTGACCCCTCTAGCAAACATCTTTTCCAAAAAACAGGCTAGCAAAAATGAAAACAGTGGTCCTATTAGCAACATTGTATTTCCTGCACAGTGTAGGGAAGAGGGTCAAGAAGATTTGGCCCGATCATACTGTATGCAAATCTACAGTTTCATATACTGTACTGTACTTATTGCGTTATCATTGTATCAATACAGTACGTTTATCGCAGTTAATGGGGACCAAAACCACCCGCGATAAACGAAAATCCGCAAAGTAGCGCCCCCCCTCCATATAGGTACATGTACATAATATATATAAGGCCAAATTTAATGGTATACATCCATGTAGAAGTAAATTCTGAAGTAATTAACATGACTTTATGCTGTATACTAATAGTTTTAAACACGTATAAGTTAGGTTGGTTTATGAATAACAAAATACAGTAAACATATATATACAGTATATATCGATGAGAAGAGCAGGCAGTGGGGAGACTATTTTCCCCTCGGGGACTTTTGCTGCTGGGTACACCCTAGATCCTTGGAGAAAGCGGAGAATGGTGTGCCTGTCAACACTGTCCGTTGAGGATGTGGATGACATCTACATTTTCGGCCTTCCGATAACAGGTATGCTGCTGTTTGGTGTTAGCAGTTTCCTGATCTATCGCAAAATTCAACCGACGGGAGCGGCTCTATTGGAAGTGAAGAGGCTGCCGGTCTAAGGATGGCATAACGCGGATGTCCAACACTCAGACTCAGACTGTGCTCAACCACAAACTGTTGCGGTTTTGGAGCGTCTCTGCAAGATGGTCAAGAACTTGGAGAAACTGGAATCCGTGCTCAAATATTGACTGAAATCACGGATTTGGCTGATCGACGCCACTAAAGAGACATAAGCCACGGACTCAAGGCTGTCTTAAATTCTTGGGCAGCCTGCTACCAAAACAACATCTGCTATCTCGACCTTCCCCTGATGAAAATATGCACGCAAGCTAGTCCCCCACCATCACCCCCTCCCTCATACATTCCCTTGTTTCACCGTCTTCATTGTTTATGTCTTGTGACCTGTTGTAACTGTCATATGCTTGTGCAGGAGTTTTTTGCCTCACTCAAATTATCCTCAAAAGGAGGGTAGTTCGAGCATGTTTTTTTTTTCTCCCCCTCTCCCTCCCTTGTGGTTTCTTTCTGACTTTCGGGTTGAGTGAACGCTGGCGCGTTTTGACTGCCGCTGCTCAACCCGTATTGTTTTGTGTTTTTTGTTATTGTAAAGTATCCTTGGGTGTCTTGAAAGGCGCTTATAAATAAAATGTATTATTATTATTATTATTATATTTATTTATTTATTTTTAAGTCCGCAAAAAGTCCGCAAACGGTCTGCGAGAAGCGGCGAAAGTCAGCAAAACAACAGCGAGTCACATAGAGCAACATATACAGTACTGTACTACATGTATATGAAAAAACAAATTATTGATTTTTTTTATATGAATATGTTTGAAAAAATCCGCGATGCACTAAAGCCGCGATCAACGAACCACGAAATAGAATCACTGTATACATCATTGTCAATAATACAATACTTCCCACTTATCTATAGATACAGGAATCTGTTTCCATCTGAACTGCCTGATGCAGTAGTGCACCATGTCTTCAATTGGAGCACCTCGAGCACGCACCAGTACTCTGCTTTGAGTGCGCTCTGAAAAACTGAACAACACTGTTGATCAAAGTTCTGTTCAGAAACTCAGAACTTTGTTCGAATGTGCAGTTCAGTCCTGATTTCAAAGTCACCCTCTGTCTGCTGAATATAAACTGCTGCTGTCAGAGCACAGAGACATGATGCCCAAACGCAGGACAAACAGATGTAAAAACTCATTCAGACCAGTTTCCATTGCCCTTTTGAATAGTGTGGCATAACACTCTGCAGATTGTGTTTGTGTATTTGTGTGTGTGTGTGTGTGTGTGTGTGTGTGTGTGTGTGTGTGTGTGTGTGTGTGTGTGTGGATTGTTGATGTTTTCTGATGTTGACATTTGGCTGCAAAAGGAATTGCCCCTCAGGGATGATAAAGTTCACCTTGACCTTGACCTTGACCTTTACTGTGCAAGTGTACCGCATGTTGAAACCAGCACACATGAATGCTAACAACAAGCACTCATGTGCTCATAGATCAAGCGAGAGGGCCTTAAGATCTGTATAAGTAAATAGCGCTGCCGACAATAAATAACCAGTTGGTGGTGGAGAGCGTGGGAATTTACAGCCTGGGCCTAAAAGAGGCTGGATGGGATTCCTCTCGCTCTCTGTTCCCCGTGCATTCCATTTCATCGGAGCGGCGGCACGAAACGTCCCCTGACGACCATCAATCATTTTTGTCCCCAGTGAAAACGGAATTTACTCACCCTGAGGACTCAGGACCCTGAGCTGCGATACATACAAGTCCAGACACAGTAAGCTGCCATGTTTGAACGGAGCGTGACCTAAAAAAATAAGTGCATCAAAGGGAACAGATGCTGAGTGGCCAGACAGGGCTGTTCTGATGAAAGGAAAGTATCTCTTTCGGGGTCTTCTCAATCTTTTGTCTGGACGTAATGATAAGTAGCCTCGCACACGCACACACATAAATGGAAGCCTCCTCCATGTAATCCCAATATGTGACATCATTCATTTCGCAGTGGGAGCACATCACACAAAGTCTCTAAGTCGACTTACTCCTGCACAAGCCAAAGCGGAAGTTATGTAACATCTTCAACTCAAACTATTTATCCTTTTGGGGGAAAAAAAACCAAACAACATTCAGTGTTTTGGTTGCCGTGGGGACTAATTTAAGACAAAACATTCTCTGGATGTTGCCTGCCACTTCCAATTTAAAGTTGTAGTCGCAATCGCTTGAACAAAGAAATTGGTAAATCATGAACAGTTGAACGTAGGAAGGCTTTTGCCAAAATGTGTCAATTTGTTTTTAGATCAGTGTCTTCCAGTCACAATTTAGGAAAAACTAAAGACAAAAAGTTGAGCGCTATAGAGTGGGAGTGAAATTATCCTAGACCAGTAAGAAGATCATTTCATACAATAACCTTGGCTGTCTCAGTGGCCGAACGTTACTTGCTTCCCTGAGAGCAGCAATGGTGTTGAGGTTGGCTTGGTGACATTTTGGAATGTGAAAATTCCAAGTTGGAATGTGAAAAACCCAACACACCCACGCACAACCATAGTGAGGATATGCGGCTCAGAAAATGGATGGATGGACAAACTTTGAAAAACTCAGAGCAACGGACTTCCAGCGATGACTTCAGCCAAGTGCATCATTTGCAGATAGGCAGCGGAGGGTCTACACCCTGGAAGTGGATCTGGAAAAATGACGAGTCAAGCGAACAGTTATAGAAATAATTTTCATAATAATAATAAAATAAAATTTGAATACCTACTAACTTAAGAACAAAGGACTCCATGAACAAAGGACTCCATGTACGGCACCTTATGACATATTTCTAGTGGAAAATATGGCTTCTGCTTATTCCAATCTACTGGGATGCCATCTGGAGGAAAAATAACCTCATTCATTAACATTTTGTTCATGTAGGTTTTTGTAATAGGTATATTCAAGAGCTCAGAGCTGGGGATTTTCAACATCGAAATGTCCTTCTCCAAAGTGGTGACTTTGAAAAGACAAAGAAATGCCTCTTCCGGCTAACTCTATGGTGTGCCGACAATTATGTTTAGCTTTTTATTTGAAAACCTTTACCGGTGAGCTTGGTACGACAAAGAAGATAAAAGGTTTATACAGTCGGACAATTTACCGATTGCAACATCGAATTGATGAAGACAGCGTGTCCGTCCCCGGCGAATCGCAAAGCTGCACTCTCTTCCCTGTTGTCCGTTCGAGGCAGCCTTCTATAGAGTGCCGATGTCAGCCGCTTTGTGGGAAGATTTATCCTCATTCTCCAGTTACTAGTATGCTTGAGATTATTAATATTTTATTATTGCTTGTCCTTTATGGTTTCATAAACTCATTTTTTGCACCTCACGAGAGACCGTGACAGTAAAATGATAACAAATCTCTTTTGTGGTTGTTTTTTGTGCCCTATAAAGAAAGTTGGGTTGAGTGTGTGAAAATAAGCCATGCAAGTCTTCCATTCATAGCGCCCTGCATGCACTGTGATACACACTTGAGATACACTAAATCATACATAATGTATGATGAACGGGATATGATGTTTTGATTGCTCTGCCGACACTTTGGATAACAGGAGTGAATAATAAAATAATGTGTCATTCATGCTCACTTGACATCATTTCAGCAGATTACGAGTATATTTGAAAGAGTTTGAAACTATTGCTCGGCCTTAGACAAGCGACCAGGTGTTAGCATGCCTTTCCCAGCTGTCTTTGGGCAGTAGGCGGGGGACAATGTGGCAATGCGGAAATGCTGCGTGCAAATAGTCCATTCGGCTTGCGAAAAGCATCTCGGAACACATTGTGTTCATATCGTTGGGGTTTGTCAAAAGAAAGGACATTTGGCATGAGACAATTGTGAACTGCTTACTTCCGCATGAGCCATGGCGAGCATAATACTTTTGATATGTTCAGAGGTTGAAGTGGCCATAAGCAGCAATATCAACATACATTTTGGTGCCGATTGATTGCCGTCTTTGGAAATTGTTCGTGATTACAAAGATTTTGAATGGACAAATATTGTCGAGTTCCTCCCGTAACCAATACATGGGAAGAGGCTGATGGGGTGTCGATATAAACAAATTGATCAAATTGAAAATGTAAGCAATATCAATTTCCTAATTTTAAAAAATGAGCTTGTAAGTGAAAATTGTACCATCCCAGCCAGATAAGCCCTTTAAGAGCGTTTTCTGCATGTTGAGTCATATTTAGAATGCATTTTGAAATGAAAATGAGCCACGCATAAAAGACACATCTGAATCCCATTTGGATTCATTAATAACCATCCCACTTTCACCCACCTCGCCTTCCCCTCGCACACGTGTTGCTCACCGCACACAATGTCAGCCGTCTTTGATGAAGCTTGAAACAACAGCGCGTTGACAAAGGAGCACACACGGGACGCTTCTTCATGCTAATTTCGTTAGAAGAAAATGGAAAATGCTGATTAGCTCAGGCGTGTGTGCTGGGTGGGGATGTTTATGCATCGGGGCTAATCTTAGCACGCTTTTAATTGTTTATATGTGTGCGTGTGCATGTGACCCACGTTGACGAGTGAGGTTGGGCTGCTGTTCAGCACCTCGGAGAGCAACAACAGCACCTCAGCCGAGGGGACATAATTACAAGCAGGAAGCCATTGTGTTGCTCACATCTATCTGCATTTCGGCCACTCTGGCAGCCACTAGAAATTTTCATTTCTGTCACGGGACTCACTGGACACAACATTAGGAACACCAACACGCATCAATAACATCCAATACAACACTTTTCTCAAACTCAAGTTCCGGTGGGCCTATATCCGGCCCGCCACATCCATCCAACCATCCATTTTCTGTTCTGCTTTATCCTCACAAGGGTCGTGGGGGGTGCTGGAGCCTTTCCCAGCTGTCTTCGGGCAGTAGGCGGGGGACACCCTGAACCGGTTGCCAGCCAATCGCAGGGCACACAGAGACAAACAACCATTCGCGCTCACACTCACACCTCAGGACAATTTAGAGCGTTCAATCAGCCTGCCATGCATGTTTTTGGAATGTGGGAGGAACCCGGAGTACCCGGAGAAAACCCACGCAGGCCCGGGGAGAACATGCAAACTCCACACAGGGAGGCCGGAGCTGGAATTGAACCCGGTACCTCTGGACTGTGAGGTCGACGCGCTAACCACTGGCCCACTGGCCCGTGCACCACATCATTTTTTTGATTTATTAATTTTTTCATCAAAAGGGATGTCCCCGTCAGGTGAATGCCCGGGGAGTCACCGCATCACCCACAGACAAATTTTTGTTTCATTTTTTTTAAGAATAAAAATTTGCCTGTAAAAATTTTGCACTTGAATAAATCATGGAGCATTAACAATACAAAGGAATGTAAAGAATTCTAAAGTTTGTCATCATGATTTAATGGTGCAATGCATTTCATTGTGCTGCTCCGTCTCGTGTGACCGCCTTGGCTGCCTGCTTGGCCCTTGCTCTTGCCATTAAATTTCCCTGCGCGTGGACGTGTGTGTAAAAGAGAGAGAGAGCGAGAGAGAGAGAGAGAGAGAGAGAGAGAGACAGAGACATTCTCGCGAGTAGCGGGTGTGGAGGTGTTTTGTGTTTGAGGGCGGGGAGTGGAGCCTAGAAGGGGGGTCCTGGTTGCTGGAGCGAACATATCAAGCGCGTCACTTGGTTGCGTGGACAAGCGCGCGGTGATGGCCGACGGTGGTTAGGCGGGTGGGTCGACCTCAGCTCTTCGGTCTCTGGGGGAGAGGCTTCCCTCCTCCCACCAGTCCGCCCCTCCTCCCTCCCTCTTGGCCACCTGTATGGACCGCCGGGACTCGGGCGTGATCCAGTCACCCGCGTTCCCCTCCGGGTACCTGAAGTGGCTCACTCATGACGACGACGACATGACGGTGGAGAATATGCCGGAGGGGGCTACGCCGACCAAAAGTCAGAACCTGCAGCACTTTGGTCGGTACGAGCTGGGCTGCTGCGAGCGCGTGGTCATCAACATCTCCGGTTTGCGCTTCGAGACGCAGCTGAAAACTTTTAACCAGTTCCCGGAGACGCTGCTTGGCGACCCCCGCAAGAGGATGCGCTACTTTGACCCCCTCCGGAACGAGTACTTCTTCGATCGCAACCGACCCAGCTTCGACGCAATCCTCTACTACTATCAGTCCGGCGGGCGCATCCGGAGACCCGTGAACGTGCCCATCGACATTTTCTCCGAGGAGATTCGCTTCTATCAGCTCGGCGAGGACGCGATGGAGAAATTCCGAGAGGACGAAGGCTTCATCAGGGAGGAGGAGCGCGTCCTGCCCACGAATGACTTCCAGAAGCAGATCTGGCTCCTGTTTGAGTACCCGGAAAGCTCGGGTCCGGCGCGGGGCATCGCCATCGTGTCCGTGCTCGTCATCCTCATCTCAATCGTCATCTTCTGCATGGAGACCCTGCCGGAATTCCGCGAGGAGCGCGGCCATTCCGCGCAGCTCAGCCGCAATTCCAGCATGATCGGCGGCGTCCCCTCGTACGCACCGAGCCCCTTCACGGACCCCTTTTTCGTCATCGAGACCCTGTGCATCATCTGGTTCTCCTTCGAGCTCATCGTGCGCTTCTTGTCGTGCCCCAGCAAGACTTCCTTCTCCAGGAACATCATGAACGTCATCGACGTGGTGGCCATCATCCCTTATTTCATCACGCTGGGCACCGAGCTGGCCGAGACGGAGAGCAACGGGGGCCAGCAGGCCATGTCGCTCGCCATTCTTCGCGTTATCCGCCTGGTGAGGGTCTTCCGGATTTTCAAGCTCTCGAGACATTCCAAGGGGCTCCAGATCCTGGGGCAGACCCTCAAGGCCAGCATGAGAGAACTGGGCTTGCTCATTTTCTTCCTCTTCATCGGCGTCATCCTCTTCTCCAGCGCGGTTTACTTCGCCGAGGCGGACGACCCCACGTCGAGCTTCAGCAGCATTCCAGACGCTTTTTGGTGGGCGGTGGTCACCATGACGACGGTGGGCTACGGCGACATGCACCCGGTGACCATCGGGGGGAAGATCGTGGGTTCGCTGTGCGCCATCGCCGGCGTGCTGACCATCGCCTTGCCCGTGCCCGTCATCGTGTCCAACTTCAACTACTTCTACCACCGCGAGACGGACGCCGACGACCTGCCGCCGTGCGCCCTGAACGCCAGCTGCGACCACCTGCCCGGCGCGGAGCTCCTACAGCCGCGGGGGTCGTGCGCTTCTTCCGCCACCCTTGGAAAGGGAGGCCAGGCCGGAGTGGAGGAGGGCGTCAAGCAGCCTCATTTCAACAGCCAGAACTGCGTTAATATCTCCAAGATGTTTACCGACGTCTAAAGTGGAACACTGGGACAAAATTAGCAACATTGTTTTTTTTTAAAGTGTGTTAATATGTTTTTTTAAATCATATCTGAGGGGAGTAAATGTCCGTCGATTTTTTTTTAAATTTATACAACAAGCAATGATAAGCTATAATTTTCCACATGGCATACATTACTCATAAAAAGTTAGCTGACATTTGGGTGAAATTTTAGAAGGAACCTAAATAGCGCTGTGAACTTTTCAGGTGAACTTATTTTGACCTCTAAACTTCAACTCTTCCATTTAATGGCCCTTTGTGCACAACTTGCTGTTGTTTAATCAAAAAGGCCGAAAAGCCAAATTATTAACCAATACTGTACATTTACTGGTTAAATTAAAATTAAACAGGCCTCTTCATCATGCTGTTCACATTTTGACATACACGATCAACAGTGCTGGCCACTCAAATGAGAATGACAACCAAGTCATCAGCCGACTGCAACAAAACAAAAGACTGGAGAAGTCACCGAAAGTGGACATCTTTGCATATTGGACCATGTCTCAAACACTTACATATTGTAAATTGTGCTATTCAGTTCCCTATTTGAAAACAGCAAGTTATGCAAAAAGTGCTGAAACACTTAACAGTTCAACACATCTGTTAAGAAAAAACAAAATGAGGTAATGCTTCATTTTATATTCATCCTCTAATTTCACCCCAAAACTGTACACCCCAATCAATTGAAAGTTAATCGGTAGTATTATGATTATTGATCCTAATTTACATTTTGAAGTGTTTGTTTTATGAGAAAATATAGAAGATCATTGGCTTGCTTAATGTGTAGATATACATGTTCCCTGATGGTGCCTATACTTACATATCTAGTGTGTGGGGAGGGGTGGGGGGTTGTTGACTGGGTACCGAATCTGTACATTCACAGGCCATTTTATTAGGCACACTCGCACTGATAATATTTCCCAAACATTATTGATCCAGAGCACCTATTTTACATTCGAAAAATCTCATGGCACACCACCAAACAAAACTATTACAAAAAGTAAATCTCACAAAATGCGTGTTCCTGACCGCAGCAGGTTAATTGTGTACCTTCTGCCATCTAGTGGACAAAATATTTAACTGTTCTGCGTGTGACTCGACAGGCACTGGAGTGAATGGATGTACAAAAAAATACATTATTTGCCGTAAATGACAACATTTTTAGGACGGTTTAAGTGAAGGTGGATAATTTCCTGCGGCACACTTGATGATCCCTCGTGGCACATGGTCTGCTGAGAAAGCAAAGAAAATGCTTGCTTTTCATTGCTTTCGGGGCATCAGCGAGTTTGTGTTCTTTATGATTGGCATGCATCGTACTGACAGCTTTTTCCAACAGTTAAGCACCCCTCTCAGAATATGGTGCACTGTAATAGTTTTGTACAAATAATGTTTATGGTTCGATGATTCTCTGTGCAGGCAGTGTTTCTAGTAACTTTTAAACATTCTTACCTGTCAAATTAGGATAAAGGCAACGTAACCACAATGTCATAAAAGTAAAATAAAGCAAAACTGCCCGCCTTGACAACCTGACATAATGAAGAGCAAACAGGAAGGCATTTTACAAACCGATACTGTCATCCAGTGGCATTTTATTGCTGGAATTAGTATGAAATTGAATATACATAAATGATTTGGGTCCCATGCAATTAGGGTTTTTTTTGGGGGGGGGGGGCTGCTGTTAAATTCATTAACATATTTACAAAAGGAAAATCTCAGTTTTGGATCGCATTAAGCAAAGTAATACTGAAAATCTTGCCAATTTTTTTTTTTTTTTAATAAGGGAGCCCACACATGACAAAGAAAAAGTTGGCCACAACTATTGTCCACGCACAAGGATTTACCATTATAAATATTGAACCGGTGTCAGGAGATCAGGAAGGAGAAAAAAAAAAACACCATAGGATACGAACTTCGTCCCGATTATCAGCATGTGTGCCTCAGCTTTTTATTACTCGAGTGTGCCTAATGTTGTGTCCGGTATGTGCTGTCCACTTTTAAAGTCAAACTTCATGAGTCAAGCTTGAAATGTTTTATTGTCAAGTGGCTAGAGTACAGATCCAAATGTGTATTGTTTGTAACGATCATCACTTGTGAAGATGATAAATCAGGTATACATTCAGATAGAGTGCCGATCGTGATGTGAAAGCCCGTCATGAATGATTGAAATTCAGAGTTGCCTCCATATAATGTAAATAAAATGGAAATTGTTCGATTAAAATAACCGACTTCTGAATGTCGTAAGAATTGTCGATCATATCAGTCGAAAGGTGAATGTTAGCTCACCTGGTCAAGAGGAAATCCCACCCCGCAGCTCCCCTTTCGGTTACTGATGTAGTTGCCATGACAACGCCGGTCCCCACAGCAACATCCTCTGATGTTTCCCCAGGCATTGTTTGTTTTTCACGAGGACTTCCCTTCCTTTGCCTCCAAGCCTGGCCTGCCCATAATAGTCCAGAAAACAGCACGCACTTTACTTATCTGTTCACTTTCCGGTTGCAGATATTTAAATCCCTTTGATCTACATTTTGAGTTTGCCCCCAAAAGCGTTGGAACACTGACGACAATTCTTTAGTCTCGGTTTCAAATGTATTTCTTTTTTTGGGGGGGGGGGGGGGCGGGCGCGGGGGTCTGTGAACTAATTTATACAAGCCAAAAGTGTAACCAACAACGATAACATCCAGACAACTGAGTATGTTGGTGAAAAACGAGCAATCGTTTTCCACTTTGTCCCACAAAGAAACACATGCTTAAATTATGCAATTACTTCCTGATTGAGGGTGTTTACAACCATTCTAAGGAGGCACTTACTGGCTTTCAACTTTTCAAGCCCATTTATTGTCGTTAACACACAGTTTAAGTGAATTATACTTAAAGTATTAACTATAATTAGGATAAATAATAGAGGTCAACAAATTTTTACTTTTTTAAAAAATCTGAGATGCCAAGTAACTATTGAAGCTAATTTTTAAAAATGTGTGCTAATTCTAAATCTGGCCTTGTTTATTTTCCCACAGACATCATGTTTTCAGATTGCTACTGCTACTACAGCCTATAACAACTACAACTGCTACTAATATTAGCCCCTCATCCAAAAAAACTAACATAACAGAAATAATAATAATAATAATAGCGTTCCGGTGGTCCAATGGTTAGCGCGTCGACCTCACAGTGCAGAGGTTGTGGGTTCAATCACGGCACCGGCCTTCCTGTGTGGACTTTGCATTCCAAAAACATGCATGGCAGGCTGATTGAGCACTCAAAATTGTCCCTAGGTGTGATTGCGAGTGAAGATGGTTGTTTGTCTGTGTGTGCCCTGCGATTGGCTGGCAACCAGTTCAGGGTGTCCCCCGCCTACTGCCCGAAGACAGCTGGGATAGGCTCCGGCATCCCCAGCGACCCTTGTGAGTATAAAGCGGTTCAGAAAATGGATGAATGGATGGATGGATGGATAATAATAATAATAATAATAATAATAATAATAATAATAATAATAATAATAATAGGTCGACTGCACTGGTTAATACATCCGCCTCACAGTGCAGAGGTGCAGGGTTCGATTCCAGCTCCGGCCTTCCTGTGTGGAGTATGCATGTTCTTACCGTGCCTGGTTGGGTTTTCTCCGGGTACTCCGGTTTCCTCCTACATCCCCAAAACATGCATGACAGGTTAATGGAACACTCTAAATTGTCCCAAACCCTGCACCCCTGCACTGCGAGGCCGGCGCGTTAACCAGTCAACCACCAGGCCAATCACACACACACACACACACACACACACACACACACACACACACACACACACACACACACACACACACGAGAGCTGTCAAGCTGTAACAAATCAAAATACATAAAAATATATTGATTATTAAACTTATTAATTTCACGAAAAAAAAGAAAATACAAGCCAATAAAAAAATAATAAAAAATAATATACATTCATTAATAATTTGTTGAAAAAAACCCCCTGAAAATACATACTTACATCTAGTGGATAATACGAGCTATTACAATTCATTATTGACCTCAATGATTCGGCCGGCACGGTGTGGGACTGGTTCGCACGTCCGCCCCATACTCATACCTCAGGTGTAGTTTGATTTCGTCTCCCCGTGTCTGCATGGGTTGTGTCTTGGCCGCGCAGCTTCCAGCATGGCTGCGACCCTTGTGAGGATAAGCGGATTAGAACATGGATAGATGGACGGATTTGTGATTATAAATGGTCACTAAACCAAGAAGAAAATTGTTAGAAATATTTTAATTGAGGCGGCCCGGTAGTCCAGTGGTTAGCACGTCGACTTCACGGTGCAGAGGTACCGGGTTCAATTCCATCTCCGGCCTCCCTGTGTGGAGTTTGCATGTTCTCCCCGGGCCTGCGTGGGTTTTCTCCGGTTTCCTCCCACATTCCAAAAACATGCATGGCAGGCTGATTGAATGCTCTAAATTGTCCCTAGGTGTGAATGTGAGCGTGGATGGTTGTTTGTCTCTGTGTGCCCTGCGATTGGTTGGCAACCGATTCAGGGTGTCCCCTGCCTACTGCCCGAAGACAGCTGGGATAGGCACCAGCACCCCCCGCGACCCTAGTGAGGATCAAGCGGTTCGGAAAATGGATGGATATTTTAATTGGGTTGAAAAATAAACAAACAAAGCTGTTCGGATAATGGATGGATGAATGGATAGATTAAATTGTTCTCTTCATTCGAATGGAAAATATTTTGACATATACCTGTATATATATATATATATATTCTTATACCGTGGGATCTAGATTTATGGCACACTTTATCCAGATTTCTTGTTTTACTGAAATTAGCAAATTTTTGGGACTGGCTCTGTCTCATAAAAAAGATCAAATGAGAGGTTGGCTTTTGCTAGCATGACATCCGGTGGTCAGATTTCATTAGGCCAGTGTGGTTGTGCTTGTACAGACGAAACAAGGACATGTGACCTTTCAGGCATAGAAAGCATTTCAACCTCTGGAGGCAGCAGTTTATGCACTATACTGCGTATATGAATGTGATGCACAGCCACACTGCCTCATGCAAATATCGCCTGCTGCCACGCTCATATTTGTCCAAACATTCGAGTATGTGATGGTTATCAGAGAGTATCACTGGTCACACTGTCACCCAATTGTAATCAGTGATAACACTGCAGCTCAGTTTACCTTTTACCTTTGACCCGATAGCGCTTCGGCCACTGTTGGAAGTGGGTTGTTTATTTTGAAAATATGTCTGGATCCAGATGATTTTACTTTTTGCATCCACTTGATGACATAAAATTGAGGAAATTCAACACATATTTTTTCAGCGTGGCTATAAAAAGTCTATACACCCGTGTTCAAATAGTGAAATAGAAAAATGAGGCCAAGATAAATCCAGCATTAATGTGGCCTACGGACACACCAAAAATCTTTTCAATGGGAAGTAAAAACAAACAACTGTCTGATATTAGGTGGTTGCATAAGTGTGAACACACTCTAATAAACTCGGATGGGGATGATTTCAGAAAGAACTGATCACATGCAAACTCATGTAAGATAGGAATCAACACACACCTGCCTGCCCCAGCATTAAAATGTCTCTGATTAATCCCAAATAAAGTTCATCTAGCTCTAGTAGGCTTTTCCTGACAGTGTAGGATTTTTGCTATCCACTTTAAATGTCATTAATTACATTTAAATAATGGCATGTCTGGGGTGAGAAACTCAGTTTGGGGGCGGTTATTACGTACATACACCACAGTCCATCAAAATTTAGAACATTTTTCCCACCGACATATTGCTGAACATTTACTTGGTTGTTTCATTTCACACTTGACCACAATTGTATCCAAACAATAAAAAATGAATTTCCCAACACGGGGCAAATATTCACATCCGTGCATCAAGTATCTGCTCTGAGGTTAATTTGAAGGAGGGTAATAGTACCGTAAGACGAATAGTAGGCAGGAAGTGATTCAGGCACAGATGTATGGTTTATTTAAAGGAAGTGCTGACTTGATACTTCCTGGAACTGCATGCGCACTCGCGAACACACAAAGTCTCTCTCTTTTTGCCGACTGTTCACTTTTGGCCACATAAAACCTAGTGTAGTCGGTACAAACACTTAGTACCCTCTCTTTGCCCTTCAATGTACAGCCTTTAATCTTATCCTCCACAGCATGGCGGCAATGTTTGGAACACCTGCACACGTGAAGACCTGCCTCTGCTGTGTGGAGAGAGGAGCAGATATCGTATCTTGTCACTACAGTTTTCAAATATTTGCACAGAATATGGAGAGAAGATGCAATGTGGACAAAAATCAGCAATGTCGCTGTAGTTGGGAAACACTCCATTCTGCCTTCTTTTGGTTGTCACGGAGACCCGATCCCTTGAGATGCCTGTCAGCAGTGGGAGGAGGCCAGGTGCTCGGTTGGTGGTTGCTGGGATGGTTCAAGTCCAGGTCACATGAGCGCACCAGAGGGCATTTGAACAGCATTATGGAGGAGATTTACATAACAAATTCGTTCATTTGGAATAGAAAGAAAAATGTAAAATGTTTTAATGTGGTGTTTTGAATACTTAAATCAAACGAAAAAAACTGGTTATTTTAGGAATGATACGACCCAAAATAAAAACTAGATAATATTAATGAAAGCATGTCAAACATTGACGCCAAAGGGCCAATCTGACGTCAAGCCGAAACATCATATGTCACAATTTGGTCAGTTTAGATTTTTTTGAAATCTATACTATGGGTCAGTGAGTCCACACATGCATTTTGTTGTTGTTGTTGTTAATGAAATTATTGGCCAATCAAAAGTGTTGAAAATGGCCTTCTCTGATGCAATGATGCAAGACTAATGGTTGAACAAATATGTCGTTTTCGGGGTCTCCTGAAAAGTGACTATTTGGAGCAATATGATATTTAAGTCTCAGTAGTCACATTACGTAGTCGCTGATGGTGTAGTGGTACACACTCCGGACTTGTGTGCGGGCAGCGTGGGATCGGTTCCCACTCAGTGACGGTGTGATTGTGGGTGTGAATGGTCGTTTGTCTCGATATTTATCCTGTGACTGACTGATTGGCGACCACTTCAGGGTGTAGTCTGCCTTCAGCCCGAAGTCAGCTGGGATAGGCTCCAGCAACTCCCCTCGACCCTGTTCAGGATAAGCGGTGTTG
The DNA here is from genome assembly GCF_054856545.1 of Hippocampus guttulatus. Lineage (NCBI taxonomy): Eukaryota > Metazoa > Chordata > Actinopteri > Syngnathiformes > Syngnathidae > Hippocampus > Hippocampus guttulatus. The sequence goes on from NC_141268.1 coordinate 6,297,489, forward strand.
AAAATGGATGGATGGATGGATAGTCACATGACCAAGACCAAGCATGTCAACCATGCTGATCAGAGAATTCTGGGTAATCTGAGCCACGTTCATGTCGCATCTATGGCCAGGCTGGCAGGCTGCATGCACTATGTGTGGTCATACTCAGTGGACTCAGCATGACTTCCTTCTGAGGAGACGGTGCTTCCTGTGGCACATGCTCTCATGCAGGACTTCCTTTTGTCTGAGTGGAGGCCCCGAGCCCACGTCTCCGTAAAGACCAGTGAACTTTATGAATGGCGCCCGGAGTGCAATTACACACACGCCACAGAGCAGATGGACGGATGGATGGACTCATGAATGGCAACAACCTCACTTCCTGCAAGTTCCCGCAGCACTAAGTCGCCGTTTTAGGGCACGCTCAGGAAATATCACGGGCGGGCAAGGAATGATAAAACGCTGGCAGCTGTGAATAATTGCTCCAAATGCACATGCCGCTTTTACTTCCTCTAGTTTGTTATGAACGAGCTTCAAGTGAAGTTCAAGTGTCGCCCCGGGCACATAATATGTTAGCTTCGGAAAGTACTGCTGCCAGGCGCCACTTTTACGGCATGTTGGTGAGCGGACACAAGTTTTCAAGTGCCAATAAGGTCAAAAATCTTCTTTGAAGTATTATGTTCTATGTGCCCCCACTCATCCAAACATGATATGGATGTGGAATAACAATTAGGCAGATTAAGCCACCCATTTTCATCCATCAAATTGTCCAGTTACTGGAATCTGTATGCTCTGTTTGTTTCCTACTGGGCCGGGCTTCACTACAGGTATACTCTGTTGGGGTCGCTACTGTACAATTAGTTTTGTATTCTTCTGCAATAAATCCTTCGGCCCACAAAACCATTTTGAAATTTGAAATTTAATGTGTTGAAATCACTTGGTGGTTATATGTGCCCATTGGTGGTATGTATGTATCTGTCTGTCTATCTATTGATCTATCTATCTATCGATCCATCCATCCGCTTTCTGATCCGCTTAATCCTCACAAGGGTCGCGGGGGGTGCTGGAGCCTATCCAAGCCATCTTCGGGCAGGAGGCGGTGGACACCCTGAACCAGGGCACACAGAGACGAACAACGATCCACGCTCACACCTAAGGACAATTTAGAGTGTTCAACCAGCCTGCCATGCATGATTTCGGAATGTGGGAGGAAGCCGGAGTACACACGCAGGCCCGGGGAGAGCAGGCAAACTCCACACAGGGAGGCCGGAGCCGGGATCAAACCCACGACCTTTGCACTGTGAAGTCGACGTGCTAACCACTGGACCACTGGGCCGCCGATATCTATCTATCTATCTATCTATCTATCTATCTATCTATCTATCTATCTATCTATCTATCTATCTATCTATCTATCTATCTATATGTGTATATATCTATCTATATGTGTATATATATATATATATATATATATATATATATAGAGAGAGAGAGAGAGAGAGAGATTTAATATTTTTTTTAAATCTGTGAATCGGGGAACCTGCGGGTGCCTACACCATAAGTATGTGGGGTCCACTGTACATTCGTGACAACTAATCTTCGGATGATTCTTCTTCATGTGTGTCTGTACAGTATTTCTATATTATACTGCCCCCTGGTGTCCAAGATATGCACACCAGAAGGAGCACAAGGGCTGGACGGGATTAATTGCTTCTCTATTTATTTCAATGGGGAAAAATGATTTGGGATATGGTCATTTTGAGTCTAGATACCACTCTAAATTTAAGGTTGAATCAAAAGTCGAGCTATCTATTCATTTGGTTCTCCGCCCAACCAAAAAGTCAGGCATCAGTGACTCAGTGGCTATACTGTAAATCCCCATTGTCCCACACTATAGCGGACAACTTCACTGCATGCAGCACACACTGCAGCACTTTCTCTCTCTCTCTCTCTCTCTCTCATAACACCTGACTGTTTTTTCAGAATGCGAAGTCATGCTACTTCAACCACCGCCATCACCATCATCATTTTAAATCCATCCTGGAGCTCCTGGAGTCTTATTTCAAATGTGACCTTCCTGTAACATAATGTAGTGTGCCCGAAGGAAACGCTTACCTTGACTTGAATTTCACACAGTGCGGGCACACGCACACACGCATACGCGCACACACACACACACACACACACACACACACACACGCACACACACATTTGCTCAGGCGACATGAGTGGATCTCTGCTTCAGTGACAGAGTGTCACTGGCCTTCTGAGTCATGCTCTTTTTAGAATACATTTTCTGAAAAGTAATGTTTTGTCCTTTCATGCAGTCCAGAAGTGCACATGATCTGAAAATAAATGAATATGTTCTTTGATTAGAGTTCCTATTTTTTTTATAATTGGCGTTAATTTTTTTTTAGATTATTACAATCCGTATGTTTTCATTTTAACAATAAATATTCAAGTTCACTGAAGATGGTGGATAGTTTATTATACATAGACTTTCTTTTTTCGTTATTCGAAGATTGCCCGTTACAGAGTGGAAGCTCTCCTCTATTTGGCTATCCCAATAATATAGTTGCCCAAGTATTTTTAAAAACATTTTTATTTAAAACAAACAAAAAACAAAAACCCAAACAAATAACCAAACATTTCACAAACAAGAAGAGTCCAGTGACATACCATTTGTGGATTTTATATGGCGTGGACGAATCGACACAGAGAGTATAAAACCCTCACAATTTTTAGCAAGCCCATTGGTGGTATCTATGGTATCTATGTCTATCTATCTATCTATCTATCTATCTATCTATCTATCTATCTATCTATCTATCTATCTATCTATCTATCTATCTATCTATCTATCTATCTATCTATCTATATACTGTATATGCAGGTATAGTATATATATATCTATATATCTATATCTTTATCTATATATACAATATATATATATATATATATATATATACATCTATATCTATCTATCTATCTATCTATCTATCTATAAAAAATCATCGTCTCACCCCACCTCGGGTGGTGTCCGTCCCTCATTCAGCTCGGGTCCTCTACCAGAGGCCAGGAAGCTTGAGGGTTCTGCGCAGTATCCTTGCTGTTCCCAGCACTGCACATTTCTGGACTGAGATGTCCGATGTTGTTCCCGGGATCTGTTGCAATCACTCATCTAGTTTGGGGGTCACTGCCCCGAGTGCTCCGACCACCACAGGCACGACTGTCACCTTTACCTTCCAGGCTCTCTCCAGCTCCTCTCTGAGCCCTTGGTATTTCTCGAGTTTCTCGTGTTCCTTCTTTCTGATGTTTCCATCACTTGGGACCGCTACATCCACCACAACGGCTTTCCTCTGCCCTTTATCTATGATCACGATATCTGGTTGGTTCGCCATTACCATCTTGTCAGTGTGGATCTGGAAGTCCCACAGGATCTTCGCTCTGTCATTCTCCACCACCTTCGGAGGTGTTTCCCATTTTGACCTTGGGGTTTCCAGTCCAAACTCCGCACAGATGTTTCGGTAGACTATGCCAGCCACCTGGTTATGGCGTTCCATAGTTATGTGTTGGATCGTCTCAGGTGCCTCTTTGCACAACCTACACCTTGGGTCTTGTGTATATATATATATATATATATATATATATATATATATATATAGATAGATAAAGATATAGATATAGATATAGATATATACTGTATGTAAAGTGAATTCAAATTCAAATTCAAAACACTCGGGCAATTTTGCTCTTAGGAGAACAACTTTGGCTCAATCCATGTGTTTGGTGTCAGTTGCTGGGCAGTATTCACTCGGCTCAGTCGTAACATCACCCATTGGCGTATGAAAAAAAAAAGGTTTTTGCCTCTCATTTGAATAATGTGTTACAAGTATGTAGGCCCCTGGGCATGTTTAACCACTACTCTGTATTAACTATAAAATATGTATTGAAAGAAAGTTGGTGTATATTGTTATACAAAGGCCAAATCCAGAGTCGCCGTAGACCAGTGGTCTTGTCTAATCCAGCTGGGCGTCCATCTGATGATCCACGACTCCACTCTCCCCCCATCCTCAATTCCTGTTCTCCACCCCCAGCCTTGCCTCCATCTGCACCCCTCTTTAAAAAAAAAAAAAAAAACCTCAATGAGGACGCTTTGGAGAGGAAGTGAAGTGCATCACCGTTGCGGTAGGTAAGATACGTACAGTGGAGGTGGGAGAGCAAGGCACTGGATAAGGATAAAATGGTTTTAGTATGAGAATAATTCCCAGATAAGGATTATACGCATGAGGCTTCCTACGTATCAAGAAGCACAACATCAAACGAGTGAACATTTTAATCGTAATCCTCTCGCCTCATATGTGGACTGTAAATCTTTAGGCAAACATCCTAATCAGTTCATAAATGAATCAATCGGGAGTTGGGCTTAGTTCCCGCCCTAAAATCTGAATTCATCTGTTTGTTTCCCAGTTTTTCTGGAAGGTACATTCAAGGGAGCTAGACCAGACATTGAAACATGCCAAGCCAAGGGGGACAAGTGACAAGTTCAAGTCCAAAATCCGGCTTCCATCCACCCACCCATCCATTATCTGATCCGCTAATCCTCATGAGGGCCGTGGGCGTGCTGGAGACTCTTCCAGCTGTTTTCGGGCAGTAAGCGGGGGACACCCTGACTGGTTGCCTGCCAATCGCATGACACACATAGACAAACAACCATTCTCACTCACAATCATATCTCGGGACGATTTAGTGCGGTGGTCCATGAAAAAAATTTAGTTGAGTTGATAATCAGCTACATAAATCGCATGGACTTGGTGAATCGTCCAGACTTTAATCCAGACTCTGTGGCTCGGATGAAAGAACGGTGTGGGCCTCATATGGCCCACTTGCCCTATTTTGCTCACCCCAAAAGCATGATTACATTACAGTTCACGAGCTTTTCCTTGTTGTGTCGTGTTGACCACCATTGGCACTGCACGCACAAGACTGGTGCGAGATCCTTCGCATTGAATTAAATGTGGATAGCTCACGCAAAGTAAGAATGCCCGGCTGGTAGCCGACACGAGCACACCCCTGACTCATTATTAATGGCTGCCCTGTTACGAGGTACTTGGGAAAGCCATTATGGAGACAGTGAGAGGGATCAGCGTGTGTTGCAGCCTTGATGGACTCTGCCAGCACTAACCTTGGCGAAGCCTCATAAATCAACAAAGAGACCGACTCGCTCCCATGCCCCCCTTCTATGTCATGGGATTCCCGCTGACCTATGGCCATCCTCCCGATGTCATCTGCGGCCGCGGTGCCTCCGTCGCCAGTTCTCTGAATGTTGCACATGCGAGGCCATTGATCCATGTTGTTCTGCCTGCTTAAAATAGCTTCAGCTCTATTTTTGTCACCTTTTGATCTATTATTATTCAATGGTTTGTTGCCAGGGAAGCTTGCAATTACATAGATAGATAGATATATAAAAAGAAAGAAAGATAGATAGATAGATAGATAGATAGATAGATAGATAGATAGATAGATAGATAGATAGATAGGTGATTTACACACACACACATACACATATACATATATATATATATATATATATGTGTGTGTGTGTGTGTGTGTGTGTAGATAGATAAATAGATAAGTGTGTGTGTGTGTGTGTGTGTGTGTGTGTGTGTGTGTGTGTGTATATGTGTGTGTAAAACAAGTGGGATTAGGATGATTCAATTTGGTGCGGGTGCGGCTCATGTCGAGAGGCTATGATGCACTTTTTTGGGTCTTCTTTTTTTTACAGATTTCAATGAACTTGTCAGTACTTTTTAATAACAGACGATTTGATACATATCTCGATATATTTCAAATTCGATGGAACATGTCACTGGTAGATTTTTCTAGCTGCGCATGTTTTGCCTTTTAGATCGATTATTAAAACTTAGATATCACTTTTTTTGTTGCTTTGGGTTTCACCTGTGAAAACTGCATATGCTGTTGAGCAAACAACAGATGGGGGAAAAGAAAACCATTTTGAAGCTGAGAGAAGAGGGAAAATTAATCAGCGTTATTGTACAAACATTGAGCATAGCCATTACAATAATTTGGAATGTCCTGAAAAAGAAAGAAGCGGCATGTTTTGAAGATCTGACAGGCCAAGTCAGTCATCGAACCTGAACCAAATAAAGGGAGAAATCCCCAGAAACAACCAGGAACTGAAAGAGGCTGCAGAAAAAGCCTAGAAAAGCATCTCAACTGAACAATGCAACAGTCTAGTGAAGCCAGTTAGTCACAGGCTTGATGCAGTTACTGCAAGTCAGGGTTATGCCACCAAATATTAAATGTTCTTCACTTTCAGTTCAGGTCATGTCTGTTCCAATACAGTGCTCACTTCAAAAGTCGGTGGCTTCAAACAAAAGATGCTTTGTCCAAAAAGAGTGACTGATTCGATCAGTGGGTTCAGGCAACTCAGCATTTAGTTTGGACAATGGGGTTGAGAAAAACAGTAATGCACTCAATTATGAACAAAAAGCGGTCCCTCTTGCTGCTCACGCTCCCGAGTGTTCACCTTTTCTTGCTCCTGCGTGATAGCCGCTTCTCTTAGTCCAACCCTTTCATTTTTTAACCCTATAATCAGCATCATCATCATCATCATCGTCACCCTCAGCCATCATCACAAGAGACGTGGAGGAAGAAGAGGAGGAGGAGGAAGAGGAGGAGAAGGAGGAGGAGGAAGGGGGAGGCAAGGACACACCCGCCCGCGCACCGTCCTCGGCCAGTGCACACGGCAAGGATGCAGCAGGAGCAGCAGCAGAAGGAGGAGAGGCAGTCAACATGAGGTGATTCCCCAGCAGTCCCGCAGTGGAGATGCACTACAGGGACGATTACCTGTCTTCATTTTGTAGATTAAAAGCATTTTTTATTCCAAGACAGGAGAACTGGTTGTCTGTAAACGGCAGTATCAGCAGCAGAGTCCACTAAGATGTCTGCAGGTATGTACATTCCGCATGAATATTTACATTTGGTCCATGTATTTTGCAGTTGATGCAAGCCTCTCTTTAAAAATAACAGTGACAGTCCTCCCACTCATCACCCACGCCATGAAGAGAATAATTTTTTTCTTCCCTTGGCTGCTGTTTCCTTCTGCTCTTCAATTATTCACGTGTGTTTTTGAATATTTCAAACACAGCTGTGCAGTGTGTTCTAAATCCTCCACTTTGAAAAAAAGTCTTATTTACTGTTTCTTCAGCGCAAACCTGAATTCGAAGGAGCCAATACCTTTCTGTGTGTGTGCGCGCGCGCGCGCGTGTGTGTGTGTGTGTGTGTGTGTGTGTGTGTGTGTGTGTTGGACTGCAGTGGTGTTGTCAGCAGGGTGCTGCATGCGTGGCTTGTGGTGCTGGCCGCATTGTTGTGTTCATGCATGGCTTCGCCGTGAGAAAAAGGGGGAGAAAAAGCAGGCGCTTGTGGTTTTAGTTCCCAATTGCCTAAAATGCAGCAGATCGGGCGTCCTAATTTATGAGCTGCTGCACTGACTCTGCCTGCATTGAAGCAATTGACATGCAGGACACACAGCCCGCTGGCGTATTAATTGCACTCGAGCAAGTTTGAGGTGATTCTTTTATAAAGGTGCAAGTTGGAGAAGTATCAAGTGTTACCTGTCTCAAGTTTATTTGACCTACTTGTGCGACTGTCCTACATGCAGTCCAGCCCTGAGAAACGCCTGGAGGGTTCTCCGCACCCGGACGCACGACCGCACCCCCCGCGAAAGGTGCAGTCCTCGCCCAGCCGCCATTTCCCGCCACGATGACGGTCGCCACGGGCGATCCGTCCGATGAGGCGGCGGCACACCCGGGCCACCCGCTGGACTACGACCCGGAGGTGGACCACGAGTGCTGCGAGCGGGTGGTGATCAACATCTCCGGACTGCGCTTCGAGACCCAACTCAAGACGCTCTCGCAGTTCCCCGAAACACTTCTGGGGGACCCCAAAAAGAGAATGCGCTACTTTGACCCGTTGCGTAACGAGTACTTTTTTGACAGGAACAGACCCAGCTTTGATGCCATATTGTACTACTACCAGTCAGGCGGGCGGCTAAGGAGGCCGGTGAACGTCACGCTGGACATATTCTCAGAGGAGATCCGCTTCTACGAGCTGGGCGATGAAGCCATCGAGATTTTCCGCGAGGACGAGGGCTTCATCAAGGAGGAGGAGCGCCCTCTCCCCGACAACGAGTTTCAGAGACAAGTGTGGCTTCTGTTTGAGTACCCGGAGAGCTCAGGTCCAGCTCGGATTATCGCCATCATCTCCGTCATGGTCATCCTCATCTCTATTGTCAGTTTCTGTCTGGAGACCCTCCCCATCTTCCGCAACGACGAGGACGACATGCACAAGTCCCACGCTGAGATCTTTTACCCCGAGACCAACACCACAGTCATCAGGTACACTTCCACCTACTTCACCGACCCCTTCTTCATCCTGGAGACGCTGTGCATCATCTGGTTCTCCTTTGAGTTTCTAGTGCGCTTCTTCGCCTGCCCCAGCAAAGCGGGCTTCTTTGGCAACCTCATGAACATCATTGACATTGTGGCCATCATCCCGTATTTCATCACGCTGGGCACAGAGCTGGCAGACAGCCCAGATGACGGTCAAGCTGGACAGCAGGCCATGTCTTTAGCAATCCTCAGGGTGATCCGACTGGTGCGAGTGTTTCGAATTTTCAAGCTCTCACGCCACTCCAAGGGGCTCCAGATCCTGGGCCAGACCCTGAAGGCCAGCATGAGGGAGCTGGGACTGCTCATCTTCTTCCTTTTCATCGGTGTCATCCTCTTCTCTAGCGCGGTGTACTTCGCAGAGGCCGACGAGCGTCAGTCCCAGTTCGAGAGCATCCCGGACGCCTTCTGGTGGGCCGTGGTCTCCATGACCACGGTGGGCTACGGTGACATGGTACCCACCACCATCGGGGGCAAGATCGTGGGCTCCCTGTGTGCCATCGCCGGCGTGCTGACCATCGCCTTGCCCGTGCCTGTCATCGTGTCCAACTTCAATTACTTCTACCATCGCGAGACGGAAGGGGAGGAGCAGGCGCAGTACCTCCAGGTCAACGCCCCCAAGAGCGAGTCGGGCGAGGAGCTGAAAAAGAGTCGCAGCGGATCGACCATCAGCAAGTCGGACTACATGGAGATCCAGGAGGCGGTCAACAACAGCAATGAGGACTTCCGCCGGGAGAACCTCAAGACTGCCAACTGCACGCTGGCCAACACAAACTACGTCAACATCACCAAGATGCTCACAGATGTGTAGTCTACCGTAGAGATCACTGGGAGAAAAAGTAATACAAAGGCAAAAGAATTCAGGAATGAGATGCTTTTCACGCCACGCTTCACTCCTCCCTGAGCACTGTCAGACAGAGCCAGATTTGTTTGCATTTGCATGGAGTTTCCTGAGTGGAAGAAAAACTGAAATGTCACACTAATGCCAACCAAAAATAACCATTGAGGGGGGAAAAAAAGCTTTTTGAAGTTAAGACAACACACTGAAGTCACTTGATCCCTCACTTACCAGGGTGCACTGCTTTGCTTTAGGCACAAAATACTTAGGCATCACCATAGAAAGAGAGAGAAAAAAAAACTTGACCATACAGCGGGTCCGTTCCCAGGTTTGTTTCTCACTGCTAGTTTTTGCAAGGATGAATGACAGCCGTCGGCGCCACAGACGCTTGTGGTGGGACATTTTAGTAGTCAGTATCTGATGAGTGACTGAGAATGGCCTTGATGCCTCGCTGTTTTGCTCTTACGCGACGTGTTACTACGATGCAAGCTCTCTTCAAGATGCTTTCCCCGCCATTCACCCAAACTGGTCTTATACTGCGGAGCTTTGAGGACAACTTGAATGTTTCTTCTCGGGTTTTGTTTGGTTGTTTTTTGTTTTTTTCCATGCACAACATAGATTCACGTAGCCTGTAGTTAGGGACTGTTAGTCAGTCCATGGGGTCCAACGTTTACGACGGTCCGGGCAGGACCTTTTTAATGTTTAAGAATAGCATGCAAATAATTAGTGCCACAAAGAATCATGAGGCACAAGAAGCCACACTCGTTGACCGTGGTACTTGCGGTTTTTCATCGAACTGTTTTACATTTATGGCTTAAAACTGTTTCAGTCATACAAATATTGACTCAAATTTAGTGGCAGGTTGTGCATCTGGTGCATCAAAAACCGCGATAACATCACACAACTGTGCTGCATACATCATTTGGAACTGTAGATTGAATATTTATCAGATAACAAAAATACCATGCACACCAGAAAATACTGATTAGATAACGTGTGGCGATCACTTCATATGTTTTGCTCAAGGATAAAAAAAAAAATTGCTGATGTGGTTATGGCCTACTTATTAGGCAAATTTGAGATCCCATAAAGAAACTTTCACAATGCCGTTGCGCAGGTTAGCGACAGTCGCGTTCCAAAATACGTACAGATTTGGGTTACACCACCACTGTAGGATTGGAACTCAAACTTGGAACCCTCTGAAGATGCATAATATATATTTGGCGGGTAAGTTGCCCCCTACAGGCCAAACATAGAAACACTCAAGCTGGGCATACACTGCAAAATACGTGTGTTCTCTTCTGATTTCAAAATGACCACATTTTGAATTGCGACATTGTTACTCCTGGAGCTATGGTCAATTCAGGGCTTGTGCTACAATGGTTCGTCTGAGGTTGCCATAAACAGCAATGAACAGGCTTTAATGTACCTGTGTTGCTTTTGTTTATGGCATTCTTCTTCTTGATATGTTTGACAGTTAGCAATAGTTGGAACACACATTACTGCCACCATACTGGACTTAAGTGGAACCAGGTTTTGCGAAATTGCGAAATATGGAGATGTTGTTATTGTTACAAAATTTTGTTTTGGGGACCTGTGTGTATCTATATTGGTTTTAAGTACATTGACATAAAATACAAAACTGTTCGTAGTCAATTCTCCATTCGATATAGGATCTTCAAACAAACAGAGTTTTGAGAAAGCGCAACATCAATAATTATTCTTGGGATCGAGCAAAGTGGAGCTGCTTCAACGGATTTGGCAAGTTCTCCAAAAAAAAACCTCATTGTTGGCCATGACGTCTGCAAAGCAGAGGCTGAGCTGCACTGTGTTTGTTTGCAAAGTAGATGCGTGGCTAGATTGCAATGCAGTTCCACTTTCTGCAATTCCTCAACGAATTTTGAGTGAACTTTTCCACCCTTTTAATTCGTTATTAGTCATTGCAGAGGTAGTGCTCGTCAGTTGTGATGAATGACTTGCCATTTACGAGTCCCTGTCAGTCATCGCAGTAGCCCACTATGATGTATAGATGATGTGAAGTTAAGATGAGGTAAGGTTAACTGCAATAATCAAATGGTATGGTGGCCCTAAAAGGTTAAAAAAAGGTACACTGTACTACTTCTTGTCACACTTACAATGATGTTTGACGAACAAATGTTTCTTTGAAGATTTTTCTTTAAAATTCCCAAATGTCTCAGTGTATGCCCAGCTTTATTTTTTATTTTTTCCACAGAGAAAACACGCACACCCACCACCAAACCCTGACCTTCCACCTAGAAGCCTTCGCCAGGTTGCCATAAAAAGCACTTTGAGGTCGCGGATGTTACTGAGCCGTTTAGGACGCTGTGGTTACCATAGCAACTTTTGAGAAGAATGGATGTAATAGAATCTTTCCTAGTCTTGCATGACATCCTATTCATCCCTAGAAGCATGACTTCAAGCTTCAAGATGCTCACTGCAGAGATTTAAAAAAAAAAAAAACGATTTAAGATGTATTTATAAATATAGACCGAATGCAAATACAGCACACTTTCACCAGAGACTTGTGATGCAGATATTGCCATAATGAAGCTAACATTTAATCGTGAGTGCCGAAGGCACACACTCCTACACTCCTGCTAGCCCTTTCCCAGCATACCTCGGGGTGATATATTTAAAACGAGACAAGGGTTTCAGTTGGCGTTTGATTAGCATGAATGCCTGGAAAGATTTCAGGATGGTGTCCAGTTAAGGATAGCTGCCATGGTCGCAACACTGCCAAGTCAGGCAGTCCTAACCATCTGTTCATCCATCCGTCCGTCCATTGATCCATCCATCCATCCATGCTGGGGGTGATAATCAGCATCACTGTAGCAGACCTTGGCTGTCCCTCCTGAATCCCAGTTTTAACATTTGTCTGATGGCTGTCGACTGATGGGCGAGTTAAGGGGTAGCGGGCATTGGTCTGTTTGTAGCATGTGGCATTTTCAATGAATTCTCCACGTCGAGGCGCCCGTGTCTATTTTTAGGCTTCCGACATGCAACAGTAACAACACGTGTCACGCCATCGCTGCCGATGCGCCGCCCCCCCATCCACCCTCGTCCGCTGCTCTCACGCAGCCCCTCAAACGTAGGGAAAAGTCAGCTGAAATGAGCTACTGACAACTAGAGAGGAAAAACTTTTTTTCTGTTCATTTCTGCACAGAACTTCAAAATGACTAAAATGAGTTAGCCCGCTCTAGTTGCCGGTGGCTCAAAGGAAGATACCATTTTTTTGTTTCTTTAGCAATATTTCCCTTTGTTAATCGATCAAAAAGCACTTCAAGTCTCACTATGTGTATAAAAGTGTGAAAAATATGTTCTCAATGGGACTTTTGTGAGGCCAATGCAGATTCCAATATGGCAAAAAAAAAAAATCTGATAACCAATTAATCAATACACACAAAAAAAACCTATAATGAATAAACTGGTTAGCTCGTCGACCTCACAGTGCAGAGGTACCGGGTTCAATTCCGGCTCCGGCCTTCCTGTGTGGAGTTTGCATGTTCTCCCCGTGCCTGAGTGGGTTTTCTCCGGGTACTCCGGTTTCTTCCCACATTCCAAATACATGCATGTCAAGTTAATGGAAAACTTTAAATTGTCCCTGGGTGTGATTGTGAGCGCGAATGGTTCCTCATCTATGTGTGCCCTATGATTGGCTTGCAACCGGTTCAAGGTGTCCCACGCTTGCTGCCAGAAAACAGCTGGAAGAGGCTTCAGCTCACCCGAGACCCTTGTGAGCATAAGCGGATTAGAAAAGTGGATAATGAATAAAATTAATTCTTTTAGGATTCCTTTTCGCTTACAAAAATGAAGATATGAATTACAGGCAGAACATTTGGCTGTTTGGCGTTACTTTGCTCTTTAGTATATTTTTAACTTTTTAACAACAGAGAGAAAAATTGACAAGAATCTGATAAAATAAAAAATCATGGGTGGGAATGTTCACTTTTCACTTTCACGTCACTTTTCAATCCGTTTTTGTGGATTATCCTACTAAATTCCTGTGAGAGCAGGAAAAGACGGTGCAGCTGTGTTGATGCATGATTTATATACAGTACTGTACCTTTTAAATGGGACGACAACAAAAAACATCTTCGCCTCTGCATGCTGGCACATTTCTCTGAAAGTGTTTTTTTTCTTCTTTCATTTAGGCCAAACCCATTGTAGCAGCAATGCCCAATATTGACTTTTGTGTTGAAAACACACCCAGCTAAGTGGAGTCAACTTGTATTCCTTGCTTATTTTCCAATCTTTTATTTTTAAATTAATGTCATTACATTGGCATTTAAAATTCACTCCGTGGAAAAAGTTGGAGAAACGCTGGGAAATCTATGCATTGCTTTTCATGTGAAATTATTCGATGGTGGTCACCAATGTGATCGGCAAACACACTATCTGAAACAAACCTTGGAGCCCCCTCAAGAAATCTTGCAATATTCTGCTGTGGGATAGCTCAATGAGAACTTTTCAGATTGTTTGGGGGTTTGTTTGACCTGCATGAAAACACACACACACACACACACACACACACACACACACACACACACACACACACACACACAACATAGGTGAAACAAGGTGACCAATATGCAATATGTATGCATGTGTGGGCTCAAGAAAGAATGGCTGTGACTTTCACACAATATTGTACAGTTGTCCACCCCTCTCCTCCATCCGTGTGTCATACGGCTGAATTTACGCCTCATGGTTGAAGTGAAACAATTCCAATTCTGTTTTGGTGGAATAATTGGGAGATGCAACATGACAAATTCCGAAATGCGATACAAATCATCCAATGAGGCATTGTTATTCATATTGTAAAATGGCAAGAAACTGATTTGTTACAATACTGTCAAACTGAGCCGTGTGTGTGTGTGCACATATACTGTATATATATATATATATATATATATATATATATATATATATGTATATATATATATATATATATATATATATATATATATATATATATATATATATACCTGTATATATGCACAGTACACCTCCACCATGCGACCCCCCCTCCACCCCCCCCATCAGAATTCAGCACTTTGACCTGCAGTGTAAATTCCGCCAAAGAGGCCCTGAAGCTTCGATGGTGGATGATGGCTTTTCTTTTTTTTTTCCTATGAAATGTTGAGATTGATGTACATAAGAGCAAAAGCAATATCAGCAGGCGACATATGGACTCAGCAAGTAATAGGATCTGCACTTTACAAGACAACTCGGACAATCTGTGGACCAGAGAACAACATTTAGTCCTTCCGACATGATTGAGAGTGCTGACAAGGCGATAACAATGAAGTCAATAATAATTATAATAATAACAATAAGTCAAATGTTTTGTGTTTTGTCTGTCTTTGAGTTTGACTTCAGACATCTCGCTTTCCCCTGGAAGGCTAATTTTAGACCAAATCGATGAAAGGCCTCTTTCAGTGCTATTCTGGGTGCGTTTCTGCATCTTTGTAGCCGCGGGGAGGCGTGCAGGACATGTTGAAAACGCCTCCCGGTGTCTTCAGCATCAAGCGCACAGTGCACGCGCTCCCTGCAGCTTGAAAGTGAACAGAGCCTGAGCTATTTTTAGCTTTTTGCTTCAAGAAGGAGAGACGAACAAGGAGAGGAGGAGGAGGAGAACGAAAGGAGTGTTGAGAGGAGTTGACATTGATGCAGTGCGAACATATCTCCAAATACAAGTCATATCTCATCGTACGTACTCTTAGCCGTCGTTTTAGGTTTGAAATCGCTATCTTCAGGAAAAACACCATCTTTCTGTCACCTACAAATGGAAAACCAGACTTGCGGGGGTGGAACCTCACGGTGTGGCCACAATGTATAGAAAGAGCATACACAATGCTAATTTGTGGCCACAAAATACTAATTTCTGTCACAAAAAATGTAGAACTGTGGTATGACATAATTATGAATTACTAACAAAAAATTGGAATTCAGCTTTTTAACTTAAATAAAACAGAATCACAGTTTAAAGTAAATACAACATTTGAAGGTGGTAACACATTTTTATGAATGTAAATGATGTTTTAAATTGGTGATGTTATTTAAAAGCTGTAATATGTATTAATTATATATTGTTTTTATTTCTTAGAGAATTAACCCCTTCAGGGTAACCCCGCCCCCACCCCGCCTGTTGTCCCCATTCGTGTGGAATGCTCACATTTCCTTCAATTTATGAAACAAAGAATAATAACAAAAACAACTACAAGAATAATAATAATAATAAAAATATTAATAATAATGATGATAAGAATAACAGCGGGTCATTAACATTGCATCAGCATCGAGAACAAGCCATTTTCAACAGTTTACATTGGTCCATAATTTGTTAAAATGAATACTAATAATAAATAAAACAAAATAAAATATAACAAACCCACAGAGGACTGACAATTCGGATTGATTTTATTATTCTTTTTAAGAGAAATTTACCAAATTTGGACAGATTATGTTGACTCACAACAGCGATTCTATTCTTTATCATTTGATCATGGTTTTATTATTGTATGCTTTTCGTGATTTTGCATGGTAAAATAGTATGCTATACCATACCATTTTTATCAATATGTGAAGACTAGAACATTCTTGAAAACTTGGGCATTTATTTCACGTGAGGCGGCCCGTTGGCATTTGTGCAGTGAAACACACCAGCGTCCTCTAGGGGTGACATTGGAACGTTACAACATTGAGCTGCCTGAAAAATGAACAGCTGAGGTTTGGGCAGTCGCCTCAAAGCCATTGTCCAATCAGATGGCTCATACATCCTCGCTATACAGCTCACAGTCACTCACTACACGTTGGGATTGCTTCCAATGACAACACTTCAACCAGAACTGTATTGATCTATCCACATTCTATACGACATGGCTTGGCAACTGTTTGGCCATGTCTAAATTTTTTTTCTAACAATTCTATGATGGCCTGAGATAAAATCTTTGGTTTTCATCCTAAAAATATGTAATTATTATCGGTAGGAATGCAACCAGATTGAAAGCTCATGTTTTGGATTAATCACGGTATTAATGTCATGATAGTTATTGCAATATTGTCACAATAACAAAACTGTCCATTGAGATCTGTTCACTAATTTGACACTATCTGTCAGATATTTCTCATTTAAGACATTCGAAATGTAATACTGCCGAGTAATAGTGATTCATTTTTTTGAAATCCAAATATTCAAGACAAGTCTGAAATACAGGGACAGAAGCGAATTAATGTTATCTGTTTTAAACCATATGAAACAGAAAACTTAGCCAGCAACCAAGTTATGAGACACCCCCCCCCCCCCCCCCCGTTTTCATCAGTGAGTTTTGCCTACCTAAAGGAAGTTTGATTCCAGCTTGGAAGAGAGGAAGAAAATTGTCTCGACTCTAGTCAGTGAACTTCAATCATCAAGTACCGTATGTG
Organism: Hippocampus guttulatus; assembly: GCF_054856545.1. NCBI lineage: Eukaryota > Metazoa > Chordata > Actinopteri > Syngnathiformes > Syngnathidae > Hippocampus > Hippocampus guttulatus. The sequence goes on from NC_141268.1 coordinate 6,314,220, forward strand.
CGCGTCTCCATTTCAAATAGACACCAATCAGGGTTGATTCCAGATGACACCCGATTTTGACAACGAAAGTTACGCTCAACAAACTATTTTATGACTGAATATTGTAAATGCAACACCAACCTACAATTTTCAATACCGTCCTGAAATTTTAACACTGGGCGATTGGCAGTGTGAATATCATTTTTCCCCATCGGTGTCATCTGGCAGGTCAATTGGTGGCGGCCCAGTTTTGGACTTCAGGCCGCTGCTGTAGGGCTTCTATGGATTTGAATTTCAGAAATGTAGGCGGTCGCGCGAACCACTAGTGAACCATGCTGTGCTGTCCTATCGGCATTGTAGCCCCACCAATGGCAAAGACAATTCTTGGCCTTAAAAGGATTACCATGAAAGCAAGCTGCTTTTTCTCTAATCTCATTCCACATTTCCCAGAAACAAGAGTTCACACCGGGGATGAAAATACACTGTTTAAGTTCTTCTGAGGGTGACCCACAGGGCAAGCTGAGGTCATCCAAGCGGCATGGCCGAAATCCTCTTTGATGCCGAGCGGATGTGAGAAAAACAATGGTTATCATGAGCGGCAAAGCTTGTTAATGTGGTCGCGTCGGTTTGGTGACCCCGTGCCAACACAGAGAGATCTCAGTAATGGGCTCGTGTCACCTCAGGCGACATATGGAACTGAAATAATGAGGGCGGGGCTTGGCCTTTGCCGATGAGAGCACAACAGCAACAACAAATTTAAGGCCTCCTTCCTCTTTTGTGTGGGGAATCCTCGATATGATTGAACTTTGATGCAATTCTCTGCTTGAATTGAATGGCGTGGACCAGTAATTCTCAAAGTGGGGTTACAAGCAAAATGTGGTACTTGGAGTCCCTCTAGAGGTAGCTATTAGAATGACTGAATTTACAGTGGCTTATTTTTTTTCTGAATCCAGTACAGTGCATTGCATTTGTTTAGTACAATTCAATCGTGCTCAACTTTGAAATCCATTCTATTTGAATCGTTTTGAAGCCATTTTGTCATGTTTTGTGTGATGGCCCTGGACCCCAAAAGCAGGGAGGCAGGAGGAACAGGGTGGACTGAACAAAATATATTAAAAAACAAATACTGGCAGGAGTACACTGGAAAAACTAACTAATAAACCAAACTAAGAAATAAACAAAAATTTCTGACAGAAACATAACAACATGACAGGAACACAATGATCAGACAAAGACTGACAGAACCCAGGAAACTAAAGTGACAAGAAAACAAGAAACACCTGGACAAGACACACAGGGTTGAGGTAGCCGATTGGTTACCACGGCGGTCGGCAACCTGCGGCTCCAGAGTGGCATGCAGTTCTTTGGCGTCGCCCTCGTGGCTCCCTGGAGCTTTTCAAAAAAATGTTCAAGAATGGAAACAGATGGGGGAGGGAAGTACAGTTTTGTTTTAATATGGTTTCTGTCGGCGTACAAACATGACACAAACATTGATGTTTTCCAATGCTGTAAAAATATATAGAATAAATGTTAAATTTCAACATTTCTGTCAACGAAGATTTGCGTCATAGCCTGCGACACACGTTTCTATTAGCAGGATGGGATGCCAGGCAGATGGTTGTTGTAAAAAAAAAAAAAAAAAAAAAAACTCAACATTTTCATGTACAATTCACCGAGGGTACTGGCAAAGAATGGGAACCTGGAGGGCCGAAAGATGCATTTTTAAACGGTACACGTGAGCTATGATAGTTAACACGCTGCAAAAGTGCGTCCCATGACTTGATTATCTTAGCGGCCGTTATGGCTGTCGCTCATTATGGCATGCGTGTGCAAATGCGTGCGTATGCACACGTGCGGTAACGGGTAGATTGAGGGAGGTTGGTTGATCGAAGAGTAGATATTGCGTCAAAAAAGGTTGGGCACCACTGCTCTACAGGATACACTGCAGGGGAAAAAAACTTTTACTCATGAAGGCGTATTGTGTATTTGTAGCCAACTTAGTCATTTTCATAGTAGGCTAATATAGCTAATCTCGATACATACAGCATGTGTTGCCTTCATTGTAACGCTTAATTTTAGGCTTTTAATTTTTTGCGGCTGCAGACATATTTGTTTTTTGTTTTTTTGGTCCAATATGTCTCTTTCAACATTTTGGGTTGACGACCCCTGGGTTAACACAAGGGACCCGGATGACAAGAACTGGTTTGAGACTAAAAAAGGCACATGAGGGAACAAAAGCAAATGTAATCTTAACAAAAACAAAATCAAAACACAAACATTTAGGTATAAATATTAATCTTTAAATTCAATGAATGAAAGAGCTCTTCAAAACGAAGAGCCTTGGAATTCTTCACCGTATTTCCCTTGCTGTATGAAACTCCTGTCAGGGGCTTATTTTTTCCAACTTCCCAGCGAGCGCCACCGAGTCACTTTCGGAGGAGTCGCACACAAGACAAAAATAGTTGCTAAGGCTAATTAAAGAAAACAAAAACTAATTGTTTGACCGCAACATTTAGCATCAACAAATTATTAAAAATGTGCAAAGAACTCAACCAGCATTTTTGTGAGAAACCATTTTATTCATGACATTTTCTTGCTCCAAAACAAGTGACAAATAATCAAGAATAATTAACGAAATAGCATTTGAATAAATTAAAAATAATGTAGGCCATGACAATTTGATTGACATCATTGTTTTCTGTGATCTAATTAAATACAATGTTTTCAAGAAGTAAAAATGAGCAACTGATATAATGTGCGCGTCTTCTTACGACTGGTTATATGGCAGATTATGGGAGTTAGCACACACTTTCAACCATTTCAAGTGCCTCTGATTAACCCCAAATAAAGTTCAGCTGTTGCAATAGGCTTTTTCTGACATTTTTCTTGTCAAACAAAACTTGGCATTTGAAAACGGGTGTCTAGAATTGGGGTTTTTTTTAAATCCACTGTATTTTTGTAAGATATTTATAGACCACATGGCTTTGCTGCAGGAATACGTCAGAACAAAGATGTTGTTCCAGGCGTGTGTGGGCGTGTTAGTGTCAGAGATTAGCACGTTATGCTAAAGCTGCTCTCCTCAGATAAGACCCCGCATGGGCGCAAAATGACAGGAGACTCTGAAATGTTAATTATAACAACAATAATGACAATAACAATAATATTAATAATACAGCCTGAGTCTGTTGGCATTGTGCACAATTGTAGCGCAGTAATTACTTTTCAATGAAGTCGTCCTGATTCATAAGCAGTTCTTTTCATCCTTGCGGGACTTTAAAAAGTGACTGCTGCCAGGAGGTCAACTGTACCAAATGACAAAACGTCTTGTGCCCAAAATCATTCCCGGTAAATATGGTTAATAGGGGTTACACACATACATCTTGATATCCAACATCAAAATGTGAATGACTGTTGACGTGACAAAATGTTTGCTTACACCAAGGTTATAATAGCCTTAGATTTTTCAATGTAGTTCATTTGTATTTCATTTTAACTTTTGTATTCCAAATTCAGTTAGGTTAAATTCATTTTTGCAGCATTTGCTAATTTTTGGAAAATGATTTGGATTTGTATAGTTTTTATTAGCTATAGTATTAGTTTTTGTCATATTTTCAAGCGCAAGCTAAACAAAAAGGTCGCAATAAATATTGTGTAAACTAAGTAAATTACAATTCCCAAACGACTGTTTGACATTCCTTCTTCTGCACAGCTTTCCAGTAATGCCTAATTTAACACATTTAAAATCAATACACACACAATTCATTGATAAACAGAAAAACTAGACAGACAATTTTGCTATAACTATAATTACTTTTAGAAACGCAAACTTTAGTTCTGATGTCATTTCCTTTTAGATATTTCTATTTTAGTGTGAGTTGTTTTCTTCATTTTTTGTTGACTAAAATAACTGTGGTGATTACTAAAATAATTGTGGTGCTTATTACAGTAATGGGCGGGGGGCAGTTATATAGTCCAGCTGCTGGTGGCCGTGGTGTGCAGGACCGGCCATTCGGGAAAATTCACATATTTTCCCCAAATTCACAATGTGGTATACCTGTAGAGCGTGTGATTGTGATAAAATAATCTACACTAATTTTAAAACACACAAAGGTCAAGAAAATAAAAACAAAGATGTTAAAAACATTGCGGAACAGGTGAGTTTTGAGAAATAGGAGGGTGCCTGAATGTGAAGGGCTTCATAGGTGAGTAGGAGGAGCGGGGAGCCAAAAGAGGTTTTTCACGACCGGGGTGATGTGATCACGGGAGCGGGTGTGGGTGAGAAGGTGGGCAGTGGTGTTACGGATTTATTGTCGTTTTTTTGAGGAATTTGGAGGTGGTACCCAAGAGGATGCTATTGCAGTAGTCAAGGCAGGAGGTGATGAAGGCGAGAAATGTTTTTTGAGGTGGAGGAAAGCAGTTTTGGTGATTTGGATCATGTGTTGGTCGAAAGGGCCAAATTTGAGCGTTTTCTCTCAGTGGTGATCAGCAAGCGCTGATTATTGGATATCTTGAAAAGATTATCCTAAGTGATGATCCTGCGGTGCGGTGTTAGGAGTGATTTTTTTTTCACTCTCAATTTAGAAAATTACTTGTCAAGTTAAAGATTACCTGTAAATGTGAAAAAAAGTGTTCCAGTGTGACTTCAGCTTTCTTTGAAACAGTGATCAAACACTCAGTTTTGCAGGTGTGTGTGTGTGTGTGTGTGTGTGTGTGGTCGGTAAATGTTGTCCAATTGCACTAAGAAGATTAAGCACTCCTCTCCATCCCCCACTGAGTAATACACACTTGATTGGCATGTGACACACTTGCCGGGCGTCACTAATCAAAAAACAATCACCGAACGATGTGTCGTTTGGTGCTGAGCTCTTTCGCATGTCATATTTGATGTTTTATTTTGTCTCTTACAAGATATTTTCAAGGGTGACAGATGAATATGTTAATATATTTTTAAAATGATTATTAAAAAAAAAATTTAAATTATATATACATTTATAAAACATATTGAACATTTTGGGAGATTAAATCAAAATCTAAAAATAATCAATTAAATATGTTCAAAAGCATGAAAAATAAAACACAAAAACTAAATGCTGACAAAAATGACATTTTAAAGTCAAATGTAAAGAAATTGACGGCACGGTGGGCGACTGGTTAGCTCTCACAGCGCAGAGGTGCAGGGTTCGATTCCCACTCCGGCCTTCCTGTGTGGATGTTGCATGTTCTCTGCGCGCCTGTGTGGGTTTCCTCCGGGGACTCCGATTTCCTCCCATCCATCCATCCATCCATTTTCCGAACCGCTTGATCCTCACTAGGGTCGCGGGGGGTGCTGGAGCGTATCCCAGCCGTCTTCGGGCAGTAGGCCGGGACACCCTGAATCAGTTGCCAGCCAATCGCAGGGCACAAAGAGACGAACAACCATTCACGCCCACACTCACACCTAGGGACAATTTAGAGCGTCCAATCAGCCTGCCATGCATGTTTTTGGAATGTGGGAAGACCAACTTTAAAGTAAAATTCAAATTTGAGTTATTTGAACACCTAATTGCCAACACTTTGGTTTAAATTAAATAACATTAAAACTCATAAAGTTTTCATCAGGGTTTGCTCAAGCTGCAAAAACATTTGCCAGACATTCGCAAAAAAGTTGGAAATCATTGCAAGCACTTTTTCTTGTCACCATGAAATTTCTAACATGTTCAAAACATAGGAACATTGGACAGTCACGAATTTCAAACACCATTAAGACATAATAGACAAAATTACTATTATTATCAATCACTTTCAAAATGTCAGTACGGGCAGGTATCGCACTTGACACACGAGCATGCCAAAGATAGAATCGCTTTGTCAACGCAGAGTGTTACCAGGTACACTTAGTACGTCAGCAGCAGGGGAAGGTGTTGAGGATTAGATGGATGAAGTGCTGCGTTGAAGGACAGGCAGAAGAAAGGAACATGTCTGTCACCACTCCCGCAGGATGCTGAGGTGGAGCTCATCTTTGAGCCTTTTACCACCGCCTCGATCACTTTTACACGCACAAATCACTCGCCATTGACTCCACACAAGAAGGACAGAGCCTGGAATCGAAATACTGCATATCGGTCGATCACCGTGCTGTCCAAAAATATACATTTAAAGTGAAACAAGAAACCTGCCAGTATTAATCGTATCATGCTAGCAAGACGATTTTGACCTGTATCTGTGGTCTTAGAATTTGATTATTATTATTATTGTTATATTGTTATTTACTGGTCATATACCGTATTGGCCCGAATATAAGACGGTGTTTTTTTGCATTGAAATAAGACTGAAAAAGTGGGGGTCGTCTTATATTCGGGGTCTAGACATTATACCCATTCACGACGCTAGATGGTGCCAGATATCATTGAAGCGAATGCTGAACTTGACTCCCCAGGCCAAAGTGAACCCCTGCCACGAAGAATAAAAATAAAAATAGCGGTAAGAAGGAAAAGAGAAGAAAATAATAGAAGAGATAACAGAAAATGGAGAAACGTAGTGACAATCTGGAGAAAAGGGGGTCAAAGATCGGCCAGGTTAATCGGCAACTGAGGAGAAGCTATGATGTAATTTACATTTCAAAAACCAGAAGCCATTCAATTACAAATGTGATTGCACTTTAATTTACATATTTTAAATCTTCAGATATTAAGATTTGAATGAGACAAAATAACATGCTTTTTCTCTCAAATATATTGTTATAATCATATGTTTCAGATGTACTGTAATTATTTTCCAGATAACAATTAATTTGGTGTTCAAAAAGTCTTTTTTCAAACTTGAGTCTTGAAAAAGAAGGGGTCGTCTTATAATCAGGGCCGTCTTATATTCGGGCCAGTACGGTAACTAAAAATAAAAGTGCTCCGAAAGTCAATTACAAATAATACCGATATCCAAAATATCGCTGTTCTGACCACTACGACCTATATCCTGATACTATTATGATCATTGACAAATGTTGTTTCACTGGAAATTTGAATTGTGCTTACTTCTGACCACTATTGTGGTGGTCAGAGAATTTGGAAAATGACTGCAGCAATGACTGCAGTAAAAGTAAAGAGACACCAATAACATTGAGAATCTTGACCTGTATCGTGATACTGCTGGTATCATTAGAAGAATATTGTGATAATATCCTGTTGTGAATCATAACCGCTAATTTGGTGGTCATACAAATTGGAAATTATGCTCCAAAAGGGGAACAAGAAAGTCACTGATATCAATGGTATCAATGACCTAATGATTCTGTCCTGTATTGTGATACTCAGTGTAAAGGTATGTCAAAATGGACTTTGATGATAAAAGACTAGTTGGCAAATATTATTTTGTATTTTTTTTTAAATCAATGGAAAAAGCCTAGCTTCGCTTGCACATGCATGTTCTCTCATAACCTTGCATGAACTTGAGCCCCCCCGTCCCACCACCTATACATACTTTGTGAAGTTTACACTCATGGGTGAACATAATGAGATCCCCTACCCTGGAGAAAAAGGCTTAATATGATGGATAGCGAACGCTCCACTGTAAAGACTTAAGACTTTTTGGGGGGGAGGCGACCTTGATGCGTACCGTGCAGGCTGCAGTGGTGCTGCACTCGCCGCAGTGTGACAGAAGGGGGGGAGACGTGCAGCACCGCGGCACATAAGCGCTGTGGTTCGAAATGGGTAACATTAGAATCTCACCTTCTGCTGCCAAATTAACCGTCCAACTGGCAAAGGTTCAACGAGAAACTTTTGGAGGGATGGTTTTAAGGTCAAGACGTTGCTGAGATGAAATGTTTTTTTCACCACTGTAACAATGTTGTTCAATCTGTTCTTAACTGAGCCACTAAGAACTACAATGTGCTAACGTTATTGTCAGTTCAAAATTAAGACATATCGTTCAGATGAATTCCGGTTTGTTGGGACTTGGACACTACCACCTTGTCCACGACAATTTTGGTTACTGATTGTTCAATTTTGATGAATTTTTGTACCTAGCATTAAAAAAATAAAAACAACAAAACCCTCAACTGAATGAAATAATGCGTGGCATTTAATGTTTGGAAAACTCACCACTTGTTATCCAAAAAAACATCAACTAAATGCCCAAGTACAAAACGCGCTTGTCGGAAATTGCTTTCCCCAATCGATGACATGGGTACACCCAAGGAAACCCCAATTTCAACCCATCTGGCCATCCACCCCATTCAGCTCAAGTCAGTAAAAATTAAAGCACTCCCCACGAGTGGTTGGACGTTTCATAAGCAAAATATGCAAATAACATGGGGCTCCTACACAGGTGAAATCAAGGATCAGTTCCTGTTTTGATGTGTAGGATGGAAGTCTATTGTTGCACTCAGCACCTTTTCTTGATTCATTGATGCAAAACTGGGCCAACATTCCAGAAAATGAGGTTCAGAGACTGAACACTGAACATTGATAGAAAAACTCAGAATATAAGTTATGGTTTTGCTTGGCTGCAGTACATCAGCGCATATACCGTATGTATATATACTGTATATATATAAAACTAAGCGGAGCCTCAGAGGGGACCGAGACTTTTCCGTTGCTGGTCCCTCTCTTTGGAATGAGCTCCCACTGGACATTTGGCTGCCAATCTATCGTCTCAAAACTCATTTCTATTCTTTGGCTTTTGACTCAGCATGACTCACACTTGATTTTTAGTTTTTCTGTTTTTGTGCTTTCTACTGTCTTTACTGTTATTAATGTATTGTGTTATTGTTTATTGTTGTATAAATGATATTTGCTCCATGTACAGCACTTTGTGTAGAGCGGTGCATAATTTAAAGTGCGCTATAAATATAGTTGAGTTGAGTACGTTTGTTTTTTGAACAAACTTTTTTTAACCCTTTCATGCACCAATAAATATAATGATAACCTGTTACTTGATAACCTGATCGGCTGTCCACTGTAGTGACCGCTGTCCCTGAAAGGGTTAATTTAGATTTAATCAAACAAGGAATTTAAAAAAATTATTTTCCACATTATTCAAAATGTATGTGATTTTTTTTTTTGTATGTGGCGAAGGTTGATTTTTTTACTCTGACATTTGACCTCCGTAAGAGGTACAACAAGTCACCTTGGAGTCTCGCAATGAGGGTCAGTTGTTCATTGGTAGATTGCTAGTAGCTCCAGATCTATACCTCAAACATTCGCCAAGGTCATTGACGGGTTTGATTTCCCCCTAAATAGAAGTGGCACATGTTTACCGCACTCAAATGAGGGTGTTTCTCAATCATGTCGAAAAAAAAAACTATAGTCCTTTATGGTGCTTTTCCCTAGCGTGAGACGGTTGGACAGATGTGATGCAGGTGCTCTGGCAGGTGTAGTCTGTAGTGGTTGGGGAGTCCACAATGCAGTCTAATCCCCAAGGTGACACCTGATTGGGCAATCCTAACGTGTGCATACGCTTACTCTGCGGGAAGGACAAAAAGAAAACAGGGGGAGGAGGTGTGAGCTTTCCTTCACACCACGTCAGGCACTAAATCTCCTATCACGGAGCTGATGGGGGGGGTGAGAAGCCAGGTGACCCCCCCTCCCCATCCCATCCAGCCCTCGTCTCACCATCCCTCTCTGCATTTAAACGCCTGCACGAGGGTGTATGTGTGCATTGTTTTTTTATTTGTGCGCATGTAGCATCTCTCATTTCCTATCAGGTGTTCAATTACCCAATGGAAGCTTTGAAAGAGACTCTCTTGAGTGGGGGTGCAGCTGAGGTAACAGGGTAGAAGAAGAGGAGGAAGAAGTGGAGGGCACTCCTGCGGAGTCGGGAGGTGAGTGAGTAATCCTTTAGGATTGTTTTGATTTGTTTGTATGTTGCTGAAGGTGATGGTGTCATTGTTCAATGTCAACTCACTAGATGATGCAAAGTTTTTAGTTTTTTTTGCTTACATTGCACAATCCATATTTTCTATGCTTTTAAATCTGGCTGCTGAATGTTTAGTTGTTGTGCTGCACTGCAAAAAAAAGACAAGACAGAGAACACAAAGGGTCAAGGGAACGCAGCCAAAAAGTCTGAAAGAGGACTCGAGGGAACAAGAACAATAGAGCGATCAGCAAAGGTTGGATAGAGACCACTGGACGCTTCATGTAACAAACAAAAAGAGTCCGGTTGTCTCAATGCAAGCTTTGTTGATGACTGGATGGCTCCTACCTTGTTTGGGCTTTTCCAGGGCCAATTCAGTATGCCATAATTAGTCCAAAGAATAGATTTTTCAAACGAGGTTAGATTAGATTTGAAAAACTCAAACATACTTAAAAATGTGCCTAAATGTACTGCTGTGGGACAATTTATTTATATATTTTTGGGTGTGTTACTTATCAAATTTAATGAAATTTTGATCGATGTGGTGTGTGAAAGCGTGCACATGTGTGTGCGTGTGTGTGTGTGCATGTGTGTGTGTATGTGTGTGTGTGCATGTGTGTGTGCATGTTTGTATATATAGCCCACTGTGAGGCTATTTCATGGTTTTTAGTTTACATTATTGATATTTATATTTCTGGTTTTATGATTGTTTTATTGTTTTCTATTTTTATTTTTAAGTATTTTTTAGGCAAATACTTCATATTTGTTCATTAATATTAGATGTAATTATATTTAGTATTTAATACTGTTTTTTAATATTTTTAATTTTGTATATAATACCCCTGAAAACTTAAAAATCATAGAGTGATGCAGTCAAAATACACCAAAATCAAGATTTATTATCAAGTGACAGAGGGTGAAGAATATGTCATAATATGAAAAAAAAAAGAATCCTGAGCATTTACAAGTGCAGGTTATTGTTTAGAATATTCTGGAAGTACTTCCTGTACAGTAGGTGATGATAAAAAGAATCAACACATTTTTGCATTCTTCAAGAACGATAAATGTTAAAATGGAAACAAAAAAACAAGCCACAGAAAAAAAAACAACTTGTGACATTATTTTTAAAAATGTACCAGTAGATTAAAAACATAAAACAAATGAAGATGGTAAAGCAGTTGAAACAAAACTAAGGTTTTGTCGACATTTTGCATGGAATGTCATTGAATTACAGATGCAGGTGTACCTAATTAACTATGTGATCAGCACACACACGCTCATGCACACGTTCATTCAGTGTAAGCAGTTTCCTGAGCAAACCTGCCGAGGTTTCACTTCCGTCATGATCTCAAGTCGGAACGTTAGGGGGTATCAGATGGCAAGTTGTGTGCTGATGCTAACAAAAATAGGCAAAAAAAAAAGCATTTAACACTGCGGGGTTGCTTTTTTGCTCTTCCGTCCGTTCAGGTTACGGAGAGGACTGAAGCTGCCTGCATGCCAGGCAGCAGGACCGAGGTCCACGCAGGACACCTTTCTGTATTCCTGACACTGAAGGAGACGGACAGCGATGGAGGTTTGCGAAAAAATGTGTAGTGAACAGGGACTGGGCAATGACATAAATAGCGCAAAACAAACGAAAAAATAACAAAAGAAAGTTGTTAATGCATATCGATTTCACAAGACGGCAACAAACCACTTAAAGTTGAGAGTATCATAAAGAGCTTCAACACCATGCATCTAGCATCTCCACAATCATGAACCCATATTACATAAATGACTGTAATCCGCAGTTGCATTATTCACACAAACAAACCACCTTCACATGGGGCGAAGTGTACTGGCTAGCATACTGGCCTAAATAACACACTACCACAACTTTTTGCTCTTGACACAAAATAATACATATTGAGGAATACAGTACCGTCCAATTTCAATGGGAATGTAGACTACACCAGCTATTAATTGCATTGAAAGCACAAACATACTTTTCTTTTCACTTTTGACAGCGTTTGTGGTGCATTCAAGGACCACCAACAAAAGAGGACCTCTAAAACGTAACAAACAAAAAAAAATACTTTAGATTAATTCAACCTAACAGCAATACCAAGGTTTTAATACTTTTTTTTTTTTGCTTTTTCCTCAGAACAAAAATAGCCGACAAGATTTTCATTTTCATTTCAGAGGATAGCAAAATTGCTGATTTAATTTTCTTTTCATTTCTCAGCAATACTGGTTTCATATTTGTTCTTACATTGTTGGTTTTTTTCTAAAGCATACAGTATTAGTTACACAAGCAGGCAGAGTTGGGCACTCCATCAGTATTGATGAAAAATCCATCAATACGTCACTAACGGATGCCCGTTCTGCTGATAAAAGATGGGAAGCTTCAAAAACCTGATGGAATAAGCACTGACAGAAGTGGGGTTCCATTCGTCAGTGTAATCGTCTTCAACCGGGTCAGTACCGATGGACCATCTCAGTCACGAATGGACTCGTTTCACTGATGACTGACAGAAACACGTGTGTTGTGGTCTCGCGTGTTTGTTCGCCGGGGTGAATACACTTGAGGGTTGCTTTGAGCAGACTGCATTGACTATATATGGTAATGCTCAGCAGTTCCTGTTAGGTGGTGGAGATATGCACCAAAAATTATGTTGTGTATTGAGCTCAGAGTGGATGATGTAGCTATAAGGGGGAGTGCGGATGCGTTGTGTGGCAAGCGGGCGCATCAAGCTGTTAACATGGAAGTGGGTGCCCCCTAAGACTTTGGGCCTAAATGGATGTGCGTGAATGTGAATTGGAAGTTAATCAGATAATGAGTTTTCAAAAAACTGGACACCAGTACGGTCAGTGATGCCCATCTCAGCAGTATAGGAAACCCCTACCGTTCTCTCTCACGTCATCACGCTTGGCAAAGAATGAAAGTCGTTTGCCTCAGAGAGAATGTTTCCTCAGCTTTAGGATGCCGGTGATGCCTGCCGGTGTGGAGGATTTCATTTTAAACGACTTGGATTCCACCTTTGGCCACAATGTGGAGATGGATCCTGGATAAAATAAACTATTTTATACTTTAAAGTAACATTTTTGGTGTTTTAGGAGTGAAAACAGTGGCATATTGAACACATGACTTCCTCCCTCCTGTACTTTACAGTTCAATAGATTAGGTTTGCAAATACGTACGTGAATGTGAGGTTTTGTAAAGATCTTTGGGCAGCCACCGTGAGATGTAGATAAGTGTACTCCATTTACCATCGTAACAAGATTGGGCAGGACGAACTATAATTAAGTGCTGACGGAAGTGTGGTTAAAATAACGATGACAGAGTGAGGGAATGACGGATTGGTGGCCTGGCCGCGGGCAAATGATGAATGACAGATTGGCAATTCTACAGGTGTGCCCACCTCTTGATTACTGCTGTGACAAATTAATTTTCCTCACAGGATAAATAAAGTATTTATCCATCTATCAAATCTCTATCTAGGTTCCTCTGGTTAACTTTGAAAACATGGATGATGTGGGCATCAACTTGGGCGACCCCAGTGACTCCGGCTACCCGACGTCACCCACATCGGGGATCCCGGATCTTGAGCAAATGCCTCGCCGCCTGGCATCCCCGCGTCCATCCCCACGTCCATCCCCTTGCTGGGGGCGGCGTGAGGGTGCGTCTTCTTCCACGCCATCCAAAGCCACTTCCAGTAGCTGCAGTCTCATCTCTAATCTAAAGCTCCTGGTGAGTGGCGAGTCATGTTCTGACGGCGTCTTCAGCAGGATGCCGAGAGACTGCTATGACAACGAGGACTTGTTTGAGAAGACAGGCGTAGAGGAACGAGACCAGAAAGTGATTATCAATGTTTCGGGCCTGATGTTCGAGACCCAGCTGAGCACACTCAACCGCTTTCCCGAGACTTTACTGGGTGACCCCACCAAACGAATGCACCACTTCGACCCTATGAAAAACGAGTATTTCTTTGACCGTAACCGGCCTTCCTTCGATGGTGTCCTGTACTTCTACCAGTCTGGTGGGAGGGTCCGCAGGCCAGCCAACGTCCCATTAGATGTCTTCGCCAGTGAAATCGTTTTCTATCAACTGGGCCACGAGGCCATGGAGCAGTTTCGCGAAGACGAAGGATTCATCAAAGAGCCTGAGGTCCTATTGCCCACCAACGAGCTCCAAAGACAGTTCTGGCTCCTGTTTGAGTACCCTGAGAGCTCCAGTGCCGCCAAAACTGTTGCTCTCGTCTCAGTTTTCGTCATTGTCATCTCCATTTTTATCTTTTGTCTGGAGACTTTACCAGAATTTAGAGAGGATGGCGATTTCACTCCCGGTGTGGATCATGTTCTTAATGGGACTAGAGACGGTTCAAGTCCTCACCCTACCGCCAAAGCCATCGTAGCCTACCTCACAGACCCTTTCTTTATTATAGAGACCATTTGCATTATCTGGTTCTGCTTCGAGGCCGGTGTCCGGTTTGCCGTATGTCCCAGTAAGAGTGACTTCTTCAACAACATCATGAACATCATCGACATTGTGTCCATTATCCCTTACTTCGTCACACTGGGCACAGAACTCGCGACCACCCCCGACGATGACACCAATTCTAGCCAGAACATGTCACTCGCCATCCTGAGGATAATCCGCCTTGTGAGAGTATTCCGCATCTTCAAGCTATCCCGCCACTCCAAGGGACTCCAGATCCTGGGGCAGACCCTCAAGGCTAGCATGCGAGAGCTGGGCTTGCTTATCTTCTTCCTCTTCATCGGTGTCATCCTCTTCTCCAGCGCCATCTTCTTCGCCGAAGTCGACGAGCCACAGACACAGTTTGTCAGCATCCCGGATGGATTCTGGTGGGCAGTGGTTACTATGACCACGGTGGGCTATGGAGACATGTGCCCCATCACCATGGGCGGGAAGATGGTGGGTACCCTGTGTGCCATCGCAGGGGTGCTGACCATCGCTCTGCCTGTGCCTGTCATCGTGTCCAACTTCAACTATTTTTACCACCGCGAGACGGCGCAGGACGAGAAGCAGATGATCGATGCCGCCACCGAAGCGCAGAAGTGCTCGGTGGCCGACAAATACGGCAGCGCAACGTCGCTCGATAAGAGCACCTGGAACGTCGAGAAGAATGGCATCCACTCCTAGAATAACATTTTCTTCAGCCAATTTTGCAGCATGATGACAGTATGTAGCTTTTACTCAAGTTGTCTTCTTTTGGACATAGTGAAATAAATACTACCCAGCACAAGAGGAACCCTTTTAACAAGTGCAATTTCCTGCCATCTATCTTAAATAGCACTGGGCTATTTGTTCGGGTTTGGGTAAAGTACTGCTAATTGAGCTCTCCCCCACCCCCCCTTCGCACTAAAAAAACAACCCCCCCCCAAAAAAAGAAAAACATGTTAATCCAGAATTGGTGAACAATTTAGGCAGCAACATTTTTTAAAGACAAACATGTAATAATATAATCAGATAATTTCATTCATCCAGTACCCTGGCAATAAGTGAAATCTGCATGATAGAAATACCCTCTTAAGCTACTTTCGAAGCATGTTTGTACAGCACAATTTTTAAAGGTCTTTAAACAGACTTTTAAAGCACTACAAAAACATTTGAACACATCCAATATATTGAGAGCGAGTAAGAGGAATGGATAAGACGAAAATGTTTTACAAACAGTGTAGCAGTGTACCAATCCCTTTTTTGTGTTTACAGTACACAAATCGCATTTTTCCCCATACAGTTAAACCTATCATCTCACATTATACATCAATAATCATGCACAATGATTTGCATTCTAAAATGTGCCTACAGTCGTTGCTTTCTGTAGGCATAGGATGGCAGAGGATGTCATTTAATAATTTTCAACAAAAAACGTTTTATATTTATTTCAAATTTACAGTCTCAAACGAAATTGTGTGCTCCCATCTTGTGCTCAATGGTGGAATTACACCTGAACTAAAGAGCAGCCAAACAATACAGCTTCATTTATTTAGGGAGATTTGAACCAATCTCTGTTTGTCAATGGACACATAGAGAGAGGTAGAGAGAGAGAGAGAGAGAGCTATTTGGTATTTTAATTCAAATTTGGGAAACACTTTTGAGTTACATTTTCTCGCAGGATAACTGTGAACTGTCAACAAGGATATGTTTCTGTCTTTTTTTTTTTGCATGGATTGCTTGATATGTAGAGAATCCAAGCACTGACCATTTGGCTCACAATTTGGCAAGAAAAAAAAAGCAATAGAAATAATGCATTTACATCAAATAATTGTGGATATTTCGAGTATTTACAATAACATTGTCTTTGTCAATGCATAATGTTCATTATTTGGGGGTATTTAAAGAAGTATCCAGTGTCCTTGCAGCCTGTCCTTCTTGGGTTGACCACTCCCCAGGCCCCTCCTCCATTACAAAAACAACAACAACAACAAACCCATTACTTCCATTGAGGTTTCACTTGAACACATGCTAATCTCCAAGACTTTCAAAAATTTTGTGAGATATTGTTAATAGTAGTTTTACTAAAATGACATCTGATAAATGCTATAGTTGGCACGTTGTAGATGAGCCTCGAAATATCAATCAAATGCTATTGTAACGCGCATGCAGAAAAAAAATAAAATAAAATGACATTTGCTATCTCAGCAAGTGAACATATTTATGCAATAGTACAATTGAAAGAGCTTCTTAAATGATTGCACTGAATGATAGTCTCCACATATGCACTTTGTGAGGCTCTTAATACATGCAGGGAAGCACATTTATCATCACTATCCACAAATGTGACATCCTGTAAGATCCATATATGTGATGTAATAGAATAGTGTGTGTGTGTGTGTGTGTGTGTGTATGTGTGTGTGTGTGTGTGTGTGTGTGTTTGCACATGATAAATGAAATAAATATTGTATCATTTATACGGTATGGCATGCAGAAATGAGGCTCATACTAAATTTGACATAATGAATGTAGTTTATTATAAGGATTTTAACCCTCATATTATGTTGAAAAAAAATCACATTGGTTATGTTGTGGGTCATTTTGACCCGCACTGTAAAAATCCACACAAAATAGTCCAAAAACAGGTTACACCAGTAACAACTTTGTTTAAGATGATGTAAACATTCAGATAAGAGACAGACAACAGATTTTTAATTCCAAAAGTATATTTAAGAACTGTTTAGGTAAAGTTTTTCCATGTCACGCTTCTTTTTTTCTTTTAACTTTTCTGAGATTTTCAGTGTTTTATCTACAAAGTATTGCACTGGCAGTTGTATGTGTGCTGTCAGATTGTCAAGTCCCCTTTTGGTTGAGTTGTAATCCAGGATCATTTGTGGCTTCGTGTCTTCTCTTGTGCTCAGAGATGCATCTGTGTGCATTGTGCTCATTACAAGAACATTTTTGTTTTTCTTTGGGCAGTATGAAACAACTGCTGCTTTCTCAGTGAAAACAAATACTGAGGAATGCAGAGGTCTGCCCTGCATCTTCAGAATTTCACCGGGAATTTCTGTCTTATTTCTTCTGACTGTTGCCAACATAGTCAGCTTTCTCTCCTGAACTTCATCTCCAAGGCCGTAATATTGTAAAGAAGTTATGACTTTGCAGTCCTTCACTCATCCTCAGCACCGCACGCATCATCTGAATCTTCTCAGATGCTCCTCCAGGTAGCTTTCCAGTATGCACTTGCATATTCCATGCAAAACTAGATATTGCATCACAGGCTGCCCACATTTTGATGCCATACATGCCAGAAAGATCCTCTGTCTCTGAAATACCTTCCTCTGCATCACTATCCCAGTTCAAACTCTGTGATGAAGCTTATTCAGCTGTAAATTTTCTGGAGCTCATTTTTGGTATGTTAGTCAAAGAAATGACATGAGAAGAGTGACGAGTCAAATGAGAGAAAGTTCCTGCTCTACATATACCTGGCTGGGTATCTGGCAGTCACTGAGCAGTCAAAACAAAGTACTGTTCATCAATTAGACATGTTTCTTTTGGATCTGAAAAGCTGCTTGCCCCCCTTAAAGTGTCTGGGTCAAAATGACCCCCAACATCATATTTGTATTCAAACTGTGCACAGACATCCCACTATACATCAGAGTGTCCAGATTTTACACACCAGTTCATGACCCTAGATGAGGAAAAGTCACTAAATTTCATGAAGAAAACGAAAGGATATCCAGTGCTTTGGTCACCGCAAAAACTGAAATGGGTCAAATTGACCCTTAACATAATATAAGGGTTAATGGTCTAGGAATAATCAAGTGAGACCGTGAGACATGCATGCCGCATTTCAATTATGACAATGTGCCTCCGTGACACGTATAAGTAGAGTTTCTATAGCAAAGGCCTAGAATGTAATCTTGCAATTAATGTACTGTAGGCAATAAAGATGCCGCAAGCACTTCGGGGAACCCTATTTGACCCTAGAAACACAGCAATAATTAATATGTGAGCCAATGAGATCATTTAGTGACTTGGCTAATCAGCACTTTATGTTAGGAAGAAGCACTTATTCTTATTGAGTACAGGTGAGCCACTGAGAATTGGAGTGGGCCAACTCAATTTCATCATTTTTCAGGAGAGTGCACAAAGTCCACGGATGGATGAAGGAAAGGATGGACTGCCTCCTATAGGTCAAAATTAGGACTAAAACTGGACTTGGAACTAGTTTCATTTGAAAGATGTGCCTATTCTCTTTTCATGTCTGCATGCACTTAACTTTAAAATGACCAAAATGTAGTTGACCCTCTTTATTACTTAGTGGCTCAGTTCTAAAGAAATGAATGACTGAATGCCATGTTATTTATTCTATGAAGAGTGCCTTCCATTAAACCTGTATGCTAACTGTGTGGAGTCTCCCGCTCATCATTTGGCTAAGAGCTAAGACTGTATCTTCAAACAACAGCTAATTGCTAGCAGCTAATAGTCAACGCTGCAAGTGAATGGATTTTAAATTTTTTTCCTAGCGTCTTTAAGACTTTAGCTATTTTCTAAATTATTATTTTTAAATATTTTTTTATTCCTGTCCAATCATTTTAAAATTTTCAGTCTAGTATGTTTTACACATACAGACGATTTTCTGTTTTTGTATCTTTATATAAAATGTTTGCATTTTTTATGCATATTTTGTAATGTTTTCAAATATTTTCTTAAATTTCATTTATTTATTTTTATTCATTATTTAGTTTTCATTTTGTATAAAAAAGCGGCATTATGTTTAAATGTTTGTATTATTTTCAAAATATTGATAGTGCTTTGTGTTTTTTGTCATAATACTTGTGTATTTGTACTTGTATTTATCATCGAATATTTTCGGTTTTACCAATAGATTGGGCACCATCAGTGCAGTGTTTTTGACGAACGCTTCTTCTGACTCTGCTTCAAACGGCCGACTGAGTAAAGTGGATGAATAATTTATAAAAGCATCCATTGCTGAGAACAAATGTGTCCTTGTGCAGGCAATGGATTGGCTGATTGGCAGCATCAAGCACACACACGCGCACACACACGCACACACACACACACACACACACACACACACACACATACAGGTGACTCTCCCAAGGTCAATGCTGATGGAATGCTGTTGTCATTTATAATTCATCAGGTATTACACTAAAGAAATCTGGAGGAATCCATCCAAAGGTCAGTTGAAATGTAACAAGGCAGTTTTCCATCACTGTCTAAAAATGTTTCATATTTTGGGGAGTTTTAGGTCATATTTTGAATTTCTGACAGGTTATTCATCTAATGTTTTTCCTTTTTATGACCTCATGTTTTGTATTGTATTATTATATGTTGCATTATCCATGTTTTTAATCTGTATTTGTTTGTTTTAATGCTTTTATGTCTTTGTCATCCATTTCTGCTTTTATTAAATGTTTGTATTTTTAGGCAATATAATTTTGAATATTTTTGATTTTGTTGGTTTTCATTTATTTGTTCTATTTCTATTTTCTTCTCATATTTTGTTAATATTTTGTATTTGTGCATTTTGTCATCTGTTTGTAATTTTATTATATATATTTTTCATTTTGTACATTTTTGTCTGTAGTTTTATTTTTTCAAATTGGTGTCTCATATTTTGAATTATTTCGAAATATTTTGCCATTTGCCATAATGTGTTTTATGAGAAATATTCCAGTATTTTATCTGATGTGTGTGTAAATGTAAAATAATATACATACCGGTACTTCTTATTTTTATATTTATGTTTTTGTCTTTTTGTTGTAATATACAGTATTTGTGTAGGTCATGTACACATTTTTCATGCAATATTGTGTGAAGTCTTTGTTTTTTTATTTTTTTATTTGTCAATATTAGGGTTTTTTTCTCATATTTTGTATTGTTTAATGTATGAGTGGGTTACTCTATTAACATACTCATACTTTTTCGTGTGATTTCTTCATCTAATAATTTAGTGTTCTGCCATTGACTGATGACCAGTTCAGGATGTAGTCTGCCTTTCGCCCACAGTCAGCTGAGATAGGCTCCAGAACCCCCCCATGACCCAGTTCGAGATAAGTGGTTTTGAAAAGAATGGAAGGATGAATCATTTTAGATAATTTAGTGTGGGGTTTTTTTTTTGTTATTTTCTCAAGTATTTAAATATTTTTCATTCAATAGTCTTGCAATATTTGTATATATTTTTTTAGTTTAGAATATTATTTTTTCCTTTTTTGTCAAACTTACTATATATTTTAATATTGTTTTTGTATTTTCATTGTAATATTTTCCACATTTCCACTATTACATTACATGCACGATCTTTCCACCATGGTCTAAAAATAGCATGGTCTCATGACTGGAGAAGTCCCGTCACCTTGTAAAATATGGATGGGTCTTGCACAATCGGCAGGCTAGTCACAAATCAACTTGTTGGATTTCCGCTCACTCAGCAGACAACTCATGAGATGCGTGTAAAACAGGCTCCAAAGTTCAGCATTTGACTTAAGTATGTTGTCGGGTTGCGCTGATGGATGGTCTGACCGTGATCACAAAATGGCAACTTATAGCTGCCGTGTCTTATTGATCAGTGACATAGTCCAGCGTGCCGATTCAGTGCCGTGACTTTGCTTGCTAGGACGTGTTTTGCATTCGTCTTTGATTCAGTTTTTTTTAAAAATGACAAAATGAGAACATGTGTCCGAAAAACTGCTGTGAAAAAAGTTGCCAATTTACATTAGAGGCAAATGAGAAATTGGCCCACCACAAGCAGCAGATGGCACTATCGTGAGAAAAGGTTTTGGGGGGTTTAGAAGACAGTAAATTCGATTGTCTGCCACAAATTGCAAAAAAAAAAAAAAAATCAAGTATCTTTTAAAAATGTATACAATTGTTTATATTATTAATTGAACTTTTAATACACCACAAACGATGATCGACTTTAAATATCCTTTGAAACTCTTTTTACATTATTCTGAAAGCAAAATGGCTTGCAGATGATTTGATTTCAGCAGAGCAAAAACATAAATATGCCCCATAGACTCTCTGTAAACTCCTGGGATCAACCCAAGCTAATGTTAGTTTTCATCTTAATAAACAGCCGAGATGTATCCCTTCAACATATTTCCATAGCGCCAATCAGTACTTTATTATAAACTGGGAATTTTGCGCCATCTTGTGGCATTTTAGAGCATTTCAGAAAAAGTACCCCTAACCAAAAACATTGTGAGTGGACAATATTTTCATTGAATCGTTGAGGAAGGGTTTCACAGAAAAAAATCTGAATAAAGGAACTTGTGAATAGAGGAGCGCGTACTTCATATCTATTGCAGAGTTTTGAAACGCAATCTGCCAAGAGTCTCGTGGAGCCAACATCATCTGGCTAGCCACTAACATTTATCAATTTGTCTTAAGGGCAAAATGCTTTGTTTACAGCAGTGCCATCTTCTGGATGTGGTGGGGCATTTCCCTATTTACTCTTAAAGCAAATACTGCAGTCAAGTGCGAACGTTAGCTATTAGCCATTAGAAGGTTGGCTAGCAAGCTAGCAGTTGGTGGGAAGGAACGCGTACGACAGGTCGACTCCCTTGACTATTTATCGTATAAGAGGGGAAAGTGACAAGTTGATCCCCCCCCCCCCCCCCCCTCACCCTAGACCAGAGGTAGGCAAACCTTTTGGCTCGGGGACCACATTGATTTCTAAATTTGACAGGTGGGCTGGGTCAGCACAAGATACGGTACATATAAAAAACTGTATATACTTACAGTCCATACCACACATCAACAGAACAAAAGCATTAAAGTATTACCATACTTTTTTTCATGAGAACAGTGAAACAACTATGGTATATGTCCTGTATGAACGTCCAAGTATGTTAACAACATACATGTACATGTGTGACAACACAAGCATCAAAGCGCAACAATATATTGCCCAAAAACTGCAGCATACAGTAGAGGTATATGACAAAATATAACAAAGTTAAGACTATTTGCTACAAAATGAGATGAGTAAAAGACCTGGTGGCTTTCTTTCCACTCATTCACTGTCTCGAACTTGACCTCCCCTCGATCACCACACAACACAGCGTTGCTCTGCTGATGTCGTGCAACAAACTTTTGAACCCAGCCACGGGACGCTTAGAAGTCTTCGATGCCCATAGTGCTATGGAACTCGATTGCTCTCTTTTTAGCGCTCCAGTTTGCGGAAAGTTTTTAGCACGATAACAGTCAAACCATTCCAGGAAACGTTTAGTTACTCGACTGTCCGTCGAGTCGCAAGCAAATCTCTCTGAGCATGGAAACAGCCAGAATCGGACTGAGCAAGAATCGCTTCCTCGTTTTTCAAAGTCTCGCAGATTTGAGTCTTTCAGACTCCAAGCGTCTAATGAATGTTTTGTACGTTGTAACCCGCTTCGTTTAATCAGATACACTTCACTTTCTCTTCCGCGGCCATTATTGTTCCTCTTCGTTTGGATGCCATGATCTACAGGACGTAAAAATATTCGCAATTCCAGTAAAACTCACTGTAATAAAGAGTCACTTGCATGTCGCTGTTTTGGATCCAATGATAGAAAATAGCGGCGCGGACACAGTTATTCCGTCGTATCGAGCGGGAGTTACTTGAGTTAGCGCTATTGCGGGCTTCCGTATTGTCTCCCCCTACCTCCCTGTGCTCTGCAACTTCAAGTAACTGCGCCACCTGGCATTGAAATGCCTGTCATTACAAGTCCAAATGAAATGAATGCAATCATTTACATCGAACCTAAATTGTGTACTGTACCAACCTTCGGCGGGCCGGATTAAAAAGACCAACAGGCCGGATCTGGCCCGTGGGCCGTAGTTTGCCCACCTCTGCCAGAGACCAGTGGTTCTTAACCTTGTTAGAGGTACGGAACCCAACCAGTCCATATGCACATTCACCGAATTTTTACAAATTCAAGGCATAAAAAATGCATTTATAAAAAACAGAAAAAAGTAAATAAAATTAAATGGCATAAGTACTGTAAAGGTTTTTAAAAATTGTATGACGTACTATCACGACAGTCACACTGTGACTACTGAGCGAACTAAATTTCCCGCAGCACTGATTGGACAATCAATGTAATGTGATCATCTGCAGCCAGCGATGGCCAAGCGGGCGTGTCATAATTAATTGACATGAGTCGGGTGTGTTTTAACCACCATGGCAGAGGCTCCGCCAAACCCCTGACACCAACTCACTTGAACCCCTGGGTTTCGATCAAACCCAGGTTAAGAACCATTGCCCTCGACCCAGCAGGTGCCTCTGAATTTTTCTCCTAATTCATATTTTATATCTAATGTATCATATATTATTTAGAATTGTTATTATTCATTGTTGTATTTTCATTTGATTTGACAATATTTATGAGGTGTTTTATGTGTGTCATTAGATTGCCATTCTCTAACTAGGTGTGGTGCTACACGCTAGTTTACTGAAGAGAGCCCAAAAAGTGATTTGACTAATGGATATGTACTTGTAGTCAGTAATTAATGTCAATTTAAACTGATTTGCTCAGTGGAGAATTCAACCTGTGTGACTTCATTGTGTTAATCACTTTATAATTATGACACAATAGCAGCGTAGTAATAAAGTAAAAATAAAGGGAAAAGTTCCCTTTGCGTGATACTCAACTTTCACAAATAAGATAGACAAAGCAAATTGTGTGTTGGTTTCCCGCATGTACAAAATCGTGTCAACAATCCAGAGGGCCGCTGACTCAATCGATGAGCTCATCGTAAACAGAGAGGGGCGGGAACTTTGGGAGAAGTGGAAGTGTAATCTGGAAATCAACCTGGAGTCACATGCAGTTAAAGGAGACATGCTATGCCACGTTTTTACCCATTTATAACAGTTCATATGTGACTTAATAAAATATCTGTGAAATTCTTCCATTGAAATACACAAAGGAATGACAGGACACTTGACTCTCACACTAGTTGAAATTACTCTGATTTTGGCCCGCCGTTCTTTCTCATGCAAATAAATAATGTGACTTTTGTTAACATGACGCAATTGGAGCAGAGCCAGGGCATTACGACCAAGCGAGTCAGGGTAACAAAATGAGCATTGAGCATTGTAGTCATTATAAACAGGGGTGCACATAAGCGGTGTGCTGGTGCGCTTGAGGGCTGAAAATTGAGAATTGCACCCCAGTTCAAGGCTGTACAACACTTTGCGTACAAATGGATCAGGCAAGCCTCAATTCGAAGTCAAGTCATCCGCCTCAACAATTGCTTCTGAGGGGCAACTTCAAAATAAAATATTGGTGAGACTTGGATATCCATCCATCCATCCATTTTTGACACTGCTTATCCTGAACAGGGTTGCGGAGCCTAACCAGCTGACTTTGGGTGGAAGGCAGACTACACCCTGAACGCATTGATGTTCAGTGTTACTTTTTGCTTTTATTTTATTTTTATTTTAGCCCAGCGGCTGTTTGCATAGTAGCCTATGAATAATCGTTGTGGAGGTGAGCTTGACAACGCTAATGGTGACATAGAAGGTGGCGGAACGCGCTGCAGGATGGCCGCTGGCGAGACAGTTCTGATAAATATGAATTTAATTTGTTTTTATAAAACATTAAATTTTACTGTTTTAATAAGTTGCCTTTGTGAAACCCTGTTTTACTTTATGTTGTTGTAATTAGGATATAAAAAATGAAGAAAAAAAAGATACAATCTTTATTCACTTATATTAAAGGTGCTCATTTGAGAACCACGCACCCAAAAACTCTGCACCATCAGTTGCAAATCTTTCAAACACAAATATTCTAACTCAAACATGTAGACAGTTACATACCTACACCATTACTCGCAGGCATATATTCCTTGTTCTGTTGTATTGTGGTTTTATGTAAAATGTTCTGTAAAGCACTTTGTTACAGCTACAGCTGTGGTCTAAGCACTCCATCCATCCATCCAAGGGTCAAGGGGGGTGCCGGAGCATATCCCAGCTGTCTTCGGGCAATAGGCGGGGGGCACCCTGAACCGGTTGCCAGCCAATTGCAAGGCAAACACAGATGAACAACCATTCACGCTTACACTCACACCGAGGGACAATTTGGAGTGTTCAATCAGCCTGCCATGCATGTTTCTGGAATGTGGGAGGAAACCAGAGTGCCCGGAGAGAACCCACGCAGGCAGGGGGAGAACATGCAAACTCCAAATAGGAAGGCCGGAGGAACCCACAGCCTCTGCACTGTGAGGTCGACGCGCTAACCACTGGACCACCAGGCTACCAAAGTTATAATCCCTACTCAGACAACGGCAAACTAAGAAGACAAGTTTGCTCTTTGCACATGCCGTGACCAGGATTTGAACCAGGGTTCCTGCGTCCACAACACTGGGTACAAACCACTACACGACCACGGCCTTCATCAAAGCACTCTATAACTAAAAATCTATTGTATTAACTCCTGTGAAAAACAAAACACTGTATTACGGTAGGTCAGTCGTGACGGTCTTCTTTGTGTTTCAGCATGAAATCCACATGTCGTATATAGGTATAAAAATGTAATTTTTGAAAAATCAAATATTATTGACAGCATTCTTAATTCAACCCTCCCTGTCCCACAAAAAACAGATTAAAAATGATTGATTGTATTATATCAGTATATCCTATTAATTAATGCCATGGAGGGCCGAAACTGGATGAACAGAATAGAAAAAAGACGAATAGAAAGTGGGTCAGCCAGGTTTTACGTCCAGAGAGTTGGCCAGGGCCAATGATGGAAAGGTTGCCTAATACAGTCATGAAGCCTGTTGGTTCAGGTGAGCGGGGCTTTCCGTCCCCGCCCCCCTGGCCCGTCATTGGTGCTTGCGTCACACAGGTTCAGGTAAGGAAGTGGAGTGGAGAAACGGCCGACATACAAGAAGAAGCAGCAAAGGTGTCGAGTTCCTCATTTGAAAGCGTAAACAGAGAAAAATACGCAGTCAATTTTCGACAATTGACCATCACCTCTACACACTTCACTACGTGAGTCTTCTCATTTGATCTTTTGAAAATAATATCAATGCACGGCAATGGTATTACTGGACTGTGTCCATTCTATCATTGTTTAAACTGAATGCTGCTCCAGTTATATAATACAGCACTTTATGCTGATTACTTTATGATAAATCAACATTTGTGTTTATTGTGCATCTATTTCTAATAATGCAAGAGCTGTTCGCCGCTTCTGCAGAGGCTTTGCATTGTATGTCAGTATGTTAGAATACGGCTGTTTCATTTTTGTTTTCCTAACGCAAATAATTGTATTGGAGCAAGTTATTGCCTTGCTATGGATTCAGTTATAGAGTAAGTGCAATGCATACAGAAATGGTTTGGGTCCAGTCAGCAAAGCGTCAAAAAGGTAAAAGGGACGTAATTTATAAAATTATAAGTACTGTTAAAAGTTTACTGGCAGCAAATAATAATAACAACACTAATTTGTGTATCTATTTGTTGTCCTGAATGTAAGAGAATTTAGAGTAAGTTGGAGTATGTTATTTGTTTTTGATGCATTAGATTCAATCAAAAAAAATTAATCATGAAATGCATGTTATTATTATTAAAAAATAAATCCAATCAATGCACTTGCAGCAAAAAATCTGAATACAGTGGAGTTAAACAAGCAACTGTAGCATGCGTGCATACACACACGCGTGCACACACACGCGTGCGTGCACGCACACAAAGAAAATTTTAATATAAGGTGAAAGAACAATTTATATTTATTTCATTTTGTAAAGTGTACATCAAATAAAATTATTTTTTTGATAAAAAAAGACTGACAACATTTCCTGTATTTGTTGTATAATACTCTGTTTTAATTGTCTTTACTATGACAGCTGCGCTGTCTTTTGTCTGAGTCATATGTCACTTAATACGCAATATGACAAAAACATTTTTTATTGAGTCATAACAAGCCTCAAATGCAACGACTTACATCCTGTTGATTTCCTAGAAAGGTGAGTCACTTACGGTAAACACGGATATGAAAAATTTAGAAAAGCTTTTCGCGGAATTAGTTATGGCAGTATTTTTTATTATAGATCAATTCAAATTTTATTGCTCCAAAAAACATTAATATTCAGTACATATAATGTGAAGCAATTTGAAAGAAGTCTAGATTTTTTTTAAATAGGTAAGCAACTTTAGAAATAAAAAAAAAAAGGTATACTACCAGCAAATAATGAAAATAAAGAATAATTAAAAATAAGTAACTGAAGCAAAAAAGTAAATAATATAACGGTGTACAGTACTGGATTATTGACAGTTTACTATTTTTTTCATTAAATTAAGCAAAAAAATGTTTTTGGTTTTGCAAGTGAAGCAAAAAAAAATTTATTGAACCATAAACCAAAATAGATACAATGATTAACTTAAATGGATGATTTAGATAAAGTGTGACATATATTCTCTTGTGATTGCAGTTGTCCCGCCATGAAGGACAAAACA
Organism: Hippocampus guttulatus; assembly: GCF_054856545.1. Taxonomy (NCBI): domain Eukaryota; kingdom Metazoa; phylum Chordata; class Actinopteri; order Syngnathiformes; family Syngnathidae; genus Hippocampus; species Hippocampus guttulatus. The sequence goes on from NC_141268.1 coordinate 6,341,933, forward strand.
GCCCATCGATGGACCAACATCAGTCCTGTGATTTCAGTGGCGCCCAACGATACGCGCCGTCTTCTGGAAGTCTACGTCAAACGCAGCCTAAGCCTCAACGATGAGTCACTTGGAGTCAAGCATCCCGAGTGCAAACTCAAATGGGTGACCATTCCTAAAAGGCACCAGAGACATTCCAGCAACCCTTCCTTTCACTTGGCCGATGATTTGAACGATGGTACTTTCCGGTCGCTCGCTTCCGCTGAAACTCCCCCAGACATAGTGTCAGAGGGCAAGGTCAGCAAGAAGTTCAAGAAGAACAAAAAGCCCTCCTTGTGGAAGAACTTCCTGGGTTTATTCTCACGGAGGAGCACTGTGGAGAAAGCCGAGGAGCAGGAGTGTCCATCGGACATTCCAGAGGCGTCCGACGATGACTCGGACTACACTTCCGTGTGCTTGCATGCCTCGACTCCGGCCTCCTCGACAAAGAAGAAGTCCTCAAAGAGAAAGAGTTTGAAAAGAAGGTTCTCCAAGAGGCGCCTCTCCCTTATTATGAACAACAAGAAAGAGGAGTTCAACCCTGCAGACATCAGCGGAGGTATGATTTCACAACCACATCTGGATGACGAACACTTAATTGTTCTGCCTTGTCACGACACGTTACTGGCACCAATAAATAAACTCATTCCCTATTGATACGCTGGGTGGGAATCGTTGGTTTGTTAGAAAGTGTGCATTGCCTTTAACTAATGTCCTGTTGTTGATTTTCAGCTGTGGTGAGCGTGGAACCGACCATCTCCTACTATGAGAAGGTGTCTGAGGAACTGGATAAGATTCTCCACGAGGTCAAGGAAAAAGATGAGCTGGACACTATGTCAGATGGTAAGGACACCGGGTATTGTTTTCATAATGTTGCTTGCAGTTTGGGGGCCCTTGGCAGTACAATAGAGTGGTTCACATACTTGACAACCCAACTCATCGAGGGCTCACAAACCTTAGAGTTGCAGTCCCGTATGCTAGCTGGGTCTATGCTTTGCAGGACTGGAGCATAAAAGGCTGGCAGTCAGCGTGGGAAATATGTACTGATTGCGAAAACGTTGGATGGCCTTTATTTTGGCTGTGCAACCGCATCCTGAACTTGAGTAGAAATCAACTGAAGCTGGTAGTACATGTCCCTTCAGGACATTGCAATCTCCAGAAACGGAAAAACACTATAAGCCATAAAGTGCCTACCTACCGGGACATTCGTTAACGTTACCTGGGGAAGTAATTTCTCACAATCAAGTCGGTTGTTGAGAAAATGAATATTAAAACTCTGTCCATGTACCTGACACAAGCTGGAAGGCCTGCTGAGATTGATCAAATCTTAATGATGTGTTCTGTTGCAATGAGTCGACTAATGGCCTTATCAATGGCCCGACCGGTTGAGCCCATGCACGAGATGGGCAGCGGGGCTTTCAAATGAATATAAATAATAAGATAAGATAAGATAAGATAAGATAAGATAAGATATCCTTTATTTGTCCCACACTGGGGAAATTTACAGCCTCCAGCAGCAAGAATGTAGGCAGAAAGAAGAAGAAAAAACAAGCATATAATAAAGGTATGTTAGATGGGCAGATTAAAAAGATCAATAGGTCGGTAGGTAGGCAGGTAGGTAGGTAGCTCAGTAAATGGATGGATGGTAGAGGCTGCTGTCAGGCAGATGAACTCAACTTCTTGTTCATTTTTCTTCCCCCCAATCTCCGCAGAGGAAGTCATCAACCGGATCATTGCTTTGACAAAGGAGCAGGGAGACGCTATCGACGGCAAGGTCAGTCAGTGGCCATCACCCAGATGCTAACAAATCTACTCTTCATTTCACATTTTACTCACTGACACATGATTCATCATCAATATTAAGCAGGTGGGTAGGCTACATACTGCTGCGATAAAAATAACACGCCCACATGTTGACTGACTAACATTATAGATCAGTGGAAAAAATATTAAATTTACCCAATTGTGACAAGGGCTCAACGCTGGTGATAGGTAGGTTAGGTAGGTATAGTAGCTACAGGTAGCTAGCAAAGAAGGTATTAGGTGGGGTAGATTGGTAACATAGTTCATCCATCCATTTTCTAATCCGTTTATCCTCATAAGGGTCGCGGACATGCTGGAGCCTATCCTAGCTGTCTTCGGGCAGCAGGCGGGGTACACCCTGAACTGGTTGCCAGCCAATCGCAGGGCAGGTAACATAGTTAAGCATACTTGAAGTGGAAAGATATATTCAATGGGTAGGTAGGTTGAAAGGGCAGATTACATGAGTATATTAAGTACAGAGGTAGGTTGAAAGGGGAGTTACATCAGTAAATTGGTAGGTAGGTAGGCCGGCAGGCCGGTTGCATGGGTTGGTTCGATGGGTACAGTAGGTAGGCAGGTTTAATGGGTAGGTAGGAAGGTATGTTAAATGACTAGATATATTAGATAGGGTGGTTAAAGAAGGAGGTTAGTTAGGTAGTTTGGATAGATATGTGGGTCATATGGGTGATTAGAAAGTTTGGTAAGTGGATTACCTGAGCAGAAAAGCAAGTTTGAAGTTACATCGGTAGTTAAGTTCTGAAGTAAGTTACATAGGTAGGTCGGCTAAATGGTTCGGCAGAACGGTTGTTAAATGGGTCAAGCGTTATTGTGATAAGGCAGCTGCACCACAAAGGAGGTGATAAGTAGTCATGGTAGTCAAAGTTCAAACTTCAGCATGCATGCGTGTGATATTTTTTAGTCCTACATCATGCATCATTGCCCGCTGTTGACTTTACAGCTTGTAAACAATGGCCACCCTTGAGGAGATTTGCATGAATGCTCATGTCGCAGCACGTTTATGAGAACTCACCGATAGGAAAGATTTTCTTGACTGACCTTTGAACTTTTTGCCTTTCTGGTTTTCTATGCAGATTAAAGACAACTCCACCCTGAGCAACTTCTTCCAGAGGATGTCATATTCGTCCTTCCAGAGGCTGGCCGATGCCTATTTGGAGAAGGAGGCCTCACCCACGCGCACACAGCCCACTGTCCTACCCACGGCACCCGAGCTGGTCAAGCTGGCCTTTATGTTGGACTTCACGGCTCGTATCGCCGGCCTCTCCCGCCAAAACGTTGGGCACATCACTGGCCTGGGCAACCGCTACCTGCAAGACCGATTTGAATATAAACAAGTAAGACATTATAAACCTGTTCTGGATCAGTTTCCAAACTTTTAGTGAGCCAAGGCATGTGTTTTACATGAAAAAAAAAATCTCACAGCGCACCATTCGACAAACATATCATGAAAAGAAAAGACAGCGGTCCTCCATATATTTGCGGATTTACCTAGAGATAAAAACCTATCCTCCATTGTTCACTGGCCAAAACCCTGTCTAAGGAAAAAATAGTAATTCATTGCCATTTTGTGGCATCCAAGGGAAATTCTAAACATTTTAGAGTCAATCAGACATTTGGCTATGCACGGAAACATGAGGATCACTATTTATTGAAAAAAAAATACGTCTCAGTGTACTCACAAATTTACGTACTCAGTGTGAGATCTGGGCCAGTTTAAATGAACTCAAAGCTGTTATTTTGCTGTATGAATGGCAACAGGTGGCTTTACATGTTATTTTCTGTGGAAGAGCATCTATTTTATTTTGCCAGTTATTGCATGTCATAGCTATTGTAGATGAATAAAGCAAGAATGTACGTCCACAATTATTTTTAGTATATAAAGAATGTTTTATACTAATTATGTAAAATTGGGTAATTTCGTGTATCACGTGTGATCATCTATTTTTATTTGTGGTCTCTTCTAGGCATGTTTGGGCCAGCACTGATGACGGAGGTGGTGACTATGCAGATGGTGGAAACATTTCCAGCAGTTCAGTTAAGATGAGGATGTGGTGCAAGTTTCCAACATGATTTTTGTTTTTGTTTTTTTTCATTTGTGTTTAATTATGCCGGAAGAGCATAATTTGCTGACACGGAAGCTTTGAGGACATTCCAAATTGAACTTCACCATATTGGTTGGATCTAATATTGGAGTGGAGTGGCGCTGCAGGGCTCTTGTGACACAAATGTGATTTTATTTTATTTTTTGTGCCACAATTGGAATGGCAAGGTATAAATGGAAAAAAAAAAAAAAGCAAAATCACAGACAATTAAGTCTGGTCGAAATATGCTGCATCAGAGGTCTGTAAAGGTGTGTATCATGAGATAAGCTAAATATTTGTGGCCATTGGCCATTGGAGTACAGCATCTATAGACCCTCATTTCAGTCTAAGACAACTAAATGCTATGCAATTATTAAATACTTGTAGTGTTTATGTATTATTGTTTACTTCCATAATTATGCTTGTGGAGCGATTGAATTGCAATATGGGCACCTGCAGGGTTTTTTTTGTTCATGTGTTCTGTCACCGTAAACACAACCATACATAGAAATTTTATTTTTCTATGTACTTATTTTTTTTTCTCTAAATAGACTATTTGGACACATTGTAAGCAGAGTAAAATAACACTTGGAAGGGAGGAAAATATTCGTCCATCCATTATCTGAGCCGCTTATCCTCACAAGGGGCGCAGTCATGCTGGAGCTGATCCCAGCTGACTCCGGGCAGCTAGGCGGGGTACACCCTGAACTGGTTGCCAGCCAATCAGGAGCAAAACATTCGGAGTAAAATTTCCTAAAAGTATTTTTAGTGTGGACAACAGGAGTACAATTGTTTCCCCGGCCACTTGAGCGGGGGTAAATCTTCAGAATAGATCAAAATCTCTTCACTCAAGAGTACACAAGGCTCTCAATGTCAAACATGAGCGAGTTCTCATCAAATAAAAGATCATTTTAATCGTTTGCAGTACAACGAATCCACAACATTGAGTAAAATGTTAATATTTTAAGTGTAAATTTTACTCTGTTTTGACTGGCACCAAATATGGTATTTTTAGAATGAAATGTAGTCTTCGAAATGTACCTGGAAATAGACTGGCTAATTTTCATCATGATGTGATGGCGTGTGTGCATGTAACATAATCATACAGATTTTATGCCAAACAAACAAAAAAATCTATTTTGCAAGTGACATAACAAGAAGTGGTACACACACTAAATTTGCTTTCGTGGGCCAGAAAAGAATGATGCAGGGGACCGTAACTAGCCCCTGGGCCTCGAGTTTGAGATTGCAACCTGAGCTACAGTTAAAACAATATATACGCAGTCTATGTGTTAGAAATGTGATGGTTTATTGATTTTGTTGAGAAACAACCCTGTGCAATATTGTTTACAATTCCACAATTTCACAACTAAGAAAGTGTTAGATGTTTGTGTTAGTCTTATTTATCAGAAGCTGAAATCAAATGTGAGATAGTTTGTTTTTAATGTGAATGCTGGCATTCATTTTGCAAATAAATTTTTTTTTAAAAAGCTATGTTGTCATTTTAGCATGTTGGACAAAGGTGGAGGGGATTAGCCTGTGTTGTTTTAGCCGATGCTAAAAAGCAAAGTAAGCCAATGAGAGAAAGACAAACAAGCGCCACACCTTTGGTCGACCTACCGGTAATTCATACCTCCCGACTTGTAAAAACAACATTGTGCGGCGTGGAAGCATGCAAAATGCAGTGCGGAAATTCCATTGTGAAAAGAACTTTAGCAACATTTGGTGTTGAATTATGTAACGCAGAGGCTCGCCACACCCCATCTTGGCGCAAACGCTAGCGTGTAATTAAGAGATGGAATGTGGCAGTCTGTCAGCATCAAGGCGGAAGCGTTTTCTGATGGATCCCACCTGAGGAACTGGTTCACCTCGCAGGCAGGCCAGGACAAGGAACACCTGAACATGCAGTCACACGAGATGCAAGTTCCTGCACGGAAACACACCTTTCATCACAATGGCGTCGAAACTGGCTGACAGAGCCCAATGAAATACTGCATAGAAATCTATAGAGGTGTTGAGAATTACTTTCTATATCCACTCTACAGTATAAAGCACAGGAATATGTTTATCTATATTTATGTTGTGTGGTGTTAATTTCAACCTGTGCATAATGGCACAGTTACTGGTGATATGAAATATTTTGTGCACTATCTGTTGCCAGGTACATGTAATCTGCTCAAGGATTTCAGAATCCCAAGTGCCGGTTTTGAAAACACACACACACACACACACACACAGATCACTGAAATGACTGTTAGAAATTAGATTTACGCTTCTGCGTCTTTGCAAAGGCTTGGTGATATATTTTTCCATCCTCTGATTGGTTTATGAATAGTATATGTTTACACCTCTGATTAGTTGAACCAATATGGGCTCCAAAGGACAATGTATGACATCATTCGAAATTATTTTTTAAAGCGCACATTTCAAGCAAAACTGGACTTTAGGGGTTTGTCAACCAATACCATTGCTGGACAGTTTGTTTCAACCTGGAAATCAAATTTTAGGAGCACTTTCAGAGCAGCATGTATGCTACAGCCATCCTATAGGCAGGAGAATATAAAGGTCTGCTGCGTCTGCATCAACATCTTTGGTGAGTACAACGTATTTAGTGTACGGAAACTTTTATTTCGCTAAATATTGATTGTGAGCTATATTTAGTGCAGAGGTTTAGCGTTGTGATGTATTGGAATATAAAGGTAACTGCATTTCTTGCTTTAATACAAATGGCGTTCATCCTCAAAAATGCAAAATGTTTCTGTCACTTCTTTAATGCCACACTGAGGAATAGATCATTTTTAATAATAATAATAATAATACATTTTATTTGAAAGCGCTTTTCATCACACTCAAAGACACTTCACAAGAGCTTAAAACACAGGATAAAAATGTGCACTTAAAACAAGCATACATAATTTACAAAAGCACATTGAGATGAACAAAAAGCAAAATGGGTAAAAGAGATTAAAAGGTATTAAAAGCATTGCAGAACAGATGAGTTTTAAGAGATGATTTGAAGGATTGGAGGTCAGTACAGTTGCGGATGTGTTGTGGTAGAGCGTTCCAGAGGGTGGGGGCGGCGACAGAGAAGGCTCGGTCCCCCCAGGTTTTGAGCTTGGTCACGGGAATGGCGAGGAGGTTTATGTTTGAGGAGCGGAGATTGCGGGAAGGAATGTATTGGTAAAGAAGGTCGGAAAGATAGGAGGGGGCCTGATTGTGAAGGGCTTTATAAGTGAGTAGTCAAGTCAAGTCAACAGTATTTATAGAGCACTTTCAAACAGCCATCGCTGCATACAAAGTGCTGTACATGGAGCAATTTAACATGCACAATAAACAGTAAGACAAATCGGTAATAAAGGCGGTAGAAAGCACCAAACAGTAAAACCAAGAACAAATCTAAGTCATGCTGAGTCGAATGCCAAAGAATACAAGTGAGTTTTGAGGACGGTTTTGAAGATGGGCAGCAAGGAGGCTTGCCGAATGTTCAGTGGGAGGTCATTCCAGAGAGAGGGACCAGCAACAGAAAAGGCTCGATCCCCTCTGAGCCTCAGTTTAGTTCTTGGTACTTCTAATAAGGTCTGGTCCACAGACCTGAGGCGCCGGGCAGGTGTGTAGGGGCGGATGAGCTCAGAGAGGTAAGGTGGCGCGAGATTATTCAGAGATTTGAAAACAAATAAGAGGATCTTGAAAATAACTCTAAAATGAATGGGGAGCCAGTGAAGGGATGCCAGAGTAGGAGTTATGTGCTCCCTCTTACGAGTACCAGTCAAGAGGCGAGCAGCGGCATTCTGGACCAGCTGAAGGCGCTTAATGGAGGACTGGCTGACTCCAAAGTAAAGGGCATTGCAGTAATCGAGCCGGGATGTGACAAAGGCATGAATTACTGTCTCAAAGTGTTCATGTGAGAGGAGAGGTTTTATTTTGGCCAGCTGTCTAAGGTGAAAGAAGCTGGATTTGACAACGGCACCAATTTGCCGATCAAGTTTGAAATCACTGTCCAGTTTAAGGCCCAAGTTTGAGACTGTTGACTTAAGATAAAGAGACAGGGGGCCCAAGTCTACAGGATGGAATGTACAAGGGCCACTGGGACCAAACAATATCACCTCTGTCTTCTTTTCATTGAATCTCAAGAAATTTTGTGCCATCCAGGTTTTGATTTCTTCCAGACAGGATAGGAGTGGTCTTAATGAGAAGGCGTCTTTCTTGCTCAGTGGGACATAGATCTGGCAGTCATCTGCATAGCAGTGGAAGGGAATACCATGTTTCCTTAAGATGGAACCCAATGGGAGCAGATACAGCGAGAACAGCAGAGGCCCCAGAATTGAGCCCTGTGGAACACCACATGACAGGGGAGCAGTGCGTGACTCAGAGCAGCCAAGGCTGACACAGAAGGTTCTGTCAGCTAAATAGGACCTAAACCACTCAAGAGCACTGCCACCAATGCCCACCAAGTGCTGCAAACGAGTCAGCAGAATACTGTGATCCACTGTATCAAATGCTGCAGTTAAGTCCAATAAAACTAGACACACGTGGTCTCCAGAGTCATTTGCCAGGAGGATGTCATTAGAAACGCGTAACAGGGCTGACTCCGTGGCATTCTGGATGTACTGTAGTTTATTGAGGAATTTGGAGGTTGTACCGTAGAGAATGCTATTGCAGTAGTCAAGGCGGGAGGTGATGAAGGCGTGGATGAGGGTTTGAGCAGCGTTGAAAGAAAGTGAAGGGTGGAGACGAGAAATGCTTTTGAGGTGGAAGAAAGCAGTTTTGGTGATTTGGGTGATGTGTTGGTCGAAAGAGAGGTTATTATCAAAAAGGACACCGAGGTTGCGACAGTGAGTGATTTTATGGACTGATGCCACCCCACCACCTCGGCTGGTCAGGCGGGGCTCGTCGATGTAGGTGTAACCAGGTGGGGTAGCTTGGTTGAGTGAGAAGTAGTCCAGGTGTTTGTGCCAGGTTTCGGTGATAAAGAGGAAGTCCAGGTTATTGTCAGTTATGAATTCGTGTAAGACGAGTGCTTTGTTGTTGAGTGAGCGGGTGTTAAATAGAGCCAGTTTGAGGATTTTGTGGTGTGTGGGTGACAGTGAGGATTGGGGAGTGGGCGGAGATTGGTATTTGACATCTTAAAATATTTTCTCTTGTTATTATAGTAGTGAGGGTGTCTGGCTGTGATGATGGATTGAATGGGGTAGATGGCAGCAGGATGAGACAGTGACAACTGGGGCCTGTAGGGGGGACTATGGCAAGCTGAAGTGCCGTGTGTTGGTAAAGTGGAGGAAGGGGAAGGTGCAGGTGTGTGATTTGTGACTAGTCAGCTTATGGACTGGTGGACAGCATGCTGGACATTTGCTGCCAGTATTCTGCTGTCTAGTTTGTTGGGGTGAAAACCATCCGCCTTTAAAAGGGATGGACGGCGCCAAAATATATTAAAATTGTCAATGAAGCCCACATTGTGTGTCCTGCAGGCAGTTAGCAGCCAGGTGTGGAGGCTAAGAATGTGTCTGAAAATGCCTATGCCACGGTGCGGAGAGAGTGGGCCGCTAATGAAAATTGATTTCCCGGTCGAGTTAAGGAACTGAAGAAGTTTGTTGAAGTGACCTTTGGTGATTTCTGACTGCCGGTGGGATGCATCAACGCATCGTACAATAATTCTATGGACAGATGGTGGGAGTGGGCTGGGGAGTTTTGCGAGGATGATGGGAACAGTGGCTCCGGGGAAGCAGTGTGTTGTTGCGTTGAAGAATCGGAGGTTTCGGGTTATGGAGTCACCAACAATCAGGGTGGTCGGAGGTAAAAGGGGGCGAAGTGGACAGGCAGGGGTGGGTGAAGGGAGAGTGGATCCTGGCGCAGGTTCAGTCAGTGGCGGTGAAGTGGAGGGGGAAGTGCGCTGGAGGAGAAGGGGTGGACAGGATTTTCTGACACAGGCTCGTGGGGGGTGGAGCTGGACATGGACCTGGGCTTGGGCTTGGCACCCAGTCGTGCCCAGGTGTCATCTGGATCGGCGAGTAGCAGGGAGTCTTCAGGTGCGGGATCGGGAGTGGTGGCCTTGTCAACTGCGGGAGAAGCAGGTTTGGCGGCAGCAGCTGTGTCGGTGAAAGATGGAGACTCTGGTTGTCCAGGACCGAAGATGATTGTGTCCATCTGCAGCTCAGCATCTGGAATAAGGTAAAGTGTGGAGATTCTCTGCTCCAGTTCAGCAATCTTCTCAGCAAGGCGGATGCAGCTGCTGCAGCCGGACGGAGAGGCAAGAGGAGGCATGTGTAGAGTATGGTGTCGGTCGACTGGTGTTTTGGCTAGCAGCAGGTGGTTTAGCTAGCAGTGGGTGGTCTGGTTAGCAGCGGGTGGTTTGGCTAGCAGCGGGTGGGGGGGCCTGGCCAGCAGCGGGCGGCCTGGCCAGCAGCAGGTTCTGCCTGCAGCAGGTCGTTTGGCTTCCACCGCTGAGCGAGTTGGTTCGTGCTCTCTCTCGCCGTTCGCCGTCACTCGGTAGCTCGCTAGCTGGTGCTCTTCCTCGCCGACTCGCCGACTCGCCGTCGCCCGGTAGCTCGCCAGCTGGTGCTCTCCCTCGTCAGTCGCCGTCGCTCGGCAGCTCGTTAGCTGGTGCTATCCCCGCCGACTTGCCGTCGCTCGGCAGCTCCATTTTTTGTACCTAATTCTGTGGAAGTGATGGTGTTATTAAGAGGTGGATTAGGTCACTTATTAAGTATCCACTGAAGGCCCAGATCCAAACTCAATGACCACGGCGGCAACTATTTCCTCAAACTTTTACTAGTGTGCGTGTGTGTGTGTGTGTTGGGCGGGGGGCTAATCTATTGCATGATTGATATTTGTTGTTGTTCATCATCAGTAAACGATCTTTGTATTTGTTACCTGACTCTATTAAGTACCAATGTTAAGAAATATTTACGTGATTGATTTGTGAACAAGTGAGCTGGATTAATCTGACATAAGATACCCCTCATGTGTGTGTATGTGTGATTTATTCCTGGCCAAATTTTGCAATACGTGCTTTTTTGGGGGGTGGGGGGACAGTGACGAAACGTAGGGAAAATACAAACATGTTTTCTTGTTGTTGTTGCTTTGTCATGTATTAGCGTGCAATGCACATTGTAATCCGTGAAGTTCTGAGCAGCCACCACCACACCGCACAAGCAAACAAACTACAAAGTGTGCTCACGCAGTCTCAGGTTGACAGTGACGTCTTAAATGGAAATATGTATTCTACGCTGTTACAATTCCAGCAATCGGTTTCTTGTGACAGCTTGAAGGAACAATGAAGGGGAGAAATAGCAGCTCTGACACCGCTGTTACATCACAGTGTGTGGTTGGTGATATGTATCATGACATAACTTCCTGTGGGGAAAAAAGGCTTACCAACCAAATGGTATATTATCGTTAATTATATTAATTGTTAACTGCATGGAAGACATTTTGATTTGACATCAGCTACTGAAACATTATTTTCTATTATCTAAAGCACTTGTTTTTCTGTTGTCAACCTTGACACACAGATTTCTAGATCTTTGAAATACTCACAATTAAATCTTCTCCTGAGGTTTATAGATAGTCTTTTATCATCTGATATGTTCTTCTCATTAGTTGAAGTAAAACACAGGTCGATGTTATGGCAATACTTGATGTATTCTTGCGTGATCAGGTCCTGAACCAAATTTGGGTCCAGACATGAAAATGACGTAGAAAAAAAAATACTACTGATCTGCGTTCTGAACAAATGTCAAACTTTCTCTGTATCTCAAGTGGCCCTTTACTGCACCCACCAGGTCAATATCGGTACTACAGAAGACATCTTTTGGTGGGGTGCGCTGCTGGGTCATCATCGTCTGTATAACCAGCATTATGTTTTATTTACTGTATAACCATCCATCATCCAAACCGCTTATCCTGACGAGGGTCACGAGCGTATTGGCGCCTATTGCATCTGTCTTTGGGCAGTATGCATCTTTAACATTTGTTTTTCCCTCACCGATTTGCTCAGAAAACTACGAAAGTGTGCAAACTCCATACGTGAAAAAAACCCAAAACATTTTAGAGTGGGTTGTCCTTCCAGCGACTTTGTAGTTCGAACAACGTGGCCCAGTTAAAAAGGTTTACTCCACATTGGCAGTTCCACATACAGTATATCCGTAGAAAACAGACGCGGCCACTCATAAATGTTAAACCGGTTCAGTATTTATAATGGTGCCATTATGTGCCATCAAAAGTTCAGCCAACCAATGGACTGCGTGATTTTATTTCCCTGTCATGTGTGGGGTCTCTAACACACACACACATCCATTAAGATAAAAAACAGGATGTGCATTCCCCACTTTAGTCTCAAGTTACGTTTTAGGGTGTAAAAGGAGTTTGTCATGTTCATGTGTCAGGACTAATAGAGAGCCTCTGGAAAAGTCTTAAAATTATATGGGAGGAGTGAGTAAAAAAATTAAATAAAATACCTGTACATGTAAAAAAAGGGGGGCTAAAACACTTCACTCTGTGTAAACCTTTTACTTTATTGCTTTTAGAAATAAAGGCAGATTAATCAAAGAGTCCAAAGCCCATGTCTTCATCTGACTCTTCCGATTCTTCCTTCTTCTCTTCCTTTTTCTCTTCCACTGAGAAAAAATTGTTGCAATGAACACGGTTTATATCTGTGTGTTCCCCAGAATAATACATACACAAGATAACCAGTTATATATACATACCAGCAGCAGGTGCAGCCCCAGCGCTAGCGGCCCCACCTGCAGCAGCAGGAGCAGCCACAGCGCCACCCGCTGGTACGGAGGCTAACTTAGAGAGGCCTGCAAGGGAAAGGTTTTTTTTTTTGGCATTTCCCGATACAGCATCTTCAAATTAATATATACTGTATGTATATACAGTAAATATATATATGAGAGACATTTACCTGAATTCATGACTTCATTGATGTTTTTCCCTTGCAGCTCACTAATGACCTGCACAGAAATACACCTGAGATTAAAAAAACAAAGTTTCTTAAATAAGGTGTTTACGGTCATTACTACTTACCGGTAAAAATGTTAACTTGGGCTATTCAGGAATAAATCAAAAATGTACTACAACTTCGGAACACCCCAATTTTATTTTGTTTTTCAGAGTCTGTTTATATACCTGAAAAAAATCCAAGTGCCATAAATGCTTGAAAAACTTGCCTTGGGGAATACTTGAAGAGGGTATTTAAACTTTATTGACAGATTTTCACTGTGGAGTCTGGAAGATAACCCCCCGTGGTGGAAGAGGATAACTTTGTATATCCTAAAGTTTGTAGTGGTTGTGAATATTGCAAAATTAACTGCATACCTTGTTTAAGCGTTCATCATCAGCCTCGATCCCTACACTGCTCAAAATGGCCTTGATGTCCTTGGCCGAGGGGCTGGTGTTCCCACCGAGCACAGCCAATAGGTAAGCGGCCACGTAACGCATTCTGTCAACAACAACACACATGATCCAGTTTAGCTGACATCTTCCTCCCACCGATAAATATTCAACACAATAGTTTGTATATCAATCAGAAATCATATCCTGGGAATCATAGTTACTTATTTTGACCAATTTTCAGAAAGAGTAAACCCTCACCAATTCGCTAAATTGCCTTCTTGCTATTTTCTCAGTATAAACATCTTGTCGTAATTCCACATCTTATTCCAGTGTATTTTTAATATTAACATCATGAATCAATGTGACGAAGGGATGAACATCTACATTTGTTTTGGCCTCTTTGCATTGAGATATGAAATGCTTTTTATGGCCAACCAGGTGTGGTTTGGTAATTACTGCACATCTGTCAAATTCTTACAATGAAGACATTGGTGGTTGAGGCTTTCCTCTTCGTAGATTGTTGAACCATCTCTACTTCACATCCCACACTGTCTGTAAGTGGCAGTGATCATCAACAAGCCTCTGGTCACTGAGGTCCTTGGTTGTCTTCAGAGGAGCATAATGCTTGGCACTACAGCGCTACACAAACTTCTGTGTGTCCAGGAAGCCATTAATGAGTGTCTTCTGACCTCCTCCTTTCTGCGACGTGATGACCTCAAGCTAAGATGACATGGTTGAATAACTCAGGACGCAGGAAACTGCAAACTGGACTCATCTTGTTTAAGACATTTCACCTTTAATCCAAAAGGCTTCTTCAGTTCTAAATTTCTGGTGTACAGTCAGTCACTCTATTTATGCCCCGGTAGGTATGCTCGCTGAGTGGTTGTCAAAAATAAGGTGTTTTTGCCCAGCGTGGTTTGGTGAAGCGGCCATTTGGCCACTCACTCTTCTTGTGGAATGAAGCAGACGATGAGTTGTGTTCAACCTCCTCCTGTGTTTAAAGGACTTTTCGAGTTAAACATAGATGGCCTCTTTTACATCTTTCAAACCAGGCACCTTGCCTCTCCAGAATTTGGGGCATTGTAGGGAAATAACCATGATCTCGGTAACTGAGAATCTACACAGACAACTCGGGCAAACTGACATGCCCCATCTTTGTATAGACACTTCCCAAAGGTGTAGATTTTTTTGTATGAACTTAAATAAATGTGAAAATTGAAGGAAATATTATGAAAAACTGATGTCTGAATGACGTAGGTTACAAAGATCTTTTGAATCTATCCCCCCCCCCCATCCTGAGAGGAGCAGTTGTTCGAAGTATGCACGCCCATGGACCTTCCATACTAGCCTGGCCTGACTAATGCTAGGTGTCACCGCCGACTAACATTTGTAAGCATCATTAAAAGGAAGACAATGTGAGTAGACCTTGTTGAGTGTATGGAGTATACACCATCAACATCTTTGTAGAAACGAGCGTAATAGAAGAATATTCAAGCGGTAAGAATGGCAGCATGGCAGTGGACTGTCTTCCGCGTCCTCCATTGCTGACACAAAACAAGTCGGCATTACGCCCCAGCTAAAACCTTGTTTATCGACCACGATAAGGAGGTATGGATGATACATTTCCTTAATAATTTTAACGTTTGCCTACAGCAGCGTACACAAAACAAATAATAGTGGTTTTCACTTACTTTAAGTCTGAACAGACACGAAACGTCGGTCACGCTCGGAAATCCGAAAGAGAGGGGGAAGGAGAGGGTGTTCCTCAAAATGTAAGATTGAGAATCTGCAATCCAATTGGTCCTTTTAGACGTCAGTAAATGCGTCATGATTTCTGTGTTATGCTGCACTCGCCGAACATAGGAAAACGGATGTTTCCCGACTTCCGACCGGGAAAACTTTGAACTGGGAGATCCGAATTGTGAAGTCGCAAAAAAAGATCCCGACTTTATTGGGTGGCAACAGTTAACATGGGGAATGAAGAGGCAGGACACAACAGCAGCAAGATGCAAAAGAACGAAACAAGGACAGGAGAAGAAGAGAAATTTTAAATCTAATTTATCATAAAATATACAGTATTTGCAATGTTTAATCTAATTTATCATAAAATATACAGTATTTGCAGGGAACCATGACTTAGTCTGCTGTATGAGTGGCAACAAATGAAGAGGAGTTGTTATGCCTGCCTCTTTATGACACTGGCATAGATAGAAAAACAACAATAAGAGTCTTTAAAAAATGCAATAATAATAGCAGTAATTAAAAATAACGCTGTGAATATAGACTTTCACTTTGAACTACAAGACGTGCGGTGATTGATTTTTCAGAGTCAACGCATAATGGTACTGAATCGAAAACTGTGTGCACAAAACCGAGAGCCGAACTGCGGATTTGGTGATCCATTCCACCCTGAAGTACAGTCCTGTACAGTATTCCGTTTTCCGGATTTCCTTCAAATGAGGAGAGTCAACGTGGTTGATAGGTCGCCATCTGCAGGGACAACGATGACATTGCACATGACACTGGTGTATGTGTGTAGCCAGGATTTTTTAAAAGAGGACGTACGGGAGCCAGCATCAAAGACAAGACGGCATTTGTTAAAGAGATAACCTGTCTCTGTTTTGCTTGAATGGAACAATTACTCTCTCGCCCCATCAAGACCAAGTGTTTGAGAGAGAAAACCAAGACCACGCGAGGAAGAGACAGTCAGTGGCGTTGCCACAGCTGACCAAGACAACGTCCTGACCGACCATGACTACTACATGCATCCTCATCACACAGCACTCGAGCAAAACATAACTCTGCGAGAGGAAATTGGTCATTTTAGGAGACAACAGGTGGAGAATCAGACTTTAAATCCAAGGTTCGGCATTCAGATAAAGACATGAGATTTCTTCACCAGGTAAGCCAAGTTAACTTAAAACGTTTTTAGTGTCATCGTGCAAAATGAACATGATCGGTGTCTTAAAATACACAAATATAAATATCATGGATCATTGACAATTAAATGTAACTTGTTGAAATTTATTTCCCTTGTGGAAATTTATTTCCCAAGCACTTGTCAAACTCTTACCCTTTTGCATTCATCAGTAGTTTTGAATTAGCACTTAGTGTCTAGAAGGTTGGTAACCCCTGTATGAGAATATCATTCCACATTGAGGTCAAACTTTTCAATTTTGTGGCACACCTGCTGAGTCTAATATTGACACAATAATTTATAAATTTTTTTATCAAGGTATTTAATATCTCCTTTCTTTGCTTAGGTCGCCTCAGGTGATCTACTGACGCGCTTCTGGGCGTTGATCATTACGCCAGCAGGTGATGTTGAGGAGCCCTCGGCAATAGCACATCTCAGGGTGCCTGTGGACCGTTGCATTCGACGGGTAAAGGAGCACACATCATTTGAATCTCAGATTCCGCGATGGCTTGATGTCAGCATGAATCAAATATACACTGTGGCATGTCTGCTGACAAATTACGAGAATGGACCTCTTGTTAAAGCACCGGCAAAGACAAGTTAGGAGCTTGACACTCTGGCAGCGCTTCCTCATGTTGTAATTTGTAATGATTGTAATGTATTAAAGTTTTTGATGTTTAATATTTTCTTGTTCTTTAGGTCTCCTAAAATCATGACTCAGTGCCATTTGTCATTGTGTGTAGAAGTTTAAATTTGACGATGAAAGTTGATGTTTTGGCTACTGATTCACCTCCAAAAGTACAGACATTGAAAAAAAGAATGTGGGATTTTTTTTAAACTGTCAACTACAGTATATACAATACCCATTTTAATAATTTGGCATTTGACACAACAAGACAAAAACATCTTCACACAAACATAGTTTCCTCCTTTTAAATCGAGCTCGAACTGAGAGGAAGAAAAAAAATCCCGTTGACTTTGTTGTTTTAAACCACAGGTGTCAAACTCAGGGCCAGACGGCCAGATCTGGCCCGCCACATCCTTTTATGTAGCCCGCCAAAGCAAATTATGTGCATCCACTTCATGTTTCTTGCTGAAATACCAAAATTGCAAACTGTCGTCACTTTTCAAAATGTTGAGATATTGCAAGCATTTTTGTTCCCACCCCCCTTTTTAAAATAAATGTAATAATATTTGAAAAAAAATGTTTTTATTGGCCTCTGGTTTTCAAAACCAATTTGTCATGCCGCCTACATGTAATATGAGACAGCTCTACATGAATGTGGGTTCATCGTTCTAACGGCCCTCTGTAGGAAACCATAGCTATGATGTGGCCCGTGACAAATATGAGTTTGACGCCCCTGTTTTAAACCAACAGATAAATAAAACCAGTCTATTTTTCCAAAGGAGGAGAAAGTCGAAATGTATTCAAATGTAGGGAGCAAAATTAAATAGTAAAATTAAATAGTCATCAGAAAAAAAAGTGCTTAAGTAAGAAACAGATACGCTTAACCGTAATAGTTTGCGACAAAGTTATGAAAGTGCAAATTGACCCAGTGTGGAGGACATATTTATTTCCCTGTAATAACAAGCAGACGTAAAAGTTATATTTACATCACATTTTTGTGGGAGAAAGTTATTTAGCAGTTTACTTGATTTTGTATACACCTAAAACACTCTTGCAAAATAACCGAGTAGTAATTAATTAATTAAGTAATTAATTCAGAGTTCAGCCAGCTCCTCGCCTCCCTCCTCAGCGAGGAGTCGGTCAAAGAGGAAGACCATGGCGTCGGACATAAACTTCGCAATCATCCTCACATTGGTCACATACCAAATTTTGTACGCGCACTCGGCCAATAGCACGAGCAGGAAGACGACCAGGAATCCGAAGAAGAAACGGTCGATGTAATAGTTGGCCTTCTCTCTGGAGCTCCACTGCTCCCACGGACGCGCCCGCCGGACTTCGTGGTATTTGCTGAAGTGCAACAAGGCCGCCTCAGCTTCGTCCACGTCCGTTTCAAGAGCCTCCGCATCCTGGCCTCCCTCTGCTCTGTGCGTGTCCGCCATTGCGCAGACTTTGAATGATGAACTTCTTGTCTGTTTACCACAATGAAAGCTTGTTAGAATTAAAAAAAAAAAAAGTCTCATTCATACTCAGGATGATCCTACCTAATAAGATTATCCCGGAAGAAGTAAGGAAGAAAAGATGAACCTGAGTTGAGGCCACTTTTGTATTGAGTGGTGTGAGAAGCGCGTTGAAGAAGTACTAAATGTAAGGCTCCTGGCCTCTCTAAGATGAAGGCTGAGGATTAGAACACACTCAGCACTTTTGAAATCCCTCATCGAGGATGAAGCTGGCAGATGGTGATACTGTAAAAGAGAGCCGTGTCATTGTGAGGGTAATGTTCAGTCGTATGAAAAGGGTTGGCAAGATCTCTGTCCAAAACATTTGGGTTTTGGTTTCAAATTAGACATGCTCGTGAATCAAGGTTGGGCTTCAAACAAGGAGTAGGGTTTTGAAATAAGGGTTGAGGTTTCAAACTCTGTTTACAAACCTACATTTGAGTTGAAGTTTGGATCAGGGTTTAATTTTGGGGTTCAAACTCTGGTTCGAAGTCTCTGGATTTTAAGTCTGGGTGAGGGTTTTAAATTATGGTTTGTGGTAAATATAAGCATTTTAAATGACATTTTTGAGCCTAATCAGTGTTTGAATGCAAATTACAGTTTGAAGCCTGGTTTAGGGTTTAGACATGGTCAAGGTTTCAAACGAGAGTTGGGATTTCAAACTCAGGTTTGAATTAGGATTGGGTTTCGAACAGGTTCGTGTTTCTAGCCAGTGTTCAAATTAGGGTTATGCTTTAAAATTTGAGTTTGAAGCAAATATTAGGGTTTCAAAGTAGGATTTGGGATTCAGACAGGGGTCAGAGTTTCCAAAGTCTGCGTGGGTTTTCTCCGGGTACTCCTGTTTCCTCTCACATTCCAAAAACATGCATGGCAGGCTGATTGAACACTCAAAATTGTCCCTAGGTGTGAGTGCGAGCGTGGATGGTTGTTCATCTGTATGTGCCCCAGGGTGTCCCCCACCTACTGCCCAAAGACAGCTGGGATAGGCTCCAGCACCCCCCGTGACCCTTGTGAGGATAAGTGGATCGGAAAATGGATGGATGGATGGTTTCTACCTGGGATTAGGGCTAGAAAAATTGGGCTTTTGGCCAGGGCTATGGTTTTAAAATAGGGTTTTGAGCCAGGGTTGGAACTTCAAACAAGGGATTAAGGATTCAAATGAGAGTGTTAAGCAAAAATTAGGTCTTCGATTTGGCTTTTAAAATAGCGTTCCAAGCCAGCATCGGTGTTAGTTCCTGGATGGCTTCCATCAGGGGTGTACCAAATGTTGCGGTTAGTGCGTCAGCTCATCAAACAAGTTTTGTGCTGCTGAACCCGGAGCCCACGTCAAAGCCAAGCCAAGCTGAGCTGACGCAGCTCGACAGCGCAGAAGAGTATGAATCACCGCAACGTGACGCTGCTGTGGCTTCATTCAAATGCGTCCGAGCCTTTTCAGTCGCCGACCTTCAGTCGAAGGACGTGATCCAGTTGCTGCATCCTGTAATCAACTGAATTGCTGCTAATAGACTTCATGCCAAAATGATGTCATCAATGACACTCTTGCAATTTCAAAACAGGATTTCAAGACAACTTTAGTTCTTCAAATAAGCGCTGGGCTTTGAAATTCGGGTTCAAACCTATGTTTGTAACGAAGGAATTGACATTTAATGTTTGTGTTTACACAAGGATAAATAGCAATGTTTTCTTTATTCTGGTAAACTTTTGTCAGCCCGTGTACATTTACTGGACACTTCATTCGGCACACCTGCATCTGAGCTGTATTTTGGTTTGGTTCTATATTATAATTCAATATGAATCGGCATTCAATCGTTTCAAAATAATTGCCAGACAGATGATGGAAACAGTGGACAGCAGGTGAACACGCCTTACGATTTTTTTTCTTTCAGCATTCTGACTGGGATTTATTGTGTGTGTATTTCAATAAAACAAACAATCAATGAATCTGTATTGAAATGAACAGTGTCAAATTTATTACACATAAATGTTTTGGTCTTACAGGTTAGCCTTTCACTAAAACAAAAGTAAAGGAGCTATGAATTGGTATGAAAAACTGTTTATCTACTTCAATTAGTTAACTTTTGGACTTGGAGTCTTATGACAGCTTCACAACCTTCTATCAAACAAGTTGTGGCATTCTTAGTCAGTAAATCATGAATCAGATTACATTAATAATGCAAAACAAATCTTATCACTTCAACATTTCATGTGCCATGAATCCATGATATGTAAACATGTTGACTGCACTTCTTCAGCACTGAATTTATCAAGACACCATATAAATAAATACATCACACAAATATATAAGAAATAAAGCCTGCTGACTGACCAAAACAAAGAGGTGTTTATTTATTTTTTATTTATTTCCAAATTGCAGCCTTTGCAATTTAAAAATTGGATTCAGCTACATTGTAATGTTGATTTGCATTGAATTAATTGTTTCTCAATACTATCAAATAACAGCTAATGGAAGTCCAAGAACCACAATTTGAGAGCCGCTGCTTTAATGTATCACTGAACGGACCCGCGTTCAAAGCTAAGAGCGCCTCATTGAGCATCCGCTTCACGCTGCAGACCTTGCGGCAAGCCCGCATCCACTTTCTCGGTGAGTGCCGGTGTGCTGCCTGGATATGGGCTTGCCCTTGCGCCACCACGGCACACCATGCAGCCACGCGCCACTTCAAACAGCGTGTCCCGGAAGCGTTTGATCCGGAAGGCATACACCAGAGGGTTGAGTGCTGAGTTGATGTGTGACATAAAGATGCCCGTGTACACGGCCATCTTGGGCGTGGCGAGGCCCGGGTGGAAGAAGTCGAGGCAGTTGACGATGTGAAGTGGCAGCCAGCACGCGGCAAAGAGCAACACCACCAACGCCAGTGATTTGGCTAGCTTCAGCTCCTTCCGGTAGTAGCGCTCACCGTCCGATGTAGCTTCGGCCCGCCGGTTGAGCCGCTGGCGGATGACGCGGAATATCTCGGCATACAGTACCATCATGACGGCCAGTGGCACCACCACCCAGCCGAAGAAGTTGAAGTAGACCATGTAGTCCATCCGCATGACAGCGGTGAACTCGCACACCATGTAGTCCGAGCCACTCAGGTTGCCAAGGACGTGCCGGTTGTTCCAGCCCACCATGGGCACCAGGCCTGCGAGGAAGGAGACCAGCCAGCAAAGGCACACGGCCATGTATGCGCGCCTCTGAGTCACGATGGTGCTATACCTTTTGAAATCACAGTCCGAAACCAATAAAACCATCAAGTGAGATATGGGGGAATGTAAAAAGACAGCTGCTGCCATTTAACAGACTCCTGCCAATGTCACTTATTTGGGCAGACATTTTAATTTTGCTGAAAGCCTACGATGCACAGTGCATTGATCGTTCAAAGGATATATGGTGCTCTGGAAGGCGTAAACAAGAGGAGTTGACTGCCTCTCGATTGATCATATGGGTAGAATGAGCTGATGTTTGCTTTTCTGATGATGTTAATAATAATAACAATTAAAAAAAAAAAGATCTTGACACGTCTTTTGAGACTCTCAAGGACACCGTACATGAATTAAACAACAGTTAAAAGCAGAATTATGCAGAAAAAACAATTAAAGCGCAGTGCAGTTACAGTGAGGAAGTGATCTTAAAAGTGTGTTTTGTGAATTTAAAAGCGGTAAGAGACTGAATTTAGTGGTCAGGTGGCAAATAATTCCCGAGCAGAGGAGCAGAGCCGCTGAAGGCCCTGCTCCCCATGGCATTGAGTCTGGCAGATGGAGCGGTCAAGTGCATAAATGGAGGAGGTCTATCTGCGATTTATCCATTTTGTATTTATATTGCACTTTATTGAACGGTGTTTGTTTGTTTTTTCTTCTTTCTTCTTTCTGCCTACATTCTTGCTGCTGGAGGCTGTAAATTTCCCCAGTGTGGGACAAATAAAGGATATCTTATTTTATCTGAGGACACACACTGGAATGGGGATGCAAAGATTAGACAGGTATGAAGGGACAAATTGTGAATGGCCTTGAAGGTATGAAGGTGCAGCTAAAATTCAATTCTCAATTGTCCAGGAGCCAGTGAGGTGAAAAGACTGTGGACAAGGATTGACGCAGTTGGGGTTATTGGGGGTGAGGGAAAGCCAGAGTCGGTTGGTAGGTGGAAGTCGGGTGAACGGGTCATGTTATTGGTATGGTTGTAGAATTATATCACGCTGTCAGGGGTGACACCCAGATTCTTAACCTCAGGGAAAGGGGAAACTAGGTAGTTTGACAACTGAGATGGAGAAACTGCCAACTTAGGAAAATGTTGTATACATGTTGTATCAAACAGAAAAATTTCTGTTTTGTCACTGTTAAGCTTCATGAAGTAAGAGGTGAACCATGTGTTGATTTCTAATAAACAGTAGGTCATGGAGGAGGAAGGAAGTAATATTCAAGGAGAGGTAAAGCTGGGTCATCAGTCATTTTCCGAACCGCTTTATCCTCACTAGGGTGCTGGAGCCTATCCCAGCTGTCATCAGGCAGTAGGCGGGGAACACCCTGAATCGGTTGCCAACCAATCGCAGGGCACACAGAGACGAACAACCATCCACGCCCACACTCACACCTAGGGACAATTTAGAGTTTTCAATCTGCCTGCCATGCATGTTTTTGGAATGTGGGAGTAAACCGGACTACCCGGAGAAAACCCACGCAGTGTAAAGCTGGGTGTAAAAGCATATTAAATTTATGGAAAATGGTGCCACGAGGGATGAAATAGATTATGAACATGAGGGGGCCCAGGACAGAGCCCAAGGGCACATCTGAAGTAACTGGATGGGGGTCGTATGAAAAGAGCTTTAGCTGGAACTGAATGCGGTCTTGGGGGTATAAGTGGAACCAGTTGAGAGCGGGGTGGACAATGACGATGGAAGAGAGTCTATTGAAGAGGATGGTGTGTGAGACGGTGATAAAGACCACACTCAGATCAAGGAGGATGGAAAATTAAATTGATCTGTAACGAAGAGATCAGAAATAATTTTTAATAGGGCTGTTGAAATGCTGTAAACAAAAAAAACGGACTGAAACGGCTTGTAAAGGCTGCTGTGCGTAATGACAGTGGAGTTGAATGGTGTTAAGACATTTTGAATTCATGGACATATTGATGTAGCTCTTGGTCAATATTTTGTTTTATCATATTGAGTTAAAACATGGAGCAATGGTTTCTTTAAGATTTAATACATTTACACATCATATTATTAGTTTTTTTCATACATATTTTATGGCTCTGTGAAAGCTTGTGGTGATGTGTACGCATATATGGTGTTAGGTTACATATCACAGCTGACTGTCATTTGTGTAAGGTTACATATCACAGCTCACTGCCATTTGTCATCTGTCATTTCACCTGATCCATCAAACAGGAGCACACAGCCCATTGGTTTATGACGTGTGGTCATTTGTTTAATAAACAAAAGCAAAGACAAACATGAGTTGTAACAGTGTGTGCTTTCTGGTGAGCCTTTTCGGAGGGCTCAAATCAAACTATCCGAACAAATGGTGACAAATCTTTCTGGGACTTTAGAAATAAATGATCAAATGATCAGTCAAAGCAAATGAAATGATTGTGAATGAAAACGAGCAACTGGATAACCACTGACGAGAATGAAACAGCAAGCACTCCAAGCCATGGTTGGGGTTTTGAGTTGGGCTTTCCAGCCTGTGAGTGCTTCATGTTGCTGTATTAAAAAAGGATAAGGTTGCAAATTAGGGTTTCAAGAATGAGCAAGGGTTTCAAGTTGAAGTTTCAAATTAGGCTTTTCAAAGTTTTTTTTTCCCAGAGTTTCAGGGCTAGGGTTTCAAGACAGGGTTTTGAAATTAGGACATACAGTAACAATTACAGCTTCAAAATTAGGTTTGGAAGCCAAGGTTCTGTTTTCAATTTAGGGCTTCAACCTTGTTTTAGGGTTTCATATAAGGGTTAGGTTTTCTAATTAGAATCAGAAATCAAGGTTAGGGGCTTAAAATAGGATTAAGGTTTCAAATGAGACTTTCAAGACTGGGTCAGTTTAAAATTATGTTTTCAAGACGGAATTAGTGTTTAAAACAAAGGTTAGCGTTTGAAATGTATGTTTAAAGCCATCATTGAAGTTTCAATTAAGAGTTTAAAGTCAAGATTTGGGTTTGAAATTAGTGTTTGAATCCAGGGCTAGGATTTTAATTGCGATTTCAAACTGAGGATTCTGTATCAAATTCAAATTTTAAACTGGAAATTGGGTTTTAAATTAGGGTGTCAGACAGTTTTTGAGCCTGCGAGTTTCACACGAGGGTATTGATGCCAAATTAGGGTTTCAAACTAGAGTATGGTTTCCAAATTTGGATTGGGAATTAATGTTATGGTTTCAAGACAGGATTAGGGTTCCAAATTATAATATTAAGTTCAGAACATTCCAATCAGTACAACATCGCTTCACAAGTAATTGGAAAACTTGCAGGATGCCAGGAAACATAATAGAAAACCCAAATCATGGTGAGAGGAGCAAACATGCGGGCAGCTTTTTTTTTTCCCGTCACCTGATGGGTATCTTGACTCTCAAGTAGCGGTCGATGGCGATGGCCAGCAGCGACAAGATGGAAACCTGAGTGATGATCACCAGCAGGCAGGACAGGAACAGGCAAGTGTAGAACCGCGTACTGATACCCAGGCTGATGGTGACGGCCAGCGGGATGACCAGGATGCCCACCGCAATATCGGCCGCCGCCAGGGATACGATAAAACAGAAGGTGGTGTTCCGCAGGTCCCGGTTCATGCAGACCACTAGCACCACCAGCACGTTGCCCACCACCGATGCCAGGGCGATGGCCACCTCCACCGAGACGTACACTGTGTCCGCATGCTCCCGGACCTTCACCTCAGGAAAGGAGGCCATGGTTCACCCCTATGGATGCGAATGGGCTAAACTTCTGGCTTCCACTTTTCTCGTGTCCATCATGTTCTTATGTTGGAGATGCCGAAAGCAGGCTGCACAGATTCTGCAGCGTTATCTCTGTCGCTCTCTCAATACTGTTAATGCAGGCCAGTGACTGAGGGGAGGGACGCTATTTTCTGCAGTAGTAGTTAGAATTGTGTGTGTGTGTGTGTGTGTGTGTGTGTGTGTGTGTGTGTGGGTGTGGGTGGGTGTGGGTGTGTTCTCGGAGGATGTGGTCTCAGAGTAATTACAGGGAGGATGCTTTTTGGCAAGGCTTTTTGGATATAACTTATAATTGGTGATGGATGCATTAGCGTTGATTGCTACGCGCAGACACATAACGATAAGCAAGTGAGGCTATGTCGAGAAAGTATATACTGTATATATATATATGTATATACAGATAGATAGATAGATAGATAGATAGATAGATACTGTATGTATAGTTCATATATTTTATTACCTTATTCACTGAAAAAAACATTTCAATACAAAAATGAAGAAACACATTCAATTAACCAATTTTGGGACCAAAAAACCCCCCAGCAAAATTAAAGCAGCTAATGTTACAGGACTCTTGATAAACCAAATGTTGGGTCAGTCAATTTACAGAACAGAGAGTATAGTCCATTCCTGCTTTATAAGCTCATATCAACAAAAATGTCTTCTAACATATTTTATTTTGCCATTCCGAAAACAACCACCAGGAGGTGGTAGAGCTGTTGATTTACGTTACAACATCCCCAATGAACACAGCATTCTTGATCCCTTGACTATTCTTGTTCAGCGCTTTTCTACCTTACAAACTCGAAGCGCTTAACACTGTTAACTGATTTACCTACTGATGGAGCAGCATCAGGAGAAATTTGGGGTCCAGTTCCTTGCTCAAGAACACTTTGACTTGGTCATATTTGACCAGCCCCCAAATCCCCAATCTCTGGGTTGTGATACCTCTCTCGACCATTGAGCCATGCTCAGAGCAACTCCATCCACCCATCCATCCATCCATTTTTTGATCCACTTTATCCTCACAAGGGTCGTAGGGCGTGCTAAAGCCTATCCCAGCTGTCTTCGTGCAGTAGGCGGGGGACACCATGATCTGGTTGGCAGCCAATCTAATGGCACACAGAGATGAACAACCATCCGTGCTCACACGCACACCTAGGGACAATTTAAAGTTTTCAAACAGCCTATCATGCATGTTTTTGGAATGTGGGAGGAAACCGGAGTACCCGGAGAAAACCCACGCAGGCAGGGGGAGAACATGCAAACTCCACACAGAGAGGCCGAAGCTGGAATCGAACCCAGTACCTCTGCACTGTGAGGTCGACGCGCTAACCACTGGACCATTGGGTCGCCTTTCAGTGCAAGTCAGTTTTATTTATAGAGCACTCAAACAAAACTGCAGCTGAAACAAAGTGTTTTCCACGAATAAAAATACAACACAGAGCACAGAGTACTTGAAATCACTAAAACAGTCAAGTAAATGCCGCTTATCAGCATTAGTTGAACCATTTTAACTCCTCAGCGGTTCATGTACTCCACTGTTTGTATATGGTGCAAGCCTGCAGAGACACAAAATGAATACCATCCCACGGCTAGTGCCACTTATGAAAAGCTAACAATGTTCTGTCCATCCAACGAAACTGAATGCAGCTCTGCCTTATGTTTTGACAATGCAAGCAGAAGTGTCACATCGGTGGGGGATGTGGGTGACTCCGCATGATATTTGAGAAACTGTAGTCCTGCGGTATTTCACTCTTCTGCGCCCACACTCCAAATGAACGGTGCTTGTGCAAGTGTATGTAAATTCACCACACTGTGACCGATCAATGGGGACAAAATGTAGATCAACCCGCTTAGACATCCATCCATCCATTTTCTATTGCCTATCTGGGGTCGGGTCGCAGAGACAGTAGCTTCTGCAGTGAAGCCCAGACTTCCTTCTCCCCAGCCGCGTCTTCCAACTCATCCCACGGCGTTCCCAGGCCAGGTGGGAGACATAGCCTATCCAGTGTGTCCTGGGTCGTCCTCGTGGCCTCCTGCCAGTGTGACATGCCTGGCACACATCTCCAGGGAGATGTCCAGGAGGCATCCAAATCAGATGCCCGAGCCGCCTTATCTGGCTCGTCTCAATGTGGAGGAGTTGCTACCACGACAGACACAAACCACTTTTTGGCCACAATTCCGATTGGTCGCCTCAACAACAGAGGCACGGAACATGGTCCACTCAGACTCAATGTCCCCCGCTTCCCTGGCACGCTCAGACAAATTTTCAGAAAAAGGGAGACAACAAAAGATTTTTAATTTACACTTGATCGGTATACAGGCACTCTAGGAAACCACAGACTGTATACGCACATGCATTTAAGGAGTACATTTTCCATAATATGACCACGTTAAGCACGTAACGGCACATTGTTGTTCATACTGTTGCTACTTTGGTTGTTGTCCATAGTCTGGCTAGACTGAGAGCCTTGGAGCTCATCCCCGCATGTGAGGCACCTCCGCCAGATCTTCAGGTATGCCGTCCTGATCTTGTGTATCTTAAAGGCATACACCACTGGATTCACAGCAGAGTTGGCATGAGACAACAGAATGCCCACATGAAAAGCGCTCGCCGGCACTGCGGCCAATTCAAAGTAGGCAACGCAGTTCAGCACGTGCAGCGGGATCCAGGAGAGGGCGAAGAGGGTCAAGACCAGGGCAAGAGAGCCTGCTAGCTGCCTCTCTTTCTTCAGGTAGATGTGAGATCTTGCCTGGGCCCCGTTGCCCGGCTTTTCTTTGAGGTTGCCACGAATGATGCAGAAAATGTAGCCATACAGTGCCGACATGACTAGTAGTGGTGTCAGGCTGCAGAGGAAGAAGTTGAAGTAGACCAGATAGGACATCGGGATCACGGCGATGAACTGGCAAATGAACAAGGAGTTGGGAGACTCTGGGGAGGTGGTGTCTTCGTTTTGCCAGCCCAGCATGGGCGCGAAACTCAGAGGCAGAGCGACAAGCCAACATGCAGCAACCACAGACCATGAATGTCTTTGTGTTACCGTCCGTTTGTACCTGCAAACAAGACAGTATGGATGTTTCATTAGCCTGTTTTCAGGATCGTAAAGCAATATTTAATATTGATGTGTGTTGTCGCAAATAACTTAGAGTAGTGGCAATTGCAATAGCCAAAGCTAGCGAGACTAAGCACAATTTCCATCACCATCATCTTAATTTCATTTTCTAAGACCCACACAGATATACGAAGACTGTGTCAGCGGCCTGACATTTCACTGTTACACATTGTGCTATTGCATGGTGTGGGCAGCAGACAGGCAAGTCACATTTACTTGGTACATTGGCCAATTGAAAAAACAGATTCCAAAAACATGTGATTAGTGATCAGTCACCCTGAAGTGTTAGATGTTTACGCAGAATAGTAAAATCAAATCTTGGACTAGTCGACAAATAGGTTCATCATCTTGCCAGCGCTCCCACTTGGCACAGTAAACTGTGCGTTTAAAAAAAAGTTTTCTCCATCCAATGCATGAAACATGAAGTGCATGGGGGAGCCCAAATATTATTCACACCTTATAGACAGCACTTACTTTGCTCTATATCAGGGGTAGGGAACTCCGGTTCCTCAAGAGTCATGTCCTGCCTGTTTTAGAGCTCTGTCGAAGCCTGAAATGATCATTACCAATTGAATCAGATGTGTGGGAGTAGGGAGAGATCCAAAACAGGCAAGATATGGCTCTCGAGGAATCTGAGTTCCCTTCCACTGATCAATATATTTGGATTTATTTGTATAGCGCTGCTGCTTCCAGTCTAGTCTCGAATGGCGACTTTTTCGACAACCACTCACAAATATTAGACAATATTTACAGTACATTTAGATAGACACGACAGCTGCAGTGAATAAGGCAAAGTCAAGCTATTATGAGTATATCTCGTTCACTTGCTCCTTTGAGACGCATCATCAAGCTCGAACTCACTGGATGAATACCAAACCATTGCTTTTGATTGAACAACGTATTATGTCATTCTAACTCAATTTTACAAATGTTTTTTGCCCATTTTATGGCTGATACAATGGTCAAATCCAATCCCTAGTGGATGTGCTGATATATCTCAGAAAGAAAAAATGGAATATGGATCAACCCAATTGATGTGAAATGATGTTTTTAGAGGTTGTTGTCGGCCGAAGACATACATTTTAGTGGGAAATGATTGCAATTTGACATATTAAACGACGTAAGCTTTTGTTTTACGCTTATGTTGAGTTTCAGTTGTAGCTACAGGTACTTGAAAGGTGATTCTGCACTGTCCTTGGCTCTTAATTACAAAAACGTATTTGTTGCATATAAGCCTGTGGACCTATCGGTAATTATTTTCAGTAAGGCCATAAATGGCTGTTTGCAGATAGGACTGGCCATCATCCATCCATCCATCCATTTTCTGATCTGCTTTATACTCACACGTGCTGAAGCCTATCACAGCCGTCTTTGGGCAGTAGACGGGGGACACCCTGAGCCAGTTGCCAGCCAATCGCAGGGCACACAGAGACAAACAACCATCCGCGCCCACACTCACACCTAGGGACAATTAAGAGTGTTCCATTCACCTGTCATGCATGTTTTTGGAATGTGGGAGGAAACCGGAGTTCCCAGAGAAAACCCACGCAGGCCTGGGGAAAACATGCAAACACCACACAGGAAGGCCAGAGCTGGAATCAAACCTGGTACCTCTGTACTGTGAGGTCGACGTGCTAACCACTGCCCACTGGGCCGCCCTGGCCATCATCCATCCGTCCATTTTCTGAACAGTTTATCCTTAATCAAGCAAAATCACATCGCCGTTTCTTTGTTTTTATTGACTTAGAGATAAACAATTCAACATTAGTATTTCGCAAGTCAAAAATAGCTACTTTGATAAACTAAAATAATTTAAATATTTATCTTTCGAAATCGCCACCTAAAATGGGAGGGCAAAACCACCTACGATTGATGTGTCTGTCTCCTTCTACCCTTTGTCACATCCCGGCTCGATAACTGCAATGCCCTTTACTTTGGAGTCCGCCAGTCCTCCATTAAGCGCCTTCAGCTGGTCCAGAATGCCGCTGCTCGGCTCTTGACTGGTACTCGTAAGAGGGAGCACATAACTCCTACTCTGGCATCCCTTCACTGGCTCCCCATTCATTTTAGAGTTATTTTCAAGATCCTCTTATTTGTTTTCAAATCTCTGAATAATCTCGCGCCACCTTACCTCTCTGAGCTCATCCGCCCCTACACACCTGCCCGGCGCCTCAGGTCTGTGGACCAGACCTTATTAGAAGTACCAAGAACTAAACTCAGGCTCAGAGGGGATCGAGCCTTTTCTGTTGCTGGTCCCTCTCTCTGGAATGACATCCCACTGAACATTCGGCAAGCCTCCTCGCTAACCATCTTCAAAACCCTCCTCAAAACTCACTTGTATTCTTTGGCATTCGACTCAGCATGACTTAGATTTGTTCTTGGTTTTACTGTTTGGTGCTTTCTACCGCCTTTATTACCGATTTGTCTTACTGTTTATTGTGCATGTTAAATTGCTCCATGTACAGCACTTTGTATGCAGCGATGGCTGTTTGAAAGTGCTCTATAAATACTGTTGACTTGACTTGACTTGACTAGTGAACATGTAGTGTCAGAACTGGAATTTTGAGTGTGAAAATGCATGCTATGGTGTAGCAAAACCATAACCATGGGATTAGGGACAAGTATCACCATAAATCATCAAAAACAGTTAATTTGGTGTGCTTGTGAATTTTGCTGGTTCTGGTGGGTCCACTTAGCCCCAATGCAAGTGGATTGTAATGCAAAAAACAAAAAAAAAAGACAATTTTCTCGATATACATCATCGTCCTGGATGAGTAGCATATTAAAATTCAAGTCATTGTGGTACATTAACATGCTTTTTTTCCCCTGATATTTTTCATCCTTATATCATCCGTCCATCCATTTTCCAACCCATTTATCCTCACGAGCCTCACTGGCGTGCTGGAGCCCATCTCAGCTGTCTTTGGGCCGTAAGCGGTGTACACCCTGGTTGTCAGGCAATTTTTTGATGATGAAGATGATGATTATTATTTTGTAAGTTTGAATTATGTTTTTTTTTATGCCAATAACAACAACAACAACAAATCTGCCTCAGCAAGATTCATTTTGACCACCCTCTTTAAGTTATAAAAATGGTTCCTAAAGAATTACCGTTCCTAAAGGGCTACCGTTTTTTTTTGGCTTTATTTTTGATGTGTTTTTTGTTTCCATGTAATTTGGCTAAATGAAGTAACCAAAGTATTATATACAGCTGTTTGTATGATACAGTACGATTGTTCACCAAGGCAAAGAACTAGCACAATACTAAACACTCACTATTGTTAAAATAATATCTCCTCAACAGATCGAGGTAGTAATTTGGATTTGTACTTGTAGCTTCTGAGTTATCATTCTTTGAACTTTACTGACATTCAACAATTGTTCAGAAGTCCTGCGAAAACACATTAAATAATTATTTTACCTGAGTGGGACGTACACACGGAGAAAGCGGTCCAGCGAGATGGCCATGAGTGATAGAATGGAAACCAGGGTCAACAGGATGACCACGCAGCTGATGAAGAGGCAGGTGCGAAAGGATGTGTTCACCCTGCCGTCCACCAGCACGGCCAGCGGGACGGCTACCAAGCCCACTGCGCAGTCAGCTACCGCCAGCGACACGATTAAACAGAAGGTGGGCTGCCCGATGCTTTTGGTCGTCTGTACGGCAGCGATGACCAGAGTGTTTCCGAGGACGCAGCAGACGGCGATGAGTACCTCCAACGAGGCATAGACCATCTCGCCTGCATGCATCACGTCTCCTCTGTGGTTCACCATGCGGTATGGTGACACTTCGATCTTCATCTCGGGCTTGAATGGTTTGAGGAAGTCAAACGTGCTTCTTCCTATTTCTGTTAAGGCTGACACACTTTAACCCTGATGAATGTGATTGTGCTGTGTCAGGAAGAGGCCCCTACTTTTGTTGGTTTCTTTGCTTTAAGTGCTGTGTATGAGCGAATGAGTCACCACTAAGGTAAATTCAAGCCATAACCAAGGGAAATGGAGACAAATCACACCATAAATAATCATTAACACAGTTAACCACACCGTAAGATCAGTTTCAGACATTTGTTCCGTTGTCCCTTCTGTTTGAAGATACTTGCAAAGACTGAGACGTTTTGCCGCCCTAGATTTGCTCCCCCCCAAAGCGTCTCAATTGCTAATACAGTGAAACTCCTCTACAACGAAATCATCTTTGCAGCAAGAAATTTTTCACAACAGGGGGTTTGCACTGTAGCAAATTTGATCTCAGATGTAAACACACACACACACACACGTATGTGTACACGCACACACAAACGTATGTGTACTCTTTATTTTTATTGCAATAGTGCATAAGTATGAGCATACACCTATTTGACACTTCATATTGTCAGTGTAGAAAGAAAAAAAGGGAAAGAAATTGCAAAATTTGCGATCAACATTCACTTTCACTGACATCAATTTCTTGGATAATGTCTTTTATTTTGCTTCCTCCGTTTTTCATTTTGATCATTTTTACCCTCTCTTCTTGTCTTAGCTGCTTGACATCCAAAGGTCCGTTTTGTAGCCATTTTAGCAATGCAACGTTTTTGTTGTGTCTGAAACGAACAATATCAAATACTTACTGGACTACTGCGCATGTGTAAACCAGTGTGGTGGTTGCTGTTGCCGTTTCCGAACGAAGCAGTAGAGGTCGCTGTTGGATTAGACTTCGTTGTAGTGAAATTCGTCGCGAGGCAAGATAAGAGAAAAAGATTTCGTATAACGCCAAAGGTTTTTTTTTGGTTGTATGGGGGGGGGGGGGGGAGTGGGAATGGTGTTAATGCATGAAGATTGTTTCACACTAGGGGGTATTTTCGCCCATTTTGGTTTCGTTGTTATGGAGTTTCACTGTATGTTGCCCAGTGACGCACTTCAGCATTGGGCTTGAGTTACCCTCCCCTATGAGAACTGGAACAGTTTCCTTTGCACCCGTCATCATCCAGCGCAGTTATGTTCCTGAGTTATTATTACCAAGCACAAGCCTGCCAACTTGCAAGCTAGCTGGCGGTTAGCCACCTCTCCTCGTGCCGTGTAAAGCACCTCGACGACCTTGTGGGATCTATTCCAGCAGCTGGAGGCTTTAATTGGATGTGTTTTTGCATCTAAAACGTGGGATGTCGGGATGTGTAGGCATAAGATGCTACACGAGTTAGCATCCATTCGGACACGCCCACGGCATTAGAGCAGTGAAAAGGGCTGGATTAGTGGGGTTTTTTATTTTAATCTCGCACATTCAGCAAGGTTGTTAACATTTTTCTCTGTGGTGTATGAAATTTAGCAGACAATTATTCTCACAGCAATTTCATAAGAAATCATTTTTTACACGGGTGACAATTTTTATTGTGGTGTCAGTGGAAGGCTGAACTCAATATTGAACACACATTTCCTGGCATTTTGGCCAAGTGTATGCTTCCAACTTGGTAGGAAGCCACTTTTTCTTTAGCATGACCAAAGGACATTGCATAAAGTCCTTCCACAAGAGATTAAGGTTTTTTTCCACTTCTGTAGATGGACTGTTGGTGTGTCTAAACACTTTTGTCCACACAAGGCATAAAGTACCAGTGGTGATTGTCTCATGTGATCTCATTTGAAGAAAACCCACATATGTGTCTCTCGTGTGTCTGGGACCATTTTGCAAACACACGCAAAAATAAAGACCTCAACTTCTATGTTTTCAAGTGCCAACTTTCACATCTCATGATGGTTTCTCTTCCGGTTACACTTCTCAACAGCGCGCATTGAACACCTCTGGAATTACTGTCACTTTTACTTACACAGTCTTTTTTGCCTGAAATGTATCGCTCACTGCAAACAAACGAATGTGACATCAAAAGTTCGTATGTAAACTTTTTTTAAAGGGTAATATTGAGGAGGACAAAATGGAACTTGCAGTTTAAGACAGGAAAGGCAAGGCAGCTTTATTAACTGTATATGGTGCATTTCATCCACAAGGTAACTTCACATTCTTAAGGGTACAACGTTTAAAAGCATTAACAAAGAAAGAGTTAGACATTTAAAAGAAAAAAGTAAGTTACAAAGATAAGAAAACCTTTATTTGTATCACAATGGAGAAATTCCCGATTTACAGCAGAAACATTATGAAAGGGAGAAAATAAAAGACAAAAGTATATAAATATACGCATTTTAAAAATGGGTAAGTGAGGGTGAGTCCAGGACTAAAATGACTAAAAGAACATTCACGGGGACAATGAAGATTTTTGAAAAAACATATTTTAAAACTACTTTAAAAGACCTTAATCCTATGTATGTCTGCTTCCATCTTTTTTGAACGGGTTACATAATCACTGTAAAGTCCTCTGTGCTGTAACACGCTCCTGTTCATTTTGAACTTATGCCAATGGACTGGTTGCACACTGCAGCACAGTACAATGGTTAGTGGCTAGCCCGTAACTCTCGATGGAAGAATGTGAAACCTGAGGTGAGGTGTGCCATCTAAATTATGGCAATACTTGACGACACCATATGCCATTTTTAGAGCGCAACAGACTAGAAAACAAGTACAATATTGAACAGTAGTGTGTTAAAGCATGGAACACGCCACAGTGATTATGTAAACCAGTCAAACATGTCCAGTATGGCAGCGTACAAAAGATGTCATTATTTCAATACTTATCCTTTTTTTCAGGGACTCAGCTACTATTGATATTTGCATTTTTAACGTTCCTATAAGTCGGTGATAGTGTAGTGGTACACTCGCCTGACTTGTGTGCGGGCAGCGTGGGTTCCGTTCCCACTCAGTGATGGTATGCACGTGGGTGTGCTTGATTGTTTGCCTCTATATATGTGCCCCGTGACTGACTGACGACCACTTCAGGGTGTAGTCCGCCTTCTGCCCGAAGTCAGCTGGGAGAGGCTCCAGCAACTCCCCGTGACCCTGTTCGGGATAAACGATATTGAGAATGGATGGATGGAGGTTCATACACACTGCCTAATGGAATGAAGGAAAATGAATTTTGAGTCGTTTGTTGCTTTTAAGTCGACACTGTAGCTCACTGGGAGCCAGTGTGAAGCATTTAGGAGAGGAGTAATATGTTCTGATCTCTGTGTTGTCTTTTCAGAACCCAACCTGCAGCGTTCTGCAGCTATTTGATGCTCTTTTGAGTGAGTCAAGTCAGAAGATCGTTGTACTAATCAAGTCTACAGATGATAAAAGCATGGATACGCTACTCCCTGCGTGGAGCATGCAGCCCTTCACTCTGCATTTTTTTCAGTTGGCAGAAGGCTCTTTCAGTGATTGCCTTGCTATGACTCTTGACAGTCAGATCCAAATTTATCAGCGAGGTTTTGGAGTTGGTCTTTGGCTTTTAAAGATAGCGGTTACAGGACTGGTCGCCAGCCAATTGGAGAGCAATGCTACAGAGCTTTATATTGGACTCGTTCGATTTCAGTGCCGTTTGACCATTTAAACAAGAGGAAGAAATTGTAGACTGATTTTTCTTCATTCAAATTTGATCACAAAAGCAATTTTTTGATATTA
The DNA here is from genome assembly GCF_054856545.1 of Hippocampus guttulatus. Classification (NCBI taxonomy): domain Eukaryota; kingdom Metazoa; phylum Chordata; class Actinopteri; order Syngnathiformes; family Syngnathidae; genus Hippocampus; species Hippocampus guttulatus. Next base: position 6,377,794 of record NC_141268.1, read on the forward strand.
ATCCATAAACTATGTGCAGAACTATTTTTTTCCTTTTTCTTTTTTTAATGTACATTCGAAAATTCATAAGGCTATCTTCGATTTGAAAATATCATTTTGGTTCAATAGCGCAGACGTTAATCATTACGAAAACATGAAAAAAACGATTTTGGTTAAGTGATGTTGTTTTGTTCGTAACAGTCACAATGCTATGCGCAAAGGGGAAGAAGCAAAGTTGATTTTGTGTCTTTATTGCGTGTGAGCATTTTTGCTGGCAAGATGTCTCTCAAATTTTTAAGACACACATACTGATAAAACAATTAAAAACCATGTTTTTAAAGTAAAATGCCCTATTGAAACCTGATAGCCAACTGTTCTTTGTCTCTATTAAAAATGCCGGCCTCACAAGGTTGAGCATCAAATTTAAGCAGATGATGATCATGAAAACCCAACGTAAAACACTTTGTGTTCCCAATGATGGTAGCGTGCAACGAGCTTCACTTTGTGCCCCTCAAGGAATGTAATACAGTATAGACTGTATAGTTGGCACTTCTTGGGGGGGACTGGCGGCATTCCACAAACTATACAACCGACAACTTCACCTCACTAGGCTCCACTCACCATTATGTTTAGTGCAAAGAGAGGATGGGCTGAGTTTGCGGTATTTTTGTCCACCTTGTCAGTGAGCGAGCTGTCTCACGGGCAAAGACAGTAGATTGTATAGTTATCTCAGAGGGCGCACAAACCCCACAACTATTCAATCTACTACCTCAGCCGAAATGACAGAAGAAAGGGAAGGCAGAAGATCACATGTCATCTGTTCATCTATGACACAAGAAAATAGTAAAGTTAATTAGTTTGATGGTGTGTGGCAGTGAAATAATGCGAACAAATACAGTATATCCATTAACCAGGTTGCACCCTGCTGGATATTGCAGGAGATTAAGTGTCAATAATAAATGCACAATTTCCGCAAATTGTGCATTTTTACTAAAGCAAATAACTGTATTGAAAATTGAATTAAAATGACAAAATATATACAATACAATACATGCTGATTTATTTCGCGCTTTCACAACAGCAGCAGCTGTAACAAAGCGCTAAACAAAACAGTTAACATAAAGTAAAATAAATAAACACAACACATAACATAAAACACGGACAGTCGTGCAGTCCTAACCACTTTTCCGTCACACGCTTTGTTGTTTGAAGCAGTTTGAGATGAAAGGACAAGAACTGAGGCCCTGCACGAATAGCAAAAATCTGTAAGTAGTAGACCCTTAGAAATGTGCCCCAGGTGATACTAAACGCTTTGTTTATAATCACCTGTAGATGCCAAAAGATGGTGGGAAAGCACTACCTTTGTGTAAATGATGTTCTTCAAGTCACTTCAACATAGTTTCTTGAAGCAAGATGGTAGAAAAGCACTCATTTTGCCGAAATAAATCTCGTCATTTCAACATAGTTTCTTGGCAACAAGAAGGGGACAAAACAATACTTTGGTTAAAAAGAAGCTCCTCAACTCACTTCAACAAAATGCCTTAGCGGCAAGATGACACAAGATGCAAGTGGTAGCTTCCACTGATAGCAGCACCTCTGGAACTTATATAAATACTAACTATAAAAATTGATGAGTGCAATTGAAGACAAATACAGAATGATACTAGTAATGTACATTTACAGTGGGTTTTGTTTTTCTATATTTTGGCTCTAACTTTGTTGTTGTTGACTGTCTAGATGTGGATACAGTTGGGCTGTGAGGTCCCAGCGCAAAGGGCTTTGGGCTTTGCATAAATTACCATGTGCTCAGCAGTGGCTGAAAAGCGTCCTCCGATTCCTCTTTGGCCCAATTTGTAGCGACAGTGATTGAAATGTTTTGGCGGCAGCAGGATATGACCAAGGGGCCAGAGGGTGTGGTGGGGAGGAAGTCGGAGCATGGCATGGAGAATGGCACAAGGTCATGACGCCACAAATAAGATGTTCAATTAATTAGAAGCTCAAAACTAAAGCTGGATGATTGACTTTACAAATAAATGAAGTTGCTTGCCCGGTGATAGCTGTAAGGTGGCAGGTGAGCTGGAGCCTCTCACAGCTGACTTTGGGCTAAACACCCTGGACTGGTCTGCAGTCAATTGCAGGGCACATATCGAAAAATATTCATCTCTTAATCTGTTTCCTTTTGCACTTGTCCTCATTAGGGTGAATGAGAGACAATTATTACAAAAGAAATAGAAAAGCTGGAAACCACCTTTTTTTTCGAGACAAAGAAGAAAGCCTCTTTGGTTTGGTTCGGTGCTCTTATTGTCTTTGAACACAATAATGTGTTAAACGGACTAAGGTGTGCGGAGGCTGGACTGGTTGCTGAGAAAATGTTGGATGGCTTGCAAAGGACTACTGCAGTAGTTTTGAGCAAGGCATCAGTTGCTCCTGTGTGCACTCCCATCACTTTGAAAAAGTCTAGTTTTCTTTTTCTTGGATGGACATAAACTCCTGCCGACCAGATGACGACTGTCCATTGTATGGACTTTCCAACAAGCTTCAGACATTATGAGGGAGCATCTGGCAGCCTTATTGTGCGCCCCCATTTCCCTTGTATCCTTTTTTTCCAGGCCTTTATTTTGCCTCATTGACATGCAGCTTGGCATGGTGACAATGTCCTGGTTTCTTGGAACCAAAAGACCTCAAGAGAACCAAAAAAAACACTGCTTCCCCCTTTCCTCCAGGCTCGACCCCAGAATGCAAATGGTACATTCCAGTCCATTTAATTAATCACTTGTGTTTTCATGGCATTATCCATGAACCAGGAAGTAGCCTGTTGAGAGAGAAATGTACTTTATGATGGAACAGTTCCTCCCATCCCAGAATGTAAATGTTGGCATCTAGTGACTGTCCTTCCAAATGTAGGAAGTCATTTTCCATGAAGTTGAAATTAGCCTGATTGCAAACTAAAAAAAAAAAAAACCAACAACTTTCATTACTTCAATGAGATAAATTTTCCTTACAATAATGCGGAATGGTCTAGTATAGTCCTCTGTAAAACAGAAACTACACTGAAAATTTCCTGGTGTTAATTCAACAACGAGAGTGTTAATTTTAACACCAGCAAGGCATCTAAATGCATCCACACTAGCTGATGTAAAAGTAACATTTAGTTAAACGTGAACTGATCAACACCCAATAGTGTGTTAAAGCAACAAAATGTAGTGTTGACATTGGAACAATGATGACACTATTGAGTGTTTAGAACACTGACGATTGTTCATGCCAACACTATACAGTGTGGTGAAAAATACTCCATGCCACACTATCTTAAATAAAACACATTACACAATTCCAATTCAAACATTCTTTATTAAATTTATTTCACATAAAAAAGCAGTAGGGCATGATGTATGTTCTCTTTTCATTTTCATGCGAAAACCTCTTATTACACAAATAATAACATCAGGTCAGACACACTATGACCAGTGAACAAATCCTCCTCAATTCTAAATGGCAATCATTCAGGGAAACCATCAAAACCCAGAGTAATAACATTTGTGGTCAAAACAACTATCTCATTGTCATGAAGATTTCGATTTTCCAGAAAATAGGGGATTTTCAGTAGCCCTCCAAACAAACATTTCAGTCTGCCATTCAGTTCCTTAGTTTTTCAGTCAGGAGGTGGCAACACAAAATATGACATATTTGACAAGCACCTTATACCTGGTCTGGACAGTGTCGCATCTCTCTTTGCATGAATGTTGCCTTCATTTTGGCACTTTGACAACTGGCTGGTTCACCAAATGTTTCATCATGGATATACATTCATCACCTGATGGCTGTTCAGATGTTGAGTGGTCTTGCAAAGTCCGAGGGCCACTTTCAAAATGGCATTGCAATAAAACAGACAGAAGAATATGGACACAAAACAATTAACATGACACACTCAAGTCCATTTTCTGTCGGCCTACATAGCCAAATGAGAAAACCCCTTTTTTCGCAACTCAGTGCTCACATAAATTGGTGAGGCCTTGTCTTACAGATTGGGAAAGAGTGTGACAATTCCACGTACCTAGATATTGCGGACATTGACGTTTTCAAATGCACACTTAAATCCAATCAAATTGTTTCCAGGACACTTGTTTTTTCATATCATCTCATTTACATGTTACAATTTGTTGAATAGGCATATTAGTTTGTGAACCGACAAATGACACTCATTAGACTGACTACTCGCTCGTCCATAAAAAGTCACGTGGAGTGTGTCACTTGAGCTGCCTACACCTACTTTAACCACATGTTAAATACCATGAATGAACCAACCCGATTGGCTGTGTCGCCCATGTGACATGACGTCCCACCGAAATACAACTACTGGCGTGTCTGTCTTTAACAATATAAAATAGAAAATTCAAATGGAAACCGAGGTATGAGGCAATTTTTATTTCATCAAATGCCATCGTGAACGTTTTGCCGACCTTAGGGACCTTTGAGTCCATCTTGCAAGCAAGGAGGAAAATGATGCTGAAGAAAGTGTTTCGACTCTAACCAGTCAATTACAATCATTACATAAGGTCATGGATTCAAGTTCACATAGACACCAATAAGGGTCGATCCAGATGACACCTCATTTTAAAAAAGTATCAATGCTGGTCCTATTTGCAGTTTACTCTGCTAGCTAACAGACGTACAAACATGCAAAAATACAGTGCTCAACAATTTTTCACACTTTTATCCAAGTCATTTATATTGTGTTCCTGCCATTCCAGAATTCTAAATGGTATGGCCACTTTCATCTTACAGTCTTCCATGAACGTTATGAGTTGTGTTACTGAGTGAACCTTCCTCCTTATATTTATGGAGAGATCTTTATATTTTTCGTCGACAAGCCGTTCCTTGCCTTCTATTGCCTCATTCTTGTCCGACCACAGAACTTGCTACAAGGAGGGGAAAGTATTTCACAAAAGATTCAGAATACACAGAAAAATTGAACAAAAAGTGTATGTGTTTTTAGTATTTAATTTAGTCAACGATCTTGTGAGGTTAGACTCACAGGAAACCTGCTGAGGTTAAAACAAATGTGCAGACATTAACGGCACATCTGGACCATCCAGATCTTAATCTCAAGATTGATTTCACATGGCTAGCTCACGCACACGCGCACACACACACACACGCACGCACACACACGGTGAGAATGTCATCACTGCCCACCCCCCCTTTTTTTTCTACATTTGATGATTTGGTTGCTCATTGCTGCAACTTTTAAAAGTGGCTGTGGCTCATCTCTGAGCAGGCTGATCAAATGCTGTTTACAGGCCATAACACAATGGCGCTAACAAACCGGAATAGCATTGTGAGTGTCTTCTGGAAAAAAAAAAAAAGAAGGAGACTTTGATCCAAATGACCTCAACTTTAGTCATGTGCGAAGCGGTGGGTTCACAGCAGGACAAGAGAACCAGATTGACCACTCTTAATGTACCGACACATCACATTGACAACAAAAACCAATAACGCACACACATATGCGCTTGTTTTGTGTGTTTTTGTGTGTGTGTGGGGAGGGGTTGGACACACACATGCTGCTACAATCTTACATTGCATTGCAAGCCCCTTCATGCAGCAAACAAGGATTTCTGCCTCTATCTGCATCGGGTTCATGTAGGTTTGGCAGCACAACCACTGTATGATTCTTCACTGCTATAAACAGTTAACATGAAATTAATTAAGATTTTAATAACCGCTCAGCGTTGTATTATTACTTATTTCTGGTACATAGTGTATATACACTAGTGTACTGTATATTGTGTACTGTATTTCCATAGTATTGTGTGTGACACCTTAAGATTAGAAACATATTTTGTACATGCATAAATACATAAAAAAATTGCATACATTGCATACATACATAGATACGCACAGGACATACTAGTTTGCAGTGAACCAACAAGTAAACAATTTCAATAGCCCAACACAACATTAAAAATGCATACGACAATAATAGCAAATTTTAGGTTGCCATAGCTATCGTCAATAGACAATATTTGTATGACAAATGCCAATATGTCCTTTAATCCATCCATCCATTTTCCGAACCGCTTTTATCCTCACTAGGGTCGCGGGGGGTGCTGGAGCCTATCCCAGCCGTCTTCGGGCAGTAGGCGGGGGACACCCTGAATCAGTTGCCAGCCAATCGCAGGGCACACAGAGACGAACAACCATCCACGCCCACACTCACACCTAGGGACAATTTAGAGCGTCCAATCAGCCTGCCATGCATGTTTTTTTTGGAATGTGGGAGGAAACCGGAGTACCCGGAGAAAACCCACGCAGGCCCGGGGAGAACATGCAAACTCCACACAGGGAGGCCGAAGCTGGAATTGAACCCGGTACCTCTGCACTGTGTAGTCGACGTGCTAACCACTGGACTACCGGGCCGCCATGTCCTTTAATGTCACCTATAATTATTTTTATTTCTGATATTTAATGGTATTAGGCTGATTGAACACTCTAAAATAAATTGTCCCTCGGTGTGAGTGTGAGCGTAGATGGTTGTTCGTCTCTATGTGCCCTGCGATTGGTTGGCAACCGGTTCAGGGTGTCCCCTGCCTACTGCCCGAAGACCCCCCGCGACCCTTGTGAGGATAAGCGGATCGGAAAATAGATGGCTGGATGGATGGATGGATGTAATGGTATCGTTTGTGACACCTAGAGATTACAAACCTACAGTAGTTATGAAATAACAAGAAAATAACAATTTAAATAGCTCTACGTAACACATTTTGCCGATACATTTTTTTTACATTTTGGGACAAATAAAGGTTATCTTATCTTATCTTATCTTAGACAAGATATATGAATTGAGCAATGAATTGGGTAAATGCAGCTTAAAACATCATAAGCCAACAGACCTGGTTAATGGGCTTATTTGGAACCAAAAAATAAATTAATGGCAAATTTTCATGTAAGTAATGCGATTTAAGACACTGTTTCATTTCTGATCGCATGCCTTAGTGTGTTTCCCAAAGCTGAGTAGGCCATCTACAAATAATTAAACTCCCCCACCCCCCACCCCCCACCCCTCTCAAAACATCACACAGGACAAAGTCCCAGCTTGTCGGAAACGAGAGGGTAGCCATTACTATGGAGAGGGCGAGCACGGCGATTAAAAAAAAAAGGCAACAGAAATGTCAAAATGTAAATTAAAGCATAAATATGAAATACTTGCAGTTGAAATATGAAATACTCGCAGGTGAGCGTGGTGGAAAAATTTTCAACAATGTCGCAGAATTTAGAACAGGCGAGATGGAATGCTTTTATGCTTTTCGGCTATTCAGATGTTGAAAAAGGATGAGCGGTGGAAGCCGTGCAATTCTTTTTTTTTTCTTCCTGTCCGCTTCTGCTAGGAGGGAAGAAGTTACAAAGTATCACAAAACGACTCGCGTTGTACCCTCATAGCGGATGCTATCCCCGAGCGACTGAGCGACTTCAAAAGGGGTCTCGCCTTAGAGCCGCGGTGTCCTCGCAAAGTCATCTCATTTGTTTGCGGGATTACAGGGTAGAGCAAGATGGGGAAAGACATCTTAAAAGAATCCAAAGTGAGTACTTACAGGCAGGCTTGAAACAACGCCAGCGGGGTTTGACGCTGTTCCGGATGAAGCCATCCAAATGGCTTCCCGACGCGTTTCGCTGCAAACGACTTGTTCCTTGCTAAGCCTTTTGTCAGCACTTGGCATCCTTCCCAGGTAGTCCATGCCTGGCGGAACCCATTCTTGGCTCCGCGTCTTTTTAGTCGTCCTGCACCTGCCTGGGTGCTTTTTTTGTCTGAGATTTCCTGCCAGTAGAGTCAGTCGAGGACAATGGTGAAGATTTTAATCCCCCATTTCCAGTCAACAATGTGTCCAAGATCGTACAGCGAAGAAATAAGAGTAATGCAAACAGGAGCATAAAAAAATACAAACCTTTGAGGACTCTTTGTATTCAAAGTGTGTCCACCATGTGTCACTCGTCTTTCCTCAGGCGATATCCAAGACAGCTTTGCCTCTGTGACGTCAGCATAAAAAAATCCTCCCTTCGTCATCAAACAATTTGCTTTTTTTTTTTTTTACCACAAAAAGAAAGAAAGTAGAGGAGCAGAATCCCTACTCTCACAAGTCTAGGCTCTGTGTCTTTTTGCCTTCCTGCTGGCGAAGGCTCGGCTTGTAAAAGTTGCGCTGCAAGGGTTTGGGCCAGCCTCCGTTGGCAGCGGTTCAACAGATCACTGCTTATTTAGGAAAAACAGGGGTGATGGGGCAGCCCGCTCTCTCGCTTGCGCTGCAGGCCTCCTTTTTTTTCTCTCTTGGGGACGCCAGGAAGTGACTATTCAGTCTCTGGGACTTTGTGACGGAGTGTCGGCTGTAAAAGGAAGTGGGCACTAGGAGCTCAGCTTCCTGGCGGTCGTCAGCTTTGCGTCTCGTCTCAGACTTTGTTTCCCGGCTGCCCGACCTTCGTTTTGCAACTGAGCCACAGCTGCAGGGTATTCGGCAGTCGTGGGCCATGCAGGTGGTACCTGGGGACACAGCCGACCTGATCGACCCCTACATACCACCACTGCCAAGTCACAATCAAAAAGCCATCAATAGTGTACAAAAACACGATACAACAGCATCAAACTCTGCCATGTATATCAGTTGGGGCAGTTCAGTTTTGTTTTAATAATGTGATGAAAACATAACAAAACAAACAACCAACAACAACATGAATAAAATACCTCATACATACCCAGGATTCAGAATATTAAATATTTTTATATGTGCAGATTGCTTCAGATGAGTTTTGCCAGGTAACCATTGCTTCCTCTAACCAACCAAAGGACAGAAAAATGCTGACGTCAGCCAGCGAGCTGGCCCTGTGAAACTCACAGTTCAACAAACAGTCCCAATACTAATCTAATTAAAGTTCCCTTAGCCTGCACAACTGATTCTGAAAGCAGATTTCATTGACATGGCAGCACAAAAAAAGCTGAAATCTGATCAGTCAACAAATAAATAAATATAACATCCAAACAATATGACACAAACAAAATAAACAGTGGTGAATCGATTCGGACAAATGCTTTAAATCTTGCATCAAAGGGGGCACATTATGAAAATTTGACTTTGGAAGTTTGTGTATAGAAATTGTTATTGGAATGCCTCCTCGCCCATGGATCGTGAGCTTAAACAACCGAGTGAAGTCAAGTAAATTGTGAGCTGCCTATTTTTGAAATTATGTCTGTGAGCGAGCCCATCTGAACTCCACCTGCTTCACCCCAAACATTTGACATTGATTTCACTAATTTACATAACAACCGCCCCCTCCATCCCCCCACTGACCGTAATTTCCGGATTATAGAGCGCACCTGATTATAAATCGCATCCACTACATTTTTAAATGAAAACCCATTTTGTACACACACAAGCCGCACCTGTCTATAAGCCGCAGGTGCCCATATTTTGACATGAGATATTTGCAAAGAAAGACCGTACACAGAAAGCGGTTTCAACGTGTCATAGCATATGTTAACTTTTTTGTGCCTGTAACGCGGCAGCACGACGGCAGTAAACCAGCACTCACATGGCTGGTTTAAAAAAATAAATAAAATGTTCCCAGTCGAGTAAAGCTTTGTTTTAAAATGAAACACTCAGTCAATCATTCCTTCATTAGGCTTTCTATCATCCACACTTTCGTGTCAACTTTCAAGACCTGAAACAAAGTTTCACAAAGGTTCGGGACTTTTTCTGTTGGCATATGTAACCAGGTGAACAATACGATGACTGCTGTTGTGAATGCTGCCTCATTTAATAAATGCAGTACTGTCACTTTAAAATCTCGTGAGACTTGGACCACGAAGTGAAGTGAGACGACCGCTGATCTGTGCTTATTCAGACCTGATGTATCTGCAATCGGCATTGTAACCCGGCTGATATTAAGAGTAAAATATCGTTGTTTGGGAGTTTGAACGGTGTTGCACAGTGGGTCCTGTGAACAGCCAGCCGTAAAGCAGGATTTAAAGCAGATTTGTTGTTTTCCATGTGTTTCGGGTTCGCTGCAGAATACAGCTGTCCGTCACCATGACAACTACGGTTGGCGCTAGTCGGGGCAGCTCCTTGTTGAGTCGAAGAAAAGTGAGTCTGAACTGGCCAAGTGTGTGAGAGCCCCCATGACAGTAAACGCATCGACTGTATTTCATTGATGGAGGCACCACTTCATCATCAAGCCATTTGTCAAGTGGTAAAGCAGACACGTGCATGTAATGCATCGGCAAACACAATTTTGTGTCCGTCACCACCACATGAGAATTCGTAGGCCATGTGGGTTCAGTTCCTATTCAATGACAGTTCGAATGCGAGTGTGAATTGTTGTCCAATCCAGATGCACCTGCCTGCCTGACCACATGAAATCAGCTAGGATAGGCTCCAGCTCGCCGCCACCCAGAACAGGAAAATGGATGGATGGAATTGTTGAACAAATTAGTACAACAAAGGTTTTTTCAACAGAACAACATTGCAAATGTGTTTGAGATTTTTGGATGTGGATTCCCACAAAGCTGTATCAGCAGTCTTCTTGTCAGTTAGTGAAGCAGACACTAAAACCTCTGCGCTCTGCCCCCAACAATAAAGCAATACATAAAATAAAGCATGAAGTAGCAACCTGACCAAACAAAACCAGCAACAGTGCTACATGCCTCCTTAAGCATCTCTTACAAACTGAGTCACTGGACAAAACTATTCGGATGCCGCTGGAGTCTGTTTAGAATCTAAGTCTGCCACAGTCACAGGAGTTCCAAATCTTTTGTTCTTCGCAAAAAAACATGTCTATAAGGGCAAGTGAAGCATGTAATTAGTTTTATGATTGCAGAACGGAACGCTATGGCCATTGTTTCAAAAACTAGAAACAGCCGCCGCGAACAGGCAGAAACTTATTCTCTCCATTCGGCACACAGTTTTCGCTGGAGCCTCAAAGGGGAACTTTTTGGTTTGCCAAGCCAACACTGATGGTCCACTGAAGACCAGATGAGACGAACAGAAACATGAGCGCACATCTGCCATTGCCGCACAAACACAATCTTGTATGTGCAGAAGCAGGAATTCGCTGAATGAGAATATATGAGGGTGTAGTTGAGGTTTGATTTTATTAGAGAGTCAATACATACATACATCTCTGTCCAATACATACATCCTGTATGTATTGGACAGAGAAAAATTGATGCGTTCTGTGTTTCTTTTAGATTATTTGATTAGCTGGAGCCTATCCCATTTAATTTTGGGCCGAGAAGCAATTTACACTCTGGAGTCGTCGCCAGCCAATCGCTGGACAAATATACAGTAGATAAGCAACCATCCATGACACGCATATTCCTTGAGGGATAATTCTCAGTCCTTGACATAGCATTCACGATTTCAGAATATGGGAGGAAGCCAAACTAATTAAGGAAAGGAGGTCATTGGGGGCATCATGGAGGGTGCAAGGCAATTTCCAAGCATCCACGTCACAATGGCCAACTTTCGCAAGTGGAGATCTTGCAGTTCTTTGTTAATAATGTGTTTTGCGCAGGTCTCTCCTGCATAGAATCCAGCTACAGTAGTCTGTTCTGCTTCCGCTATGTAGACCCTGTACCTCTCCTGCACTGAATTTAAAGGGAATGAGAGGAGCCACTTCCATTGGCCGGGAAAAAAAGGTGGCTGTCTTCATGTCCACAACGGCTAACTGCATGCATCTACAAAAATATCTCACAAAGAAATCTCCACTCCTGCCCCCAAGTGTTAATTTACATAAATATACATCCAGTAAATACCGTACATGTAATACTGTGAGCTTGCTGATTAACCCGTCGGCGTCACAGAGGTTGCTGGATTTGTGGTACTCCGGCTTCTTTCTACATTGCAAATACATGCATATGTTAGCTTGATTGAAGACTAAATTGTCCATATCGCTGTTACAGCTGCAGCTGTTGTAAAAGCGCTATATAAATAAAGACATTATTTTGGTGGCTCTGTGGTCGACTGGTTAGCGCGTCCACCTCACAGTGCAGAGGTGCAGGGTTCGATTTCGGCTCCGGCCTTCCTGTGTGGAGTTTGCATGTTCTCTCCATACCTGTTCCCTCCCACTCCCACATTCCAAAAACATGCATGGCAGGTTAATGGATTACTTTGAATTGTCCCTAGGTGTGATTGTGAATACGAATGATTATTCGTCTATGCGTGCCCTACGATTGGCTGGCAAACAGTTCAGGGTGTTCTCCACCTACTGCCCGAAGATAACTTGTGAAGATAATCGAATCAGAAAATAGATGTATTGTATTGTATGTTTAAATGTGAATGATTTCTTTCTTATCTATATATGCCCTATGATTGGTTGGTGACCTGACCTCCTCTTGTCAAAAGCCAGCCGCAACCCTAATGAGGAAAAAGGAAGAATGTATTCTGATTATAATCCATCAATGGGCAATTCAATGTGCACTCTGCTGTCTCTTTTCATTGTTTTAGGCCTTTTTGTCATTCTAAACTGCTGGATCGATGCAGTTCCAACACAAACTGGCACTCGTAGATCAGTTGTTCCACTGAGCTGTTGATCTGGATTCCTCTGGCTTTGATGCCATGCTTAGCCCTAATTTGGCAAAGCTATTGTGAGCCAAAGGAGCCACAGCATCATAAATCCAACATGACTGTTACATTTGTGATTGGATGGGCGTGTTGAGGGTAGGGAGGGGAGCAAGTGAGCGTGTATCGACAGAACTTCTACCAAGACACAAAACAACTTACTGCCTTTCATCAGAAGTTTGTTTGAGCGGAATTAGTTTTGTCCCGCCAACACTAATTGTTTGTTGTCTTCATTGAAAAGATGCTACAATACAATATGTATCATACCGATATTCTTTTGTTAGGGCCGTGCAAGTTTGTAATATATTGTACAGTATATATTATATATTACAGTATATTATCTGGCATTTCACAGCCAGGAGACGTTGCATTTTCTTGTCCAGTCTTGTCTCGCACCTCCCTGCTGCCCGGGCACGTTTCCTATTCAAACAAGCCTCTTCTTTGGCTACACTGTAGGTTCGGCAAACATGGATACTTCCTTTTGCATGTTTATTGTTTATCTTCACTGTCTGCGGGTTGATGATTCACTGCAAAAGTAGAGTGCTTGCCAGGAAGTGCGCTCACCAATGTGATTCTTTGTACCGGTGGGCCGCTCTTCATATCACAACAGGATTGACTATGTGACCTAATTAAGTCCTTTTCGCTGCCGTCTGGGCTCATGTCTGACTAAAACACAGCTGATGTCTGGTACCAGACCCTTATATCTAGGGGGCCTGGCCTGGCCTTCTTGGTTGCCGTCAAGTATGTTTTGTTTTTTGTTTAGTTTTTTGTACAATTGCCAGCCAAACCATATTGGATTTGTTTCGACACAAACCCAAAACCAAACACACCCACAGATATACCTGTGTATATATATATATATATATATATATATATATATATATATATATATATATATATATATATATATATATATATATATATATACATGGGCGGCCCGGTAGTCCAGTGGTTAGCACGTCGACTTCACAGTGCAGAGGTACCGGGTTCAATTCCAGCTCCGGCCTCCCTGTGTGGAGTTTGCATGTTCTCCCCGGGCCTGCGTGGGTTTTCTCCGGGTACTCGGGTTTCCTCCCACGTTCCAAAAACATGCATGGCAGGCTGATTGAACGCTCTAAATTGTCCCTAGGTGTGAATGTGAGCGTGGATGGTTGTTCGTCTCTGTGTGCCCTGCGATTGGCTGGCAACCGATTCAGGGTGTCCCCCGCCTACTGCCCGCAGACGGCTGGGATAGGCTCCAGCACCCCCCCGCGACCCTAGTGAGGATCAAGCGGTTTGGAAAATGGATGGATATATATATACACATACATACACACACACACACACACCTACCTCATAACATGATGACACACACACACACACACACACACACACAGACCTACCTCATACCATGAGGAGAGACAATAAAATGAATGACATGCCGGCTCAGGCATCACACAGCCAAACAAGGTCTGTGTCAGGTGCTGGCCGACCAAAGCACCTTGATGAAAAATGGGCTACTGGAACGAAGCCGAGATGGGTGAGATGCGATAACATGGCTCTGTTAGAATGCTCCTACTCAAGCAAGCCTAGTCAGAGGGGTTACATGCAGAGAATGTGGGCTGAATGGTGACTTTGAATCCCACAGTCATGGTTGACCACGAAACAACTAGTAGCTCAGTGTTCCAACATCCACAAATGGCAACTGCTGTCACAACTTGAGATTGATGAGGTACAACGCAGGTTCCATGGTGAAGGGCCCCAAGCTGCCAGATCAGAGGAGGAGGTCATACCAGAGATTGGGAGGCTAGCCCCAATGAATGAAATGCTGAGCAAGGTGGCAACTGACCTGAAAGCTAAGATCCTGGCATGAATGCTGGCTAGGCAACCTCAAAGGCAAAACCGATGACAACGGCTATGTGAAGTACCACCTGAAAGTCTCATGGAATGTGAATGGATTGTGAATGCAGCAGTGCGGGCGATCCCTACCGTTACAGTCCTGCCTGTGGTGGTCGGAGCATTCGGGAGAGTGACCCCCAAACTGGATAAATGGTTGCAACAGATCCCGGGAACAACATCAGACATCTCAGTCCAGAAAAGCGCAGTGCTGGGAACAGCAAGGATACTGCGCAGCAAGCTTCCTGGCCTCTGGTAGAGGACCCAAGCTGAATGGGGGACGGACACCACACGAGGTGTGTGTATATATAAATATATATATACATATACATCCATTTTTTGAAAGGCTTCATCCTCACTAGGGTCGCGGGGGTACTGGAGCCTATCCCAGCCGTCTTTGGGCAATAGGCGGGGGACACCATGAACCGGTTGCCAGCCAATCGCAGGACACGCAGATACAAATAACCATCTGCGCTCACAGTCACCAGCATGCCCCGCGACCCTTGTGAGGATAAAGTGGATCAGAAAATGGATGGGTGGATATACAGTATATATAAAATAGTGACAAACGGTATATGTAACATATGTTCACATCAGATAACTAGCCATTTCTACACCAAAAAAATGACTGAATCTGTAAGAACATGAAATAGCAGCATTGTACCTGTATGAAACCCTCATTTTGTCTTCGCTACTTTTTGTCTTGTTTTTCTTCTTGTTTCAAAATCTTGGCTCGCGGGCTACAGCAACATCTAGGGGACAAAAGCGTCAATTACACTTTCCCCCCCCTCTAAATCAGAGTAGTGGCATGTTTGTTTTACGCTTTAAGAGAAAAGATGCAGTACGTTTTCAGGTTTATTTTATTTCCAGCTCGCTTGGGGCTTATTCAGAGCTTACATGCTTCCACAAATAAGTGTGTGTGTGTGTGTGTGTGTGTGTGTGTGTGTGTGTGTGTGTGTGTGTGCGTGTGTGTGTGTGTATGTATGTATATTAGAGCTGTCAAACGATTAAAATATTTAATCTAATTAAAAACGCAACTGTCATAATTAACTCAAATGAACAAAAAAATTAATTGTGATTACTTGCATTATAAAGTGCACATCTAAGGTAAACGAGTACTCAGTTTATAGTGTATTTAAGCCATGGTTGCATATTTCGTTTTGCTCAAGTTTGCTTTGAACACAGCAGTCAGGCTATGTTGATTATTGGTCCTTCTTGCTCGGAAGTCTCTCTACGGTTTTGTGTAGACATCATTTCGGATGACTACACTTGGTTAGATGACAACACTGGAGACGTTTTATTTTCAGCTTGGTCGCTGAAAATAAACCACTGCACTGCTGAACTCTTGATGTGCCTCAGCGGCGCACCGTCGCTGTCAGACGAACACAGAGAAGCTCCACCCGCTTTATTTATTTGGCCACGGAACACTGTAACCTTCCACACAAAATAGTTCCAAACAAGTAACAATCGCGTCAGTGGCATACATCGTATTCGACAGGCTACCTGCTCTTTATTCACCAGAGGCTCATCAACCTAGTCTCTTATTTCTCTCCCGAAACAGTGTCTTCTCCGCTACGCACAATCTCTGTACACAGCTTGTAATGGAGGCTCTCGCTGGCAATCTGTAGTGGAGTCGTTAGATGCAATGTGAATGATTTCAGCTTGAGTCTGGCTGTGGACAATGTTGACAGGCTTGCATGCAGTAGCCATACATTTAGCTATGGCTTCAGCAAATTTGTTCTTCGTCGTGTTATCTATTTTCTTCGCTTTGAAATGGTCTATAGCTGTCTGTCTTAGACGAGGGGGCGGAGTACTCAGATCAGCTGTGTGCTTGGCCATTAAGTGGCATTTCAGACTCGATGTGCTCAGTTTACAACTGCAAAACATCCAGGTAACTTTGGTGTTGTCAATGGAACTATCTGGCAACTTTTTAAAAGTAAACTTTCCATTCATAAACTCTTTAAGTATCCGTTTTCGGTGTCTCGCACTGCCGTGGCTGGCAAAACAAACGTGCGTGGAACTGTGCAGCTCGCTTGTTGTTTTTGTTTCTGGTTTACTTGGAGAGCAATTTAACATCCGCTGTGACGTGTGCCACGTTAATCTCGCGAGAAAAATATTAATCCCATTTAAAATTCATTTAAATTAATGCCGATAATAACGTGCGAAACTGACAGCTCTAATATATACAGTATATATATATATATATATACAGTATATATATATATATATATATATATACAGCATATATGCAGTACATAAAGACTCATCTTAATAAATTAGAGATGATATTGTATATTGTCTGCGATTGGCTGGCAACCGATTCAGGGTGTCCCCCGCCTACTGCCCGAAGACAGCTGGGATAGGCTCCAGCACCCCCCGCGACCCTAGTGAGGATTAAGCGGTTCGGAAAATGGATGGTTGGATGTATATTGTTCAAAACCTACCAAAATGCCAACTGGTGAAGCCTTGTCTAAATAGGAAAGTATTACAATAAATCTTGCTGGTATCTTGCAGTGACTGAAATTGAATGAGAGACAAACTTTGTGGTGGAGGGTCAAATTTAGCCTGGGTTGTTCCAGAGATTTTACGCCATATGTACATGTACACGTGAACCCTACCGGTGCGATTTTTCAAACTCAAATCACCTTAGCCATATGCAAAAGTATTCTTGTAAAACAAGTTTAAGTAGATAATTACACAGTTTTTGCATCATAATTTGTGGTATCAATTACTCGCGTTCTTTCATAATTGGGCGGCAGTGCCAAGTTTAAGTGTGTCAACAGTGCTCCCTGTTGTCTCCACTGCTCTCCACTACATGCCTCTCAAACTCTTCTCAAGAAGGACAATTTTATTTTGTTCTCCTCCCATTTAGCAAACACTACTAATGCTCTCAAATGGCGAGTGGCTGATTAACGTAATCCAGACTGAGGAGCTGGGGGGGATCAAATGGCGGGTGGGAGGCAGGGCAGAAGATGATGCTCTTAAAGGCCAGGTCATGTGACTCCCTCTGTGAATGTTTACGGTGGCACCTATTTTGGCTCCTTGCACATCGGCCATGTCGGTCCAGCGTCACACTGTGAGAGAGGCCTGGACCCATGACAGGTATGTTCACATGAAATAACAGCCGTACTCATATATCTTTGTAGACAGTTGGTGAAATGTTTTCCGATCCCCTGATGATTTGTTGTAATTGACGATTATAAGTTTCTTCACTCTCAAATAAATAAAAAGTCTTCAATTTTCGTTTATTGAATGTAAACAGAATATCCAGACCTAAAAAACACAATTACTTAATTTCCTGCATTTTACTGAGTGAAATCATTGGTATCTTACACCTCGAC
This sequence comes from Hippocampus guttulatus, assembly GCF_054856545.1. Lineage (NCBI taxonomy): Eukaryota > Metazoa > Chordata > Actinopteri > Syngnathiformes > Syngnathidae > Hippocampus > Hippocampus guttulatus. The sequence goes on from NC_141268.1 coordinate 6,395,591, forward strand.
TCCCACAGATTGGCTGGTGCCCATGTGTCACACAATGATGCACAACAATCAATTACCAATAGTTTTGATCTCAACTTGCATTTAAGCCCACCTCTTTTCGGGATCAATTTCTACTTTGCAACCTCTGCACATTCATCCATTAATTTTCAAGATCGGTTTTCCTGAACAGGGTGGCAGGGAATCGCTGGGGCCTATCCCAGCTGACTTCGAGCGGAAGGCAGACTACACTCCAAACTGGTCGCCGGTCCGTCGCAGGGCACATATAGAGACAAACAACCATTCACACCCACATGCACACCACTACTGAGTGGGACCCAATCTCACGCTGCCCAAACACAAGTCCGGCGAGTGTACCACTACGCCATCAGCCACCTCTACACCAGCATGCCCAACTGCGGTCCTCAAAAGCTTCTGTCCTGCCTGTTTTCCATTTCTTCTTGCTGCAACACACCTGATTCAAATGATCAGCTCACAGCCAACTCTGAAGCAGCACGAGGTGTGTTGCAGCCAGAAGAGATGAAAAACAGGCAGGACAGCGGGCCCCGAGGACCGAATTTGGACACCTGTGCTCTACACAATTTGAGGGAAATTGAAACTATTAGCGGCAGTATTCCAAAGTGGAAGCCACACAAAACGACCATCAGTTGGTCTCTGGCTGAAGCAGGCTGAAGAGAAGAACTGCCAAGTTGCATTTTCAGCATGGGATCAAATAATTATTTCCCACATTGTACATTTATTTATGAGTCCAGCCAAACTCACTGCATGCTGCTTTTTGGAAAATTCCCACTCAATGTTAACGATACCATACCACTTTCCAAAATAACTCGCCAAGTGGTGTTAAACCAATAAACACCAGAGGCAAATCTCTTCCTGTCGTTGCCACGCAAACCGATTTACAGAACCTGCTCCAGTTTCACACGCTGACCTGGTCATTGGGAGGCCACAGACCACGAGACACTTTTGTGTCGAAAATGATCTTAAAAAAATCTAATCTATCCATTTTCAACACCGCTTATCCTGAACAGGGTCGCGGGGAGTTGCTGGAGCCTATCCCCACTGACTTCAGAGCAGAAGACAGACTATCTTGACATAAGGGGTGTTCACACGGCAAGATTTGGTCCGGTGCTACGCCGGGGCTGCCCCAGTAGAGCGTTCACACGTGCAAATTAGCTCCGGCGTAGCCCCGGAAAACAGCTTACACCGGACCAAATTTGATCCACCTCAGGGAGGTGGTTTAAAAATTTGCTCCAGAGCAAATGCTTGTTAGCGAAGCAGCACCGATGTAAATTTGCACGTGTGAACGCAACTGGGTTAAATTTGCTCCAGAGCAAATGCTTGTGAAGAGTTTACGTACGGCGAGAATGCGTTGCTTTCGCGCTCTGTCGGACTTCCGTCATGTGTTTGTTTAATAACGACACAAGACTTGGCTGGTAACATCTTTCCTTTTGTAGAAGACTGGACTGTCTCAGAGTTGTTTGTGTAGTTTGTTCCTTTGTTGTGTGTCCACAACCCCCCCCCCCCCCCCCCCCCATATAATTTATTTTGTGATTTCCTCTCTTGATTTTCTGTTTGGCGCATTACGTTTTTGCTTTTCTGAGTGTCATTGAAGTCATCGTTGATTTACGTTTTCGGGGGCGGTCACTCTCGAGCAGAAGGCACGGAGACCGAGAAGGACGTGCCTGTCCAGTAGTCGCTTGAGTTGTGTATACGTTTTAAAAAGAACCAACACGACAGCTCATTTGTTTTCTGTCGTTTTGCTACGCTGCAGAAACTGCCGTGTGAACGCAAGTGGGGCTGCACCGACGCTGTGCCGGTGCAGACACGCTCAGCGGCTTTGTACGTGTGAACGCTCCACACAATTTGCTGCGGTGCAAAATATATCGCAACAAAATACATCGGTGCTGCGCCGGAGCAAATGTGTGCCGTGTGAACACCCCTATAGTGAAAGAGGAAATAGTCGGAGACAGCTAGTTGGTGCAGGGGCCAAGCCAAAACTTATTGATTACTTTACCTTCTTGACAAGTGAAATAGACAGATTCATTTGATATTTTCATTTTCACAGCTGTTTTCACGTCACTTTTCACTGCAGTGTCGCTTTTCACTGCATTGTCATCAAATAAAAGCCACACTATTCGCCTGGTCTAGCTCGCGAATGGCAAAAAATATTCATATAATTGATTTGCTTTTTGGCGGCACAGTGAACAACTGATTAGCACGTACAGAGGTCCAAGGTTCGCTTCCGGGCTCCGGCTCTCCTGTGGGTTTCCTCCCACGTTCCAAAAACATGCATGGCAGGTTGATGGACCCTTGTGAGGATAAAGTGGCCCAAAAGTTTGACAAAAACGCAAATAAAATATTCAAATATTCAATGTGTGTTTTCCATAAAAAATGGGGGAAATGAACGGAAGAAAACAAATCATTTAAAAATAATAATAAATCCAAATAAGCAAATATGTGGAAGCCAAACCGTGAGTATGCTTGGGTCCACTGTAATTTGATAAATAACTCTGTCACTGAATAGTTAAAAATGCAATTTAATTGGAAATCATGTCATTAGATAACCAAAAATCAAACAAGACAATTAAAAATTTCATGAAATATGCATGTCAAGCGGTCATAGTAAGAATCTACGTACTAAATAAGTTTAATAAATCATTATTTAAGGTTATGTTTCACAATTTCTATAATAATTGATGAAAAGGCTATTAAATAGACAGATGTCAAAAAAATTAAATACATAAACTCAGCTGTAAAAAAAATAATATACAGTATATATATAAAGTCCCAATATAATTATGCAAGATTGTATTTCACAATTTAACTACAGTAATGGGAAATGTAATAAATGATTTATGTAACATTCTTTTTTAGTTGGATTAACCCTGGAGAACCCAAGAACCGTTTTCTTCTTTGGAAAATGATGAATTTTACATTAAATGCCTGCTATATGTTCACTGAACACCAAAATATATGATTTTTCAAATATTTAATGCTTTAATCCTAATTTAGGATTGGGGCCAAATTTGACCCTTTGGGATTTAAGGGTAGCATTTGAGTAGCAGAATTTATAGGGGTCAAATTTGCCCCCGTGGGTTCTGCAGGGTTTTAATTGATAAAAAGAAGACAGACCCCTTGTTTTTTTCACTAACCTTTTTGTAATCCATCCACACAACAGCGATCTGGAGGAGGAAAATTGTGTGTCATCCCCACAAGTGTCTACGAAGGTAAATATCAATTTTCGCAAAATTTTCACTGCGCGTTACTGAGTCGTTCACCAGCCAATCATTGCACATGTATAGACAAACAACCACACGTCCATCCGTTTAAAAAAAAAAAAAACAATGTTGCCAATTGTGATCAATATTAGTTGTTTTTCGTGCTTTTCAGAGAGGATTTGAATAAAAGTAATTGATCGCAGATTATAAAATGCAATAGGATGTTGGTGACTAATTGGCTGTAGCCTGTTAGCTAGCAAATCCATCCATCCATTTTCCGAACCGCTTGATCCTCACTAGGGTCGCGGGGGGTGCTGGAGCCTATCCCAGCCGTCTTCGGGCAGTAGGCGGGGACACCCTGAAACAGTTGCCAGCCAATCGCAGGGCACACAGAGACGAACAACCATTCACGCCCACACTCACACCTAGGGACAATTTAGAGCGTCCAATCAGCCTGCCATGCATGTTTTTGGAATGTGGGAGGAAACCGGAGCACCCGGAGAAAACCCACGCAGGCCCGGGGAGAACATGCAAACTCCACACAGGGAGGCCGGAGCTGGAATTGAACCGGGTACCTCTGCACTGTGAAGCCGACGTGCTAACCACTGGACTACCGGGCCGCCAGCTAGCAAATCAGTACATGAATTTGAAGTAGTCTATGAGATGTTAGATAAAAACAAAGCAACGACAAAGAAAATGGCATTGTCGAGTAGATTAGGATCAGCAAAATGTTGCTTTTTTAAATTTGTCCTGATACTGCTTGTGTTATGAGCGTGTTGAGCAGGATTCTGGATATGTGTGCATTTTATTTCATGAAACCCTGACTGTGGACGTTATGACAAACAGCGGCTTCTCAGTTACAGAGGAGGTTACTACCAAGCGAATGTATGTGTGCGTGCATGCGTTTACAGCCACCCCCTTCAATGACATGTTGGCCACCGTAGTGATTAATTCAAACTGTCATATTTAAACATATGGACGATTCTGAGTCGTCATGCGTGTTTTTTTGGAGTGTGGGTGGAAGCCGTAGAACTCAGATCGGAAGCCAAAATCTCTGAACTGTGTATTGTAGACATACCAACCTCTAGGTCACCATTCCCCTAGCGATAAACAAATCGGTCCCCTCCATCTCACCATCCTCCCCACTGCTTGGTCTTACCCGTTGACGTGTTTCTACACAGCAGATGGCTTTACACATAAATCCTATTAACAACTTTCTGCCTATGGAGACGCGCTGAACACACAGCGCTTTCTCGCTCTTTCATTGTCTCGTCTGAGGAGCCTGTTTTGCATTATTTTCTAACATCTACCAAGACGTCATCACAACATGTCTGCAGAAAAGGTAAAGGCGTGTTTAAGATTGCAAATCAACAGTTTCTGTTTCCATCCATAGAAAATTGAGATTATGATTAACAACGCTAACCTCCCTACATACATGTGAGGTACCTAGATGGGAAGTACTCCATTGGACTGGATTTGGTGTCCGGCTACAGTATAGCTAAGATCATATTTGTGTGTATTTTTATGTTTCCCTTTTCATGGATTTGGAGTGCTTTTCAATCAGAAATTGTTCAAAAACAGAATAATTCCTGAATAATTCATTTCCAAGCCTTGACAACCTTCTATTCAGGAGATTAGAACTTTTCAAAAAATAAGGCTGAATACGGCTGTGGAGCACATTGTGACTTCACCACTTGATGTGATTTAAATATGTATTTCAAAAGTGGCAACTATTAAAAGTGCTTTGACCTCAGTAAATTAAGATATGGTAGAAAGTTTATTATAAGCTCAATTCAAAAAGTTAAAGTCATGTGATACGGATTCATTAAACGAAGGAAAATACTTCTAGGCCAATCGCTACCTAATTTAAAAATTAGAATACAACTTCTCGTGTATTATTCTAATTGGCTGTGATGTGAGAGTTTTCATTGGCTTTCGTGTACTGTAAGCTGTGAAAATCAAAATTACAGTATGTTGAAAAAAAGAAACATGAAATATCTGCATTGTGAGTCTTCATAATGCAAGAATGCCATGAGGTCTGAGTTGACACACTGACTGCAATCTAACATAAACAGAATCAATTTCGTAAACAGGCTAACTGAAATATTCACTTATGCAACGTGATTAAAAACATCAGTAACCACTGAGTACATAGAACAAATCTGATTAACATACATTATTTGCTTTTGTAATACTTGTTTTGATGTAGTCCGGTGACTTTATGGGCACCTAGTATATTGAATAAAAAGTCAAAACCCCGCTGGCGGCGGCACGGTTGTCGACTGGTTAGCACGTCCGCCTCACAGGGCAGAGGTGCAGGATTCAATTCCGGCTCCGGCCTTCCTGTGTTGAGTTTGCATGTTCTCCCCGTCCCTGCGTGGGGTTTCTCTGGGTACTCCGGTTGCCTCCCACATTCCAAAAACGTGCATGGCAGGCTAATGGAACACTCAAAATTGTTCCCAGGTGTGACTGTGAGCGTGGATGGTTGTTTGTCTCTGTGTGCCCTGCGATTGGCTGGCAACCAGTTCAGGGTGTCCCCCGCCTACTGCCCGAAGACGGCTGGGATGGGGGATGGATGGATGGATGAATGACTGCCGGTCAAAGGCCAGGTTTTTGAGAAATGAGACCAAAATAAATCATTTTAAAACTTATCCCAGCATTAATGTGACTGACCTGTATAAACCAATTGGGAAAAAAAATGAAAACTTCTCGAGAAAGGAAGGAAAATAAACAACTTTGTCAAAGTGGAGGGGAATTCAGAATACTGTAGTTACAAGTGGCAGTCAGTGTCGGCACAAATTATTCAGGCATCTGGCAGGAAGTAAAACAAAAAAGAAAATGTCATGACAAGTAACATGTACAGCATAACTTTATTTGAGGTTAATCAGAGGCACTCCAATGTGTGGCAGGTGTACTACCTCCCATTTAACTTGAATTTGAATGTGACTGGTTGATTCTGAACACAGCCACATCCCCAGTCATAAGATGGGGGGTGCATACTTGTGCAACCACAATCTCAGTTGTTTATTTTTACTTACTGCCCGCATAAAAGCCTGGCATTTGAACCCTTTTTATACGCTTTGAATCGCACTAATGAAAATACAGTCAGTTTTCCATGATGTTTTCATTTAGTGATGAAGGAACTGGCGTTTTTACCTTTCAGTGTTGTTACATCAAGAAAAAAAAAAACACATCGTGACACCTGGTCAGCTCCTCTGTCATAATAGTGTTGGAGCGCGCGAGGCCTTGCATAAATCTGGCGTGTCTATGCAGGATGTCTGATAATCTAACAGGATTACGTCCTCTGTCTCCACTGACCTCCTTTCTCGCGACACGTCGTTTTTCACTGTGAAGATCCGCGCCTCATCGTTTTCATTCCTTCACATTTGGGACAAACTCACACAATGTAGTGCCGTGTGTACCGGGTGAAGCGGCCAATGATTTCCTGGCATTGTGATTGAGCGTAAAACTAATTTAAATCATGACTGCATGATTCCCTTTCCACGGTTATATTTGAGAACAGCGTAAGGATATAAACACTGCTTCTCCCGCCATTTGGTGTTTGACTGTATTATCACAATCATATGACTTGGGATGCTGATAATGTAACTTTGTTTTTTTTTCCTCTTGCATTCACTATCTGGTTGTTTTATTGGTGAGTTAATGTCACACAGACGGATGGATATGTGCTACTTTTGTTTATTTTTCATCATTAGAACGGTTATTATTTTGTGTATGCATTTAAAAAATAATTTACTATGCACATTGTCAATTCAATTAAATATAATGAATTGTTAATATTATTACTAATAATGATAATATTATAGTTATATAATAGGTATATGTTATTATTATATGTTTATAATATTATATACTGTATAATATTATAAATATATAATATATAATATTATATGTTTGACAACTCCACCATTAATCGGAATACCGTGGTTAGTGGGGGCTCATAGAAAACACTGTTGTAAAGAAAATGTTCTTCCCTTTAATTAAATGTTATGGACATTTTAATCCCAGAAGAAGCATTTAACTTTATGTGTTATTTTTATTATTATGTGTTGTGTTTATTATTTTACTTTATGTTAACTGTTTTGTTAAGCGCTTTGTTACAGCTGCTGCTGTTGTGAAAGCGCTATACAAATCAGCATGTATTGTATTGTATTATTATTATTATTATTATTATTATTAGTTGTTGTTGTTGTTGTTGTAGTAGTAGTAGTGGTAGTAGTCGTTGTCATAGTAGTAGTAGTACTATTTGCTCATATCAGTCACATTATTTTGCTCAGAAACTAATGTTTGTTTATGCTTGTTTTTTTGTGCAATTATTTATAATAAAGGAATTTTAGTTGTATTTATTTATTTTACTATACACATTTTAATCCTAGAAGGGAAATACAATTAACACTCTGTCATTAGTTGCAGTACTGTAGTATATACAATATGTGTGGATTTATTTAGATTGATTTTTTTGTTTGTTTCTAATTTTTATAGTTTTTCATTATTACTTTTTACAAGTTCCTATTTTTACTAATTGTTTTGTATGGGGAGATTTTTTTTCGGGGTGGCCTTGTTATCTAGGATCTCTTTTGTTTGACTGTATTGTTTTGTAAATGTCTGACAGACAAATCCAATAAAAAGAAGCCCAAGAAGAAGAAGGAGGAGGCTAACAGCACAAGCGAGTCCAAGCTGAATGGCAGCGAGACCAAGATAAAAAAAATCAAAATCAAAAAGAATGAGGAAGCTTCTGAGGAGAGTCCTGTCTTGCAAAGTAAAGGAACAATCTTTTTTGGTGTGGCAGGCGTGGTGGGTGCAACGGTGACACCTTTTAATCAGTCTGAATCTTGTCATTTCTGATATCATTGCAGATGACAAAAAGGTGAAGAAAAAGAAACTGGACAAGACGAAGGAACTGGGCAAAGAAAAGGAAAAAGACAAAGAGACAAAAAAGAAAACGAAAAGTGTTCCCAAAAAGAAGAAAGGTGAGGTAGTCGTAGCTTTGAATGTGCTTTGCAGCTCAACAAACTGATTATTTCTCTGATCAAAATCAGCAGAGTCAGTTACAGACGACGACGAAGAAGAGGAAGACACTGCTAAAAAGAAAACCAAGAAGAAGACAACCAAAGACAGCTCGCCGTACCCCAGTGTCACCAAAGAAAAGAAATCCAAATCAAAAGGTACCCATGGAAAGACTTTTTCACGTGATTTCACAGCTAACATGTTGTTGAGAGGATTGCCGTGCACGATTTGATTGTGTAACGGCGTGTATAAGATGGGAAGTCACTGACGAGGAAACACGAATACCACGCTGACATGGCCCGGCTGTGGAGAATGGTTTGAAAATATTTTTACAGACAAGTCACGATAGGAATCTGTGTAATTCTGTAGAAAATCTACAGCTGAAAATCACCATAGAGACTTTGCAATATTTTAGTCTGGGATGCTGGTCCACATCCAATTAAAAACAAAATCTGCACACATTAGAATTTGGCAACCAACTTTAAACATATTGAAACTTTTTAAAGCACATTTTTAAAACATATTTGCACACAAAAAGTGTGTGAGTGCCTGGGCGTCAGCAGTGGCTGACAGCAGCTTCTATGTGCGTGTTCAATATGTTTATGTGTTTGCTGTTCCCCCAGCATTCAATAAATGGCTGGAAAGTGCATCGTGACTGTGTCTTTCCTTGTCCACAAGCAAGGGCATTGCACTACTTTCTTTAGTTTCTCCAGTTTTTCCTCTACACTTGCGCAATGTCATTTCTTAATCTTGCACCCAAAATTTTGGCTTTTGACAATTGACCAAGTAACAGTTTGTAATTGGATTTGTTGGCCATGTTCACTGCAATACAGGTTTACTACTAAGATATGTTTTTACATCGCATCTTTCATTTGTGTAGGACGAAGGTGTAGCCTTGCCTCTGAAAACAGAATAGCAAGCAAGTTAGAATATTTTTTTGTCTGTAGACCATCATGGTAATTACATCTTGCTGCATTCCTCTGTCAACACTTTTCCCCCCATCTTGTGCTCATACCTCACGGTGGCGTTCATTCACGAGTCCAAAAAGTGAAACGTGTCATGCTGCTTTACTCTGTGAACATCTGCTCGCCGCCAGCGAATATCTGCAAGTCATCTCAGATGTTGACAAAGCACTTCGTCAGCTTTTTTTTTTTCTGCCTTGGCCTCTTAAACGTTTTAGCTGGAGATGGGAAGGACGTTAACTCGTTTGACAGATGTGTTTGACGACTGCTGAAACGCTCTTACAAAAAAAAAAGAAGAAAAACACCTGGAAAGAAAGCAGGATCACATGCTCGACTGTTATTCGTGCTCCAAATTTGTCCTCATCTTTTTTAACCGATACTGTTAAGAATCATATAGGATTTGAAAACCCTATGTCAGCATTTAGAACGCCCCTAAAAAAAACCAAACAGACATCAGAATAAAGCATAAATCGGTTGAAACGGTACATTTATATCAACACTGCCTTTTTACAACCAACTACATCTATTCTTACCATTTTCTACATTTTGGGAAAAAATGAATTTTAAAGTAAATCAGCAAGCGTGCCTTTAGAATAAAAATTCTTGGATTGTGTCACAATGTGATTTAGAGCCCAGTGTGACTTGAAGAGAAATAATTGTCATGAGAGAAGGAATTATTTGTCTATTGTTTTTTTTTTCATTCATGCCAAGTCAAAATAAAAGCTTGAAGAAAAAAAAATGTACATGAGCAATTTGGTCACACTGGTTAATGAAAACATCTCCTGATCATTCTTTTTCTTTGTTTCCTCAGAGGACAAGGATTCCGATGGAAAGGAGAAGAAGTCAAAGTCTAAAGAGAAAGACAAAAAGAAGGAAGCAGCGTCCCTGTTCCAGATAAACGACAAAGATTCTAAGAGCAAGAAGAAAGGTGATTAAAAGAGTGATTTCAAAAACACGCCCGGTGTTTTCCTGCGACTGACAGCTCAACTTTCATCATCGCAGCTGTTCAGTTTGCTGGAATAGAGGTGAAGTCAACACGCATTAAGGAGTCAATTACCCTAATTTCTGTTCTTAATTACACCCCACCAAAGCAGCCGCCAAATCGGAAAGTGACGACAGCGAGGAGGAGGCCAAGTCGACAAAGTCCAAAAAGAAGTCTGCCGCAAGCTCCACGTCGTCTTTGTTCCAAACGTCAGGAGACAAAGACAAAGAAAAGAAGACAAAGAAGAAAGGCAAGGTTACCTCTTGCGTGCTCCACCTTTTCAAATACCAGCACTAATTCAAAAATGTGTTTTTTGTTTCAGCAAAGGCAGAAGAGAGCGATGATTCAGAGTCAGAAAAAGAAGAAAAATCCAAAAAGAAGAAGGGCAAAGGAAAAAAGAAGAAGGTATCAACAAGATGCTAAAGTGGGCTCCACACATGCAGATTTTCAGCTGTTTATTGATTTTTTTTTTTAATGTCACAATTATGGAATCATTTTAACCCAGTGGTTCTTAACCTGGGTTCGATCAAACCCTAGGGGTTCGGTGAATCGGTCTCAGGGGTTCGACGGAGCCTCTGCCTTGGAGGTTAAGACACACCCGACTCAACATGTCAATGAGTTGTGACCCGCCCGCTGCAGATGATCATATTACATCACTTGTCCAGTCAGTGCTGCGGGAAATTTAGTTCGCTCAGTCGTCCCCGTGTGACTGTCGTGATAGTACGTCATGTGATTTTTTTTTTAATACATGCTAACTATGTCTAGCAAAAAAAAAAGAAAAAAAGAAAGTTTTCAGACGAATATGTACAACATGGATTCACATGCATCACGGAACGTGATTGGACTCAGCGTCATATCTGCATGATTTGTTTTGCCAAGTTTAGCAACTCTAGTCTCGCACCGGCAAAACTGAAGGAACGCTTCTTGAATCAGATTTTTATGTTTCACTAATGAAGGGTTTGGTGAATGTGCATATGAACTGGTTGAGTTCGGTACCTCCAACAAGGTTAAGAACCACTGTGTTAACATGTTTAACATTTACGATCATCAGCCCTGAGCAGATTCGAGAGGAAAGATACTTAAGACACCACACTGCACAGGATAATCTTTTCAAGGCGTGTGACAGTCGAAGGGAAGGAGGGGAAAAAAAAATCACATTTTGTCTGAGTGTTTTCCACTTACGATTGTGTTCAGACTTGGGGTTTGATATTCTGGTTGGGACCCAATTATAAAGGGAGACTGTATTGTTGTCTTTCCACTAGAGTGGCATGTCACTTGTGTTGTCAAACTGTTTCCAACTGTCAAAACAAACTGAGCAAAAGAAAATCTTTCTGCCTTCTGTTGGCTCAGGATGCCAAGATTAAAACAATGTTTTTCTCTGCTCCAAAAACTCAAAAGAAACTCCCCTCATTGCAGGGTTTTCGCCCACTGTCGCAAGATAGAAAAAGTCCTTGCGGTAACTCATCTTAAACTGAATGGGATCACATTTCTGACAAGCCGGAAATTCATCTGACGGTCTTTCAATCAGCCAGGAGCTAACAGTCGTTCCTCGTTTCTAATGATGCGTGACGAGACTTTAATTTGACACTGAAAGAAAAATGACTCAGCCAGTTTGCACTGTTGGGTCCGGCTTTATCATATAACATTTTTGTTATTGAGCCAAAGGCTGCGTTATAAAGAAAACATTTCTATAAATCTGAGGTCTGCACTCAAATACCAAGATTTTCAAATAAGTTCAATATCATCAAATATAAAGCAGTTAGCGGTGATGGACAGATCTCCTTTTGAATAGTGAACCCTCCAAATTATCAGCATTCTTTGACATCACGCTTAGCAAAAAAGCTCTGCCTTTTGCTCATATTGGGTAGACGTGTCTATTATAACATGGAGGCTTGACAAATTCTTGAGGACCCATGCCCGCAATTGAATTGAAGGATTGGAGGTCAGGCATTTTGGTTGGAAGTAGCCACTTAGGATGAATTTCCTGGTTAGCACTTTGACATCCAAATGACCACGAGACCCGCTTCCAATCCTTCAATTCAATTGCGGGCATGGGTCCTCAAGAATTTGTCACGCCTCCATGTTATAATAGACACGTCTACCCAATATGAGTAGATTAGTGGAAAAAAACTAATCTAACTTTCTGTGGGGCACAGCTGAGAGGATTTACCCCAAATAACCACCTGAAACCCAAATGAATGACTGTCTGGTTAATTTTTGGCATGGATCTTTGACACTTTTTCACTCGTCTTGTGATAATAGACATGCCCTCCAAATTTCGTGTCGTGGAAGCACTCGTGACAAGTGTGAACACATCCTCAGGGAGCCTTGAATGTTTTTTTTCCCTTCGGCCTGTAGCCCACAATAATGAATCCTTTGTGGGCAGGAGAGAGCACCATCACCTGAGATCGAATTTGACAACTTGGAAAAGTTTGTGATGGAGCCGGCGCCTCAAGGCGCGACCGTCAAATGCAGAGTGACTCGAGACCAGCGAGGGATGGATAAGAGCATGTATCCTCTTTACTTCCTTCATCTTGACAACGAGAAGAAGGTCTGTTGGAGTTTTGATTCCTTTCTTAAAACGATATGAGAGAACATGTCTACCACCACCAGTGGCGTACAAAGTCGGGGTCAACACGGCCCTGGGCGTCCACCTGAATGGTATCCACGGCTCTTAACACCCCTATACCATGCTCTAAAAATAGATGCCACAAGATGACGACAAATCACTGACTTCTTCAACTCACTTCAACATACACGTTTCTTAGTATGACTATTTATTTGCAAAAAAAATAATATTAATAATGATTAGAATGTGTAACATTTTGCCTTTTTTCTCTTAAATAACTTATTTTTATGCCTTTTGCACTACACATCATTGAAATGTTTAAATTATGAGGGGGGTCGTTGAAGGAATGTCTCTTCTGTAAGGGGTCTCTGGACCTAAAACGTTTGAAAATGGTATGGATGTTTTTGAAATGGTAAACACATGAATGTTTTGATGATGACAATTAATAGTTTACATTTCTTTGCAGACATTTCTGTTGGCTGGCAGGAAGAGGAAGAAAAGTGCCACCTCCAATTACCTCATTTGCATTGATGCCACGGATTTGTCAAGAGGTGGTGATAACTTCATAGGAAAACTGAGGTACCTCGGCCATTTTTTCAAGGATGCATTTACACTGCAGGTCCAAGCACCCAAATCTATTCCCATGCACCGTATCTCACAAAAGTGAGTAAACCCCTCACATATTTGTCAATATTCTATCATAAGTTACAAACTGTAACACTGAAAACTGACACTTTGCGACAATGTAAAGAGGTTGTATAACACCTAAAATGTTACACTTAACGCACAGCCGTTGATGTCTGCTGAGAACAAAAGTGAGAACACCCTTAAGTGAAAATGTCCCACTTGTGCGCAAAGTGTCAAGCATTTGCATGGCCACCATTAGCTGTTGTTCGGCAGTGAGTTTAGCAGAGCTTCACAGGTTGCTACTGGAATCCTCTTCCCTGTGTAACTTGAATCATGCGGTGCAAATCCAGCCAAAAATGCAGACCCAAAGTAAATACTGATTCAATATCTGCTTTTTCATGTATTTTCCAGGTCTAATTTAATGGGCACCAAGTTTACTGTCTTTGACAATGCTCTAAATCCAGAAAAGGCCCTTCCAGACATGTCCAATGCGCGGCAGGAGTTAGCAGCAATAATTTACGTAAGTTATTAAAAATCTTCAAAAAGCTCCACATGTCACACTGAAATTGAAATCTCTACTTCCACGCATCAGGAAACAAATGTTTTAGGGATGAAAGGGCCCAGAAGGATGTCGGTCATCATTCCAGGCATGGACAGGGACAACGAGCGAGTACCACTCCGACCCAGAAATGTGAGTGAGATGAGCTCAGAGCTGCAGATTGACTAGCAACAGACATTGGGCTCTATTTTGTGCCAGTCGGGCACAAAACACGGCGTAAATCTCTGAAGGGGCGGGCTGAACTGATTTTCACAGACCCCCGCAGCTTGCTGCAGTTTATAAGGATTGTTTTGCGTGATGTGAAAAAAGCTGACTTGATTTGCTGCCGGTTGAGACAGCTCCTCTCATTCGGCGAGCAGAAGGAGAAACTGATTTGCTGGAGTCACAGGAGGTGACACAAAGGACATTTATAAGAAACTGCAAGCAGAACTCCATGGGCAGATGATTTAAAGTTGGCTGGACTGTAATGGCCCACAAGATGCCATCAGATAGCATCAAAGCAAAGCTGTGTACAGTTTCAGTGACTAAGCAACTTTGCAAATACTGCAAATACTCATGTAGGTGTTCACTGTTTTCCTTTCTTAAAATTAATTGGGTGATTAGTCTGTGTATGAGCATCTGGGTATGAGTTGTGGTATGAGTACTTTCATTTGGAATTTGTGTGGAAATTACAAGTTGGAACACTTGTAAGTCAAGGTCTCAATGTATACATAACATCAAATCATGGGAAGTGTGGTGTTGTTGTATGATTTTATGAATCTTCCCAGGACTATGACGGCCTGTTGATACGACACCAAAATAGAAGGATGGAGAATCTGATTGAGCTTCACAACAAGACACCTGTGTGGAACGAGGAAACAGCATCGCATGTGCTCAATTTCAATGGCAGGGTCACCCAGGCCTCCATCAAGAACTTCCAGATCGTCCACAGCAAAGATTGTGAGTTCCAGTCGGGCTACCTTGCTGTAAACACTTACATATTCTCCCATTCACGCTTTGTCATTTTTTTATGCACCTGGCTTGTGCACTTTTATGCTGAAGTCAGACTACAACAAATGTAGCCCAACTTTGAGCCAACAGACGTGTCGTAGACAAACTTCGTGTCTCGTAGACCAGCGATTGCCAACCCCGGTCTGCAGACCGGTACCGGTCCGTGGGTCATTTAGTACCGGGCCACACAAAAAGAATAAATAACTTTCGAAATCTGAATGATGTTTTATTTTGAAAAATTACCAGATTCTCTGGAACGGGGAAATAGTGGAGATTTTTAAGGACGGGGGTGATGTGATCACGAGTGCGGGTGTGGGTGGGAAGGCGGGGGGCGGCATTCTGAATGTACTGTAGTTTATTGAGGAGTTTGGAGGCTGTACCGTAGAGCAGGGGTCCCCAACATCTTTTGCCCCACAGGCCGGTTTATGTCAGAAAACATTTTCAGGGACCGGCATTTAAGGTGTGGCGGATTAATACAACAAAATAATATGGTATGAGCTGCATGAAAACTGTGGTGTTTTCGAAATATCATGATAAACACAAGGAGCGTCTAATCTGGACGCAACACTCTGATCGCTGTGGTAATGTTTAATGCCTACAAAATACGATACAACGCAAATTCAAAGTGCATGAAAATGACGACTCACCACAGCCCCGAGCTTGATTTTCTGCAACCAGACGGTCCCATCTCGGGTTAATAGGAGACAATGACACCTCAAGTGTGTGGTTTATGTCCAGTCGACTTCGTAATTTTGTTTTAGTCGTCGTTGCTGCAGAAAACCCCGCCTCACACAGGTAGGAAATATCAACAGTTCTATTGTGGCGATCACAGAGTATTCAGCCATAACTTTAATCCAGTTGTCTCGAACGTACTTTTAAGGCCGCTGTCATTTGCGATCTCCAGCAGTTTTTTTTTACTCATTTTGCGAGCTCAAGCGTTTTGTTTTTAGCGTAATTGGTCACGTGACGGAGAAGCATGGCTTGACGTGAGTCAAGCGTGACACAGACAGATGTAACGGAGAATCCGGTAGTTTTTCAAAATGAAATAACTTTCGTAATCCGAAATAAATAAAACTGAATTAAGGCAAGTTATTTCTGTGCGGCCCGGAACCAAATGCCCTGCGGACCGGTACCGGTCCGTGGACCGGCGGTTGGGGACCCGTGCCGTAGAGGATGCTATTGCAGTAGTCAAGGCGGGAGGTGATAAAGCCGTGGATGAGGGGTTGAGCGGCATTGAAACAAAGTGAGAGGCAGAGGCGAGAAATGTTTTTGAGGTGGAAGAAAGCAGTTTTGGTGATTTGGGTGATGTGTTGGTCGAAAGAGAGATTCATAAAAAGAGGACAGTAAGCTTGCGACAGTGAGAGGAGGGGAACAGCGTGGAGTTGTCGATAGTGAGGTGAAAGTTGGAGGCTGTTTGGGTAAGGGACCTCAGACCGATTATTAGCAGTTGAGATTTAGTGCACATTAAACTGGTCCGTCGGGCAAAAAAGGTTGGGGACCGCTGTTGTAGACGATTTTGAGTTGTCTAGACTCATCACAGCCCGTTTAGTGTGACATACTCAACGATTGGTCGTGAGGCGTCCGAGACGCCACATTTACATACACACACACACACACACACACACACACACGCACACACACACACATATCGATAATTTTTTTTTAAATCAAAACAACAACCACCTACCTCCCTACTGTCTCTACCTAATCTTTCTTTCATCTCGCCTTTCAGTGGACTACATTGTGATGCAGTTTGGCCGAATTGCTGACGATATTTTCACCCTGGACTACAAGTACCCCATGTGTGCAGTGCAGGCCTTCGCCATTGCGCTTTCTAGCTTCGATGGGAAAATCGCCTGCGAATGAGTCCCGATTGTTGCCTCTAAGGATCAGATTCATTACACACACACACACACACACACACACACACACACCTGTCAGAATAACCCAGGCCTTTCGATATGCCGTCGGACATTTCTTAGTGATGTGCGCTGATAACGAATGACAGATGTGTGAACGTGACAATACCTGCTGTTGTTCCCGCCCCGGAGGAATTCAAAGCAAGAAAAAGATGTACACGCTGTCATTTGATCTGCCTTGGCACAAGGAGAGTCCTCTTTTGATTCTAATTTTAATCAGTGGAAACATTTTGTGTCATTCAGTATGTTATCTCATGGGTCACTGGAAAATTCATTGCCATCATCATCATCATTATTATGGGAATTTTTTTTGTTCACTGTTGCAACATACAGTATTTGGTGATTTATGACATGGACATTTGTAGGAGGCTAATTGAAATATGAAAATACCCACAAAAGGGATGATGTATTTAAAACAAAATCACGACTATTTTGACGATAATTTGAACAAATGTGCAGATCATTGCTGCCCTAGAAAAAAAACCCATACATCTCAATTTTTTAATGGGTGAAATATGTCAAAATGCGAGAATAAAACACCCCCAAATTTAAGATTTGGAGATACAGTTGCTCCAAAAAGGCTGTACATCCCTGTTCAAATGACAGGAGAATCCTAGTAGAACATCTGAACTTTATAAAGGGTTAAGTGAAGGCACTTCAACTCGAGGCTGGTACATGCTCCTACCCATTTAACATCAGTTTGACATCCCAGTAATCAGGGGGTGTGCACACTTTCGCGACCACATGATCCGGAAACATGGATTTATTTTCGGTTGAGCTCTCCAGGTTATCAGCCACAATATGGTGGAAAAAGTTTGAAATGGTTTTACAAAAACCAGGAATTTGAACCAGGGTGTGGAGAACGTTTTTTTTTTTTATTTAAATATCAAAGGTCAATTTGTACAGTCAATTTGTCACATTCTGAACATATTTCTGGTTTTATTAGTTTACATTTTTTCCCTGCTTTAATCAGTACAAGCAAATATCTCATACATACAAACTGTATCCAAAATGTGTTTATTTTTTGTTGTATCGTGTTTCTTTTACCTTCTGTAAGGTACCTGACTGAACATTTTTGTGACATTGGATTTTGTTGAATTTCTCGGTCTTCTATGACAGTGTTTCCCAACCGACACTGAGACATGGTTTTATTTTACATGAACTAAAAATGGTCATTGGGGTTCACACCGGTAGACGAGAGGGTTGCCTCCCTCCGCCTTCGGGTGGGCGGACGGGTCCTGACTGTTGTTTGTGCATATGCACCAAACAGCAGCTCAGCATACCCACCCTTTTTGGAGTCCTTGGAGGGTGTGCTGGAGAGTACTCCTGCTGGGGACTCCCTTGTTCTGCTGGGGGACTTCAATGCTCACGTGGGCAATGACAGTGAGACCTGGAGGGGCGTGATTGGGAGGAACGGCCCCCCCGATCAGAACTCGAGTGGTGTTTTGTTATTGGACTTCTGTGCTCGCCACGGATTGTCCATAACGAACACCTTGTTCAAGCATAAGGGTGTCCATATGTGCACTTGGCACCAGGACACCCTAGGCCGCAGTTCGATGATCGACTTTGTAGTTGTATCATCGGATTTGCGGCCGCATGTTCTGGACACTCGGGTGAAGAGAGGGGCGGAGCTGTCAACTGATCACCACCTGGTGGTGAGTAGGCTCCGATGGTGGGGGAAGATGCCGGTCCGTCCTGGCAGACCCAAACGTATTGTGAGGGTTTGTTGGGAGCGTCTGGCGGAATCCCCTGTCAGAAGGAGTTTCAACTCCCACCTCCGACAGAGCTTTTCCCATGTTCCGGGGGAGGCGGGGGACATTGAGCCCGAGTGGACCATGTTCCGCGCCTCTATTGTTGAGGCGGCCAATCTGAGTTGTGGCCGTAAGGTGGTTGGTGCCTGTCGTGGCGGCAACCCCCGTACTCGCTGGTGGACACCAGCAGTAAGGGATGCCGTCAAGCTGAAGAAGGAGTCCTATCGAGCCTTTATGGCCTGTGGGACCCCAGAGGCAGCTGACGGGTATCGACTGGCCAAGCGGAAGGCAGCTTCGGTGGTCGCCGAGGCAAAAACCCGAGCGTGGGAAGAGTTCGGTGAGGCCATGGACGCCGACTTCCGGACGGCTTCGAGGAAATTCTGGTCCACCATCCGACGTCTCAGGAGGGGGAAGCAGTGCACCACTAACACTGTGTACAGTGGGGATGGGGCGCTGCTGACTTCGACTCGGGACGTTGTGAATCGGTGGGCAGAGTACTTCGAAGACCTCCTCAACTCCACCAACACGCCTTCCTTGGAGGAAGCAGAGCCTGGGGACTCTGAGGTGGGCTCTCCTATCTCTGTGGTTGAAGTCACCGATGTGGTCAAAAAGCTCCTCGGTGGCAGGGCCCCGGGGGTGGATGAGATCCGCCCGGAGTTCCTCAAGGCTCTGGATGTTGTGGGGCTGTCCTGGTTGACACGCCTCTGCAACATCGCGTGGTCAACAGGGAGAGTGCCTCTGGATTGGCAGACCGGGGTGGTAGTCCCTCTTTTTAAAAAGGGGGACCGGAGGGTGTGTTCCAACTACAGAGGGATCACACTCCTCAGCCTCCCTGGTAAGGTCTATTCAGGGGTGCTGGAGAGGAGGGTCCGTCAGGAAGTCGAGCCTCAGATTGAGGAGGAGCAGTGTGGTTTTCGTCCCGGCCGTGGAACAGTGGACCAGCTCTACACCCTTAGCAGGGTCCTCGAGGGTATGTGGGAATTCGCCCAACCAGTCTACATGTGTTTTGTGGACTTGGAGAAGGCGTTTGACCGTGTCCCTCGGGGAGTTCTGTGGGGGGTGCTTCGTGGGTATGGGGTACCGAACCCCCTGATACGGGCTGTTCGGTCACTATACCACCGATGTCAGAGTTTGGTTCGCATTGCCGGCAGTAAGTCGGAATCGTTTCCAGTGGGGGTAGGACTCCGCCAAGGCTGCCCTTTGTCGCCGATTCTGTTCATAACCTTTATGGACAGAATTTCTAGGCGCAGCCGAAGCGTTGAGGGGATCCGTTTTGGGGGCCTCAGTATTGCATCCCTGCTTTTTGCAGATGATGTGGTGCTGTTGGCTCCTTCAAACGGGTCTCTCCAACTCTCACTGGAGCGTTTCGCAGCCGAGTGTGAAGCGGTTGGGATGAAGATCAGCACCTCCAAATCTGAAACCATGGTCCTCAGTCGGAAAAGGGTGGAGTGTCCCCTCCGGGTCGGGGAGGAGATCTTGCCCCAAGTGGAGGAGTTCAAGTATCTTGGGGTCTTGTTCACGAGTGGGGGCAGGAGGGAGCGGGAGATCGACAGGCGGATCGGTGCAGCGTCTGCTGTGATGCGGACGTTGTATCGGTCTGTCGTGGTGAAGAAGGAGCTGAGCCAAAGGGCGAAGCTCTCAATTTACCGGTCGATCTACGTTCCAACCCTCATCTATGGTCACGAGCTATGGGTCGTGACCGAAAGAACGAGATCCCGGTTACAAGCGGCCGAAATGAGTTTTCTCCGCAGGGTGTCCGGGCTCTCCCTTAGAGATAAGGTGAGAAGCTCGGTCATCCGGGAGGGGCTCAGAGTCGAGCCGCTTCTCCTCCACATCGAGAGGAGCCAGATGAGGTGGCTTGGGCATCTGATTCGGTTGCCCCCTGAGCGCCTCCCTGGTGAGGTGTTCCGGGCATGTCCCACCGGGAGGAGACCCCGAGGAAGACCCAGGACACGCTGGAGAGACTATGTCACCCAGCTGGCCTGGGAACGTCTCGGGATCCCCCGGGGAGAGCTGGAAGAAGTAGCTAGGGAGAGGGAAGTCTGGGCTTCCCTGCTAAAGCTGTTGCCCCCGCGACCCGGCCCCGGATAAGCGGTAGATGATGGATGGATGGATGGATAAAAATGGTCTGTCTCAACTATTCACCAGTGGACTCGGTGTGAAATGTGGTCCTGTTTAGATGTACACAAAGCTATTAATCAGTTCTATGTATGACAACAGATGGGTACACGTCTTTAGTTGTACCTTCTGCCATGTAGTGGAAGAGCATTGAATTGTTCTGCCGCTCACTTTTCATCGCTAGCATAGAATATAGGGATATAACGATATCTAATTGTCACGACACAATCTCCCGATATGAACTTGTCAATACGATAATTATCACAATATTGTGGCTAGGGTGGCAATTTCTTTTTGAAAATCGCACGAGTATATATGAACTCACGATATTGTATAAAATGTTAATGTTATCTTTTTGTACATCAAAACTGTTGTGATCAAGAAATAGGCTTGGCCAATTAGTATTTCAATGTTATGGATTTTATTGGCTCAGCGAAGCAAAGTATCATGAGCTCTGTTGTTCACAATGCTTTGTTCGGCTGAAGCGGGCGAAGAGTACGGTAACATTTTTTTTGATGGAGATGTTCTACTTTTAATATCAGTACATGAGGATGATGATGATATTATGACAATTTTAATATCGCAATATCACCCATATCGTTACATCCCTAATGAATAGATGATCAAAGATAATTATTTAGTCGTAAATAACCTTTTTTTTTCCATGTAAGCAAAATGGGCCACAGCACAGTGGTTGGGGATCACTGTTCCATGAAAACATGATTTAATAAAGTACAGTATGTCAAATCAATGTCCTCCACTTCAGCTTTAATTGTGTCATGAGTATGCATGTATCAAGAATACATTTTTTAACCAATCTTACCATGACTACAATGACTTTAACTGGGGACAAAAACAACTAAGCAGGTTGCCCTCCTTGACTGGGGCCATGCCCTGCAGGCTTTGTTGACGTTTTAGATTTATATTATAAACGTTTTACAGATATGTTCTGCGTTTCGCCGGCGGCTTGCAGATCATCTGACAGGTTTGAGTCGCCCCGAAGCTGCGCTCCAAATGAAAAACCTGTTTGAGGTGACAGCTTGGAGGCAAAGTGAGAGAAAGGTGTGTATTCTGCCTCAACCTGCTCAGGCAGTTGTCCAAACTCGCAGGTTAAATGAAGCCTAAAAGCTGGTGCCTTTACAGGATGGACGCTCTTAAAAGGAGAGTTCTTCCTCACTGTGACCGGCTGCAACAAACATTGCTGTTTTCCTTTTTTAGATGTTCATCAGGTCATCTGTTCATCTTATTTGTCCAGGCTGTGGAGGAATTATTCTTTCAGAAATGCTGCAACCATGTTGTTAACCAAAAGAAGGAGCTGTTGCAGAAGGAGAATTCATTGATGGGCTGCTGTTGTTTTTCCCCTAAAACAAAACACACATTGAATTTTTGAATTATTCTGCTTACACACACAATAAATGCAAGGCTGCCTTTTTATTATTATTATTATTATTTTTACATTTTATCAAATAGCGTCTTCAAACACCTCCATCCCATAACATATTTCCCCATTAAAATGAGTGGAAACGCCATTAAGCTCTTCAAGGCCCCATAAAACCCTGAAAATGTTGCAACATGAATTTTCTGAAGAAAAATGACACTCTATAGTACTGTTCATCATAATAACATAACGGAATAACATAATTTAATAGATTGGAAAGATTCAAAGTGTTTGTAAAGCATGATTGTTGGCATTCATTTTACATCTCCTTGTGGTATGCAAACTTTGGCCAACAGGTGACACTATATATATATATATATATATATATATATATATATATATATATATATATATAGGTGACAACAGTAGTCCAGTGGTTAGCACGTCGGCTTCACAGTGCAGAGGTACCGGGTTCGATTCCAGCTCCGGCCTCCCTGTGTGGAGTTTGCATGTTCTCCCCGGGCCTGCGTGGGTTTTCTCCGGGTGCTCTGGTTTCCTCCCACATTCCAAAAACATGCATGGCAGGTTGATTGGACGCTCTAAATTGTCCCTAGGTGTGAGTGTGGGCGTGGATGGTTGTTTGTCTCTGTGTGCCCTGCGATTGGCTGGCAACTGATTCAGGGTGTCCCCCGCCTACTGCCCGAAGACGGCTGGGATAGGCTCCAGCACCCCCCGCGACCCTAGTGAGGATCAAGCGGTTCGGAAAATGGATGGATGGATATATATATATATATATATACAGTATATATATACAGTATATACAGTGTATATATAGATAGATAGATAGATAGACACAAATACACACACACACACACACACAAAAAGATAAAACTATACTTTTTTTCTTTTTCAATGCATATATAATGGCAGTTCATTATGTGTATTTTCACTATTTGCTGGTTAGCCTATCCCCTTTGAATAGCAGGGGGACTCTTGTTTTTCATAGAGGATAAAGAATAATGCCAATATGAGTATTGTTATATTGTCTGTCTACATTAGCTGCTGCATCATTTGGTTTCAAAATTCAATTCTTAAGGGGTTATAATGCTGCAACATTAATGGTAGTTTCGTTATCCCATCTATACTGTTTTGCATTGGGAAGTTTCGTAGCATTTGATTAAATGCAATGTGCAAACGCCGTCTTTGAAACAGGCACTTGGCCTATTGTTGAAGAATTGTTTACTATTTGCCAAGATGCTGCTTGTTTTGAAGCACCCGGAGAGATCTTGTCATTTTTACTCGCAATCCAAGACAAATAATCAGCCGAGTGATGGATTGTATCTCGACACACTGGTAAATTTGGTCACTCGCAAGTCGAGGCACCACTGATTTCAAGATAATTTTAGAGCCAGCTACATTTTGTTTCAAGACAAGTACCTGAGGTCAGCCCTTATCCCCTCTTGCAGGATGGATATTGGAGTAGATACGGAGCGGGAGTAGTTCTTGCTGGAAGGGAGGACATTTTTAGCTAATGTTAGGATTTAATGAGCACATTGTGGACCTTCACTTAACAGCGTGACTTGGATAGCAAGCTAACTTGGATAGCAAGCTAACTGTTTCACAAATATATGCAGAATTTCTCAAAGGGCTTTAAAGCAATTTAATATTCCACTACGACAGAGTGGACACATTTAGGTGGATAACATCCATCTACACACATTTCATGAAAATTATGACACTTATTTTGCAAACACCACTGAAGATAGGCAAAACGAAAGTGAAAACATCAGACAATTTCTTAAAGCAGTGGTTACTTCATTATGAGATGCGGACAGCATCTTCAAAAACCATGCACATTATTCAATATGATATTTGAAATTGAATGTACTTTACATGATCAAAATGTTGTCTTTATTTGACCCAAATAACTTATTGACAATAAAGACATGTATGTCTAATTGATTTGGTATCCACCCAATTATTACACACACTGTAGTTTGCAGAACAATGTGTGGGACATGCCAAAATCACATACATTCCATTTTAAAAATGATTATTAAAAAAATGAAGGAAACATACTTTAAGAGCTCAATCAGTGTACTGGTATGTGTGCAAATGTTTGGTCAGCAATAATAAAAAAACAAGCTCTAGAAACAAAGTTGAGTTGAGTAGGGATTATTTGACATTATACGAGAGCTACTATTGCTAAAACTCTTACTTCTAAAATGTTCTTCAAATTCTTGAATGTTCCAAAAATGAAAATTCATCAGAAAAAATAAATACAGTTGTGAGTTGAGATATAAGTGACCTCTTACAATTTTTAGACTTTGACTTGAGAGCAAAATTTGAGAGGTGAGTGCTGCACTACACCAAAAGGAGCAGATTGGCAGAAAATGACCAATTTCTCAAAGAAAAGAAGCTTCAAACTGTTTATTGCCACTCCTAGTCAAAGTCTACTGTCAATGTAAACAACTCAAAAACAGAAATACGTTTTTAAAAAAATGTAAAACAAACAGAATTTTACCTTCTGCTAGCTTAATGCTATCAGACAATGCAAAATGTGATTGATGGGAAAAGGATAGCATTGGTTGTCAAGGCGATAGAACCCTTTGGGCAACTGATGTTTTGAACACAAATGATGCAGCAATACATGTAGACAGATGTAATATTCAAATGATAAATATTACAGTTTACTCAGTCACAATAGTTGTCAAAGTCTTTGTCAATGACTGCATGGGCCCCTGGTGGCCAAGTTGCAATGAATTAATCATTACACACAAAAGGATTAATATCTTGCTTTCTATTTGTATAATTACGATGCTTGATTATTTAAATATTATTGACAAATTGAAAAACACTACGATATTTTGCATTTATCTCATTTATTAGTGTGGGGCTATAATGCATTTATGGCATTTTCATAAATTTCAGTCCTGTTTAACAACTAGACCACTGTTGTTGATTAAAGCTCAGTTACGTTCTACTTAAATACAGTAACGAAGTACAGTATCCCCTCCACGGCAGAGAAATGAGTAAGTTTGTCAAAGTCCCGCCCCGAAGTTTGTTGATTGACGCACACCAATGGCTCCTCAGCGGACGTCTTTTTTCTTCCTCGCTCGGTCTCTCTCTCTCTTTCTCTCCCTCTCCCTCCCTCCTCCCTTCGCCTTCCAGTGTAGTGCGTTGATTTCATACCAAAGTCATACTTAACATTCCACTTATACTGTCAAACCTCTGGAGAAAATATTGGAGCAAAACAAGGGCGCCGGAATTGGCCCAAAAAGTTGGCATATTGAGCAAGTTTGTGTGGCGGGAAGAGCAAATTGTAACAAGGTAAGTTCCACGCAAAATGCTTCTTCATACCACCGAGGTTTTTTTTCCTCCCTCAACGCTCTCTCGCTCGCTGCTCTCCCTCCGTGAAGTTTTCGGATCATTGTCATTTTTGACATTTTTCCGCGGAGCGGGAGGGAAGGGAAGGAAGGAAACGCGCTGGTGTTGCTTAGGCTGTTCTGTTGGACTCCTTTTACCGGAGAGTGGGATGTCTGCTGTGGGGAAGAACCGCCAACAAGCAGGGGGGACGAAAAGCGACAAAAAAGAGCTCCGTGATGGTGTTTTGACAGCGAACAATCGCACCAACATGTGTGCTTTGTGTGTGTGTCGTTCCACGCAGCGGTTCCACCAAACAAGCACAGCAGAACCGTTTTGGAGCGACTTTAAAGTCGATCGGTTGAGTCTGGGTCGGAACTCTGCTTTTGCTGAGGTAAGAGAAACGTTTTTTTTTTTTTACTATGTTTGTCCGAAACTTATCATGTGGTTATAGAACAACGCGCACATTGTTAAATATTTTAAAAGACACTCAAAATAAAGTCTATCTATCTATCTATCTATCTATCTATCTATCTATCTATCTATCTATCTATCTATCTATCTATCTATCTATCTATCTATCTATCTATCTATCCGTCCATCCAAATTAAAATTGATTTCTTGGGACAGCTCGGGACCGTGCGCATTTTGTCCATATCCGATAAGATTTAATACTGGTTTAAATGCCTGGTTATGCTCAATGAGATTGTCGGTGTCAAATTCAAATTACACAATCTAGCCATCCAAATCAAATTTGATTCCTTGATAGACCTCATGAACATGCATATTTTGCCAATATCAGACATGATTTAATGCTGATTTAAGGGTCTGAAATAGGGTGTCAAATTTACATGTCACTCTAATTATCCATATAGATGTCTCTCTATCTATACGGGAATGTCTGTATTACTGGATCAGATCTGCAGTGACTTTGGTTTCATGTTACAGCCTGTGAAAGAAATTTACCAAGTCTGATCGTATTTAACAGATTTTCAAGTGCTTTGTCATCTTTTATTGGATTGGTGGTGTAACATTGAAGTTGAATTAGATTTGGATTTAATGTGCTTTCAGGACATAGACAAAATTGGATTTGATTTAATAATGGTTTTACGGCCTGGTCTTCCGAATAGAATTATTGATGTTAACTTCAAATGGGATCAGTATATGAGCCTGCATATACTTAATTATCTATCAATATATCTATCTACGGTGTACGGCAATGCCAGTGTTAAATTCAAATAATTGTTTTCATTACTTCAAAATTAAATTCCAATTGGATCAGATCTGGAGTGTATTTAGTTCATGGGAAATCTGAAAGTCATGATTTGTCTAAATCAAATTAATCAGCAATTTAAGTGTCTGTTAAATGGATTCTCAGCATTAAATTCAAATTGAATCAGATCCACACTAAATTTGGTCTCAGGATACAGCTTTTGCCAAACTGTCAAGCCATCAAGCTGCCAATCTGTTTTATCGATATGGGGACAACAGTGTTAAATTCAAATTACTGACTCCAAATTAAGTTCAATTTGGATTGGATCTGGAGTGAATTTGGTTTCATATTACAATTTGTGAAACTCATATTTTGTCCAAATCAGATATTACTCAACAGATTTTTAGTGCCTGTTAATCAGAATCAGATTTATTGGCCATGTATGCAGAAAATACACAAGGAATTTATTTCCCAGTTACAACCCGTTTAGAGGAACATAGACAAGACAGCAATAACCAACATGGGGAAAACAGAACGATACGTCTGTCGGCTCGATGTTAAGCGCCCCAATATCTTAGCTGTGGAAGGAAAACAGTCGGGAAGAGGAGGGGAAAAAAACCTTCAATGGGAGGATCGTTTGAGCTAAAGAAAAAAAAAACTCAGCACATAATCGGATTGTTTGCGTAAAATCCAAAGTGGATAAGATCTGGTTAGCATTTGGTTGATGCACGATATGGCTTCAGACCCGCACATTTTGACTGAATCCGATACAATTTAACTCATGGCTGTTGGTAGTGAATTTGATTGTTTGTCTCCAATTCAAAGTGGATCTGTGTCTGACCTGCGTACAGCTGTCTAATTATGGCCTTCTGAATCTGTATGAGAAAGTCAGTTTTAAATTCAGATAGTTTGCATTGCATTAAAACTGAATTCAAATTGGAACACATCTTGTTGTAAATTTGGTTTCATGTTACACTTTGTGAAACTCTGATTCTGTCCAAAACAGATACAATAATATTGAAGAGACCTTTAAGTGCCCGATCATGCGAAATGGGATTGTCAGTGTTCAAAGTAAAATTGAATCAGACCTGTGAATTTGGTTTTGTGTTACAGCATGTGCCGCTGCATCGCAAACTTAGTCCAAATGCAATAATTTAACAGGTGTTAGGGCTTCTTCGTGTTAAATGGGATGGTCAATGTTAGGTTTAAACCGAATCTGATCTATCTATCTATCTATCTATCTATCTATCTATCTATCTATCTATCTATCTATCTATCTATCTATCTATCTATCTATCTATCTATCTATCTATCTATCTATCTATCTATCTATCTATCTATCTATCTATCTATCTATCTATCTATCTATCTATCTATCTATCTATCTATCTGTCTGTCTGTCTGTCTGTCTGTCTGTCTGTCTGTCTGTCTGTCTAGGAAGCTAGGTTCCTACTGAGGTCCATAACTATGCTTATGTTACCCAGGAGTGCTAATTATTGTGCTCCAGTTTGTACTTTTTTTCCCATGGCAAAACTGGCACTTGTGTGTTCGCAACTTGTAAAAGTGTTAAAATATAAGGGTCACATGTACAAAAGCAGACACGTTCGAGTATACCACCCAATGACAAGCCATAGTAGCGGGTTCTTAGGCCAATTATATATCAACAAGGAGTGTCACCTCACCCTATAGCGGCTTCTTGCTTTTTTTTTTGTTCACTCCTCTTTGACACGAGCCAAACGTTTAGCCCGGATGGCACTTTTTTTTTTTAATCGTTTGCAGCTAAAATCACAGGTTTGACACAAACGGTAGAATGTAGTCTGTCAGGTTGGCAGCAGCTGAGCCGAAGAACCTGTTAATGTTTCGGTTTGGGTGCCTCATCGTTACAAACTAATTATGTTGTCACTTTGTCATTTTTAGTTTGTGGGACTGTTAAAATCAATACTGCAGACATTTAACAGACATTTTCTTCTGCTCTCTCACTTTATTTTTTTTACATTCAACATAAGTTCTTCAGTAACTAATCCATGCATCATCACAACAAAACAATTAAAGTCTACCTTTGTGCACATCAAAACGAGGGATGCACTGATGCCGCCTTTTCTCTTGGTACAATTACTACATATGAGTACTTGCCAATTCCAAGTACCAATACTTGTGAATGCCATTACGTAGTTACATACTGTAGTTACCAGAAAAGCGCACAGTCAACTTCTTCCTTTTCTTCTTCTTATGTGTTTTTTCTGGAAGACGAGATGCCCCGTTGCACCGTACTGCCTCTCACAGGTCAAATTTGGAACCATGCCAGAATTGTAGTTTGGGAGAGGAGCTTCACCAGTGAAATATCGTTTTCAGGACAACGTGATTAATCAGCTGGGCAATTAAACTGGCCGATGTTATCTCTTTTAAAGTTGGCAAAAAAAAAAAAGGGATTTTTCAGATTTTTTTAAAAACACATTAACACATTACAAAACAAGATTAATATAATTATATTCAAGGATTTCACCCCCACTCTGCCCTAAAAAAAAATCATTTTTATTTTAGTTGTAAAGTTAAACAAATACTGCAGCATAGTGTATTGTAAAAGAGTCAAACGTTCTGTCAGTACCGTAATTCCTATCTAAATAGTTGTATTTAGGGACCAAAAATAAGTCATCTGTTCCATCCATCCATCCATCCATTTTCTGATACGCTTATCCTCACAAGTGCCCGGAAAAAACCCACACAGACACAGAGAGATCATGCAAATTTCACACAGGAAGGCCAGAGCCGGAATCGAACCCTATGAGGCAGACACGCTAACCATTCTTCCACCAAGCCTCTCGAAGTTATTTGTTCATCATATATTTTTGTAATTGATGGGCTGATTAATCAATTATCTGATTTTTATTCTGGAAAATCTTGGAAACGGCATTGCCCTTAGAAATCCAGATTGGTTGGGCCCCCTTAATCGCTATGCGGGTCGTAGGCTATATTGGTGCTCTTGAGTACAACTCACGAAAGGAGAATTTTTTTGTCATAATTTGGTGTCTCTCATGTTTTTTAAAATAGGTTCAGATGCTTAAAATGAGAACTTGTTTGTGTGGGAACTGCTTAGTGACAAGCTGCCGTTTCAGCCATCCTGATAGGCGACTGTGGACATGTGGAAGTAATGTTCTTAAATGCAAACAAGCCGAGCCAAACATTGTTGTCCGGGTAAAACGTGACACGCCAAGAAGATGCTTTATATTAGATGCTGTTGGGGAGAGAAAATCTGCAAGGGATTAAGTATTTTGCTGCTCTGACAGATTTTCTCCATTGTTCTTAAGAAGTGTGAATGGTTGCGGCCTCCACGTGTTTCTCAATCACTGCGGATATACTGTAGCTTGTGCGAAGGCAAGGTTTTTCAACTCAGCCCATGTTATTGAGGTCAATTAGATTACTTGGTAGTTTTTGTCTCCTCAAAGTGTGTGCTTGCCTTATTTTTTTTTTCTTTGCCCCCTAACCCGTACCCAGCTGTGTTCCTTCAGGATGTTTCAGCTGCGCAGAGATCACGTTTGTTTGTTTTTTCTTGAAGAGCATCCACAAATAAAGAGAAAGCATCTCATTTCGATGTCATGGAGGAGCCTGGAGTGCATCCTTTTGTTTGTTTGTTTTGGACACTGGGCCGTCGACCGTTTGGTAGCGGCGACTTCACCCATTTGTGTTAAAATCCGAAGAAGAAGGGTTTAATGAGCTCTGGACCCCCATTTGTGCGCAGCTTGCTTTTTCCTTTTTCGCAGCAGTCCCAGAAGTGGTCGCACAGCCCAAATGGTGGACACTTGCCCTTCTGTCGAGCCAGCCTGGAACCAATACCACTTGTGAATGTGTATGTGTGCGATGAGCACACAGCGGGCCTCACAGTGAAGCGCAAGGCTCTCAGCACAAGGACATTAATCTGACAATTATGCGGCACAATATGCAGTTTGATGGACACACTGCCGAAAGGCCAGATTGTGCTCCACATGCTGGCCCTTAATGTTGCGTGCTCAATTGGCAAAAACCTCCTGAAAGTATCTGGTCGATGAAGCTAATGTTTTATAATACAATTGTTCTGTGGCTTCTATAACGTCAAGGCCACTACAGCCTCCAAAATAGTCTTTAAAATAAACCCATGTGGATAAAATGGAGTGCAATGCAACAATCCTTTACAGTTATTTAAGCCAATTTTGTACAAAACATGATGCAAGGGGACTAGTGGAAATCTGACTATGAATAAGCAATAATAGAAATGTAAATTGATTTCATACTAAATGTTCCAGATTTTGTATCCATGACAATTGGTTACCACAGTGTGGTCACGTATAGCCTTCAAATAGATTAAATGAAATGCAACATTTATTTGGAATTCTTAATTACAGTGCTTTTGATTTAAGTTATTGCATTACTGGTTAGTAGGTAAAGGAAATACCTGCTCACCAGGTCTTTGCCCTCCAAATCAAAAGGATTTTCAACTAAAACTCGGGCACTGGAATTGGTGAGGATATGTAGTTTTTTTTTTTTAATGAATGAATTTTACGGCAGTGCTAGGTCAAATTGATAAGGCTAACTGATGTCTTTATGAAATGCTTCTTTGTGTCATACTTATGTTTTTTTTTTAATTCGCCCAACACAACAGGTTGAGTTGATGCCAAATAATTCAATTTTGGGCTAATCTGGCCACAGTCCTTCTCCCAAGCCTCCTTCAGGTCATTTATATGTTCACTGGCTAACTTGAGGTGGGCCTCACGAGCCTTCCCAAGCAGGGGGGACCTTGAGAACACTGGAATCCCTTCCGCAGTGTGTTACCAACTGTTTACTTGGTGGCTGGGGTCCCTGCCTTCAAATCATTAGCAAGTTCTTGTCGTGTACTTTGAGGCTGCTCCCTTAACCTTTCCCATGATCATGCCTAGATCTTGCGTGGAGCTCCAGAATGAGAGCTCCTGATGTTGATTGTGTCTTCCACACGGAAATAATGCCACCAGTAGCTGTCACCTTTTCAACAAGCGTTTTTTTCTGTTGGTTTTGTTACTCATTCCAAGCTTGTGCAGTTCTTGTTGCTGACATTATTTGTCAGCGCTTTAGATATGGCGGAAGAGAGATTGGATGGTAGGAAAGTGATTCATCGGACAGGTGTGCTGAAAACACATGTGCAGTTAAGATCAGGAATATTGGTAATTGGTTGAGGTTGCAAAGCTTTGTGCCAAATAGGCAGCAGCCAATCTGGCCAAACTGTAAGGAATCAAGTACTTTTTCATTGTCTTTTACATTTTGTTTGTTTGTGTGTGTGACTTTGAACACGCATGCGCACACGCATGCCATGATGAGCAAGAGCCATAATGGCCCCTAACATGAACGGAACCGAAAAATAAAGTACATTAGAGATTTTGTGAGTTTGTGGAATAGAAATCACTGCCTACCTTAGTAGAGACCTGCTCGAAGGCACGGGACACATTCTTTGCCAGTGCCATCGGTGAATTGCAGATGAAACAAACTTTCAATAATAATAATAATAATTTTAAAAATATATATTGCAACTACTTTGATGCAAGCTGCAACTAACAACTTCCGGTGATGCAGGTCATGCACCACCGTAGGTTATAGATGATCTTCTTTTTTATTTTATTTTATTTGTTAAATACTTTTTTGTGAACATGAAACTGACAGGAATGCTAAGCGGCTTCAGTGTGCACTAACACGAACATATATAATATAACCCTTTCAGGGACAACGTTTTCCACAGTGGACAGTTTATCATGTCATTAGAGTGTACGAAAGGGATAGTAACACGCACACAGACACACAATTTTGGGTTGGTTTTTTTTCTGCCCCAATTTCCTTCAATACCCCTTGTGATAATCTTGGGACCATTCCCTGGGCTACAGGTTGATCGTGAGCGACTGTTTGGGCACCCCTGGTTTAGGTCGACATTATACTGCAATAGTTGTAAAAGAGTGTCTCGTCCACTGTCGTTTGTGTGGATGATAATACGTGGCACAGGTTTATATCTCCTCAAGCCCATGAGCTTTTCCCAGATAATTCGCTCAGGCGATGCAGGGGAGTGTTCGGAAACACTGTTTTCTTTGTTTTTGACTACTTTCGCTGTGCCCTCCGATTGATGTTCAACATAAAAGTACCCTAAAAAAATGGAAGAGTGGAAATAACGGGCTATGAGGTTACAAGTGTGTGGGCTACTGTGATAAGCGTTGTGGGTTACATGCACATGCTTGCATGCACGCACACAAACTCACAGTGTGTCACACTCCAGTTCTGGTGACCCAAGGGCACTCATGTGAAACCACTTTAATCCCCTCGTTCAGGCTGTTTGGGTTGGGGGAGGATCTCCCGCTGTGTCTCAGGAGTATTAATCTTAGTTGCTCTTATTATAACAGTGCGCGATTGTCCAAATGGTAGGCTTGTTCTAAATAGGCCCACATTAAGTGTGCACCAAACTTGGCTCAGTTCCCTTGATGAAAATGCCTTTTCACCACCACCCCTCCCCTGAAACCCCCGTGCAAACAAAGCTTGGCGGCATTTAATCGCTTCTTTCTGCCAAAATTTTTATGTTGAGATGAATCCACTGGCTGCAAGGCCGTGCATGTCCTGGAGCGTTCACAAATTATGACTTGTAACCGCTCCTAGCCACAAAATGACCAATCCAGACGAAATTGGTTTCCCTCCGCTACATTCTCTGGAATGTTCCCGATTTTTTTTCCCTCCCAAAATATGCTGATTCAGGCTTTCAGGAGCAAAAAAAGAAGAAAAGAAAGAACAGCAGTAAGACTGGCGCGCTGCTCGCTTCACTGCTTGTCAGTCTTTCCTTTCCAGATGGATAAATGTTTAATACTTACACAGAGGATGACAATTGGAAGGTGATCAAAGTAGTGTTTGTTTCCCTTGACGGACAGACTCTGGTCCGCTTTACACTGCCTGTAAAAACTGGGTATTTTTTTTCGTTATCCATCCATCCATCCATTTTCCTTCCCTTGGGGCCAGGTGGCAGGGGCAGCAGCTTGATCAGGGACGCCCAGACTTCTCTCTCCCCAGCCACTTTGTCCAGTTCTTATGGATGAACCCAAGTCTCGCCAGGAGACATAGTCTTTCTGGCCCGTCCTGGTTTGTCCATGGTGTCTCCTCCCAGTGCGATGTGCCCTGAACAGGGAGGCATCCTAACCCAATGCCTGAGCCCAGCTTAACCAGATGCCCGACCCACAACCTGTGACCAGCGGTGTGGGTAGGAACGTAGACCGACTGGTAAATTGAGAACTTCGCCTTTCGGGTCAGCTCCTTCTTCACCATGACAGACCGATACAGAGTCTGCATCATTGCAGATGCTGCACTGATCCGCCTGTCAATCTCCCACTCCATCCTCCCCTCATTCGTGATACTTGAACTCCACTTAGGGCAGGATCTCATCCCCGACTTAGAGAGGGCAATCGACCCTTTTCTGACAGAAGGCCATGGTCTCAGATTTGAAGGTTTTTTTATCCAACCGCTTCACAATTGGCTGCGAACTGCTCCTGTCAGTGTTGGAGATTGCAGTTTGATGAAACCAACAGTACCACACCTGCAAAAAGCAGAGATGCTCTCTGTGAGACCACCAAACTGGAACCCTCAAGGCCTTGGCTGCACCCAGAAATTCTGTGTGTGTGTGTGTCTATCTATCTATCTATCTATCTATCTATCTATCTATATACTGTATATATAAAGTATATATCAGTGGCGGGCCGTGCATTTCAACCTTAGGCCTTCAGTGACGTCACGTACATTAACACAATACAGTATAGGCTCGTCAAGCAGCTCTTAATTTCAGGAGCATTTAAAAGCATCAAGTATGCATTCACAATTAAGAGCAGGAAACTAAATGTATAGATATTGTCAAAAATAAAAATATGATTTAAAAATACTAAATAAAATGCCACCCAATTACGCTGTGTGGTCTTAAACAAGTCTGTCCAATAAATTGGGCAATGTCGCAGTTTCAGATAAGACACCAACCAAACAATAACAAAACAAACTATTCTTTGAAAATAAAGGAAACAGATTATTGGCATTTTGAGAATCGGCTATACAACAGCAAATAACTGACAATGTTGAGCAGCTGAGATTGAACGAACTTTAGTGCACAAAGGTGACTACAATGCGCCATTATAAATTGCAGGTGAGCAGATTTATTTGATACATTTTTGTATCTTTGTCATTTTATTTCGTTACCATTAATTTAATACGTACGAAATAAAATGACAAGAAGAAATGTAAAATAAAATTCATTTACTCACCAATGTAGTGCCTGTTCACTGAGCTGCACATCTACGCGAGTGTCCCCAAACGTTTTTAAACGCACTGTAGTTTGTAAGTGCCAGCCGTGCTCTGATGTTTCCTTGCTGCCTTGGTAAAACAACTTAAATGGATAAATCCAGTGTGGCTCCAAACACCAAATCGGTCCGTTGCAAGCGATCGGCTATCCCAGCAGTACAATTTGAAGCGTTTCTCAGAGGCTGTGCGCCATGGGTACCGTTCATAATTGCTCGTCTGAATATGACGGACAAACCCTTTTCCTTGCTGGGACAGGCTAGCTAGCGCAGGAGTTGGGCAACCTCTTCGCACAATATCCAGCTTTTCGTGGAAGGTCCGTCTTGAAAATTGTGTGGAAAGTAGTTCTGCAACCAGATCAACGTCTTCTTCTTCGGCCATTTTGGGTTAAAATGCATTGATAGCTCCCTCTAGCAGGCGCTAATCCAATCACCGAACGCGCACGTCCAGTCTCGACGTAAGGCATTCGAGCTGGCCCCGGTGCGCAGATCTGATGATATGCTATTGAAACCTGACTGTGCCCGTTCATTTACAGCACACAGGGGCCTGCTCTGTTTAATCTGAAGGCCCCGAGCAAATTTAATTTACCTAGCAACACAAGCTAGCTGAAATATGATTGGTTAAAATCTCTACCATAATAAATAAGTTATTTATCGACCTCTTCAATGTTATTTAAAATAACATTGAAAGCCACTCGACTAAGTGGAAATAACATGACGTAAAGAATACAGAGAATAATTTTGTTTAGATATTTATGAAAATAAAATAACATGAATTAAATTTATGTTATTGTATGAATGTTTAGGCCAGCAGAGAAGGCCATGCTGGCCCTGAGGGTCCGCCATTGGTATATACAGTATATATATACTATATATACAGTATATCTGGCATCTCTACCAATGCCATTCTGTGCTTCGCTCATGTATTGGTCCATGTGTCCACTTATCTTAGCCGCAATGATGCCTGACATGAGCTTCCATGTTGTGGAGAGACAGGTTATTGGCCGATAGTTGGATGGGACTGCACCCTTTGAGGGATCCTTCATGATCAGGATCGTTCGCCCTTCGGTTAGCCATCCTGGGTGAGTCCCATCCCTCAGCAGCTGGTTCATTTGTGCTGCTAGGCGCTCATGGAGTGCTGTGAGTTTCTTTAGCCAGTAGGTGTGGACCATGTGCCTGGTGCTGTCCAGGTCTTCATATCTGAGACTCTTTCCTGTATGTCTGCCACTGTTATGGTAACTGGGTTCTGTTCAGGGAGGTTGCTGTGCTCCTCTCTCAGGGTCACCAGCCATTGTTCACTGCTGTTATGTGCAACCTCCTTCTCCCATATGCCTTTCCAGTACCTTTCAGTTTCCAGTCTTGGTGGGTCAGCTCTATTGTTAGGACCCTGCCACTGAGCGTACACTATCGCAGGTTGTCTTGCGAACAGCCTGTTTATTCGTCTGGTCTCATTCTCTTTCGTGTACCGCCTTAGGCGGCTGGACAAGGCTTGGAGCCTGTGTTTGGCAGTTTCGAGTGCTTCAGTTATGGTCATCTGGATGTACCTCTCGGGTATCGGCCTTTTCATCACACCTCTCTGGGCCTCCATCAATTGACTCACATCTTTCCGAGCCGCCTTGATCTTAGCCTCCAACCGTCTTTTCCATGGTGGGTAACGTATCTCATGGCTTCTATGGTTGCTCTTATAGCCAAGCATCTCTAGGATCACTGATGCTGAAGCGTATATCAGCTCATTGGTTTCCGTGATCGTTACGGTAGGGATCGCCCTCAGTGCTGCATTCACACTTTCCATGAGACTTTCAGGTGGTACTTCA
Organism: Hippocampus guttulatus; assembly: GCF_054856545.1. Classification (NCBI taxonomy): domain Eukaryota; kingdom Metazoa; phylum Chordata; class Actinopteri; order Syngnathiformes; family Syngnathidae; genus Hippocampus; species Hippocampus guttulatus. Next base: position 6,432,385 of record NC_141268.1, read on the forward strand.
CATAGCCGTTGTAATCGGTTTCTAGGTTGCCCAGCTTTCATTCTCGCCATGATCTTAGCTTTCAGGTCAGTTGCTGCCTTGCTCAGCATTTCATTCATTGGGGCTGGCCTCCCAATCTCATCATCTGCATTCATTGGGGCTTGCCTCCCAATCTCTGGTATGACCTCCTCCTCTGATCTGGCAGCCTGGGGCCCTTCACCATGGAACCTGCGTTGTACCTCATCAATCGCAAGTTGTGACAGCAGTTGCCGTTTGTGGATATTGGAACACTGAGCTACTAGTTGTTTCGTGGTCAACCGTGACTGTGGGTTTCGAAGTAACCATTTAGCCCACATTCTCTGCATGTAACCCCCCTGACTAGGGTTGCTTGAGTAGTAGCATTCCAACAGAGCCATGTTATCGCATCTCGCCCATCTCCGCTTTGTTCCAGTAGCCCATTTTTCATCAAGGAAAATGCAGCACCTTACGCAGACCTTGTTTGGCCAGGCGACGTCTGAGCCAGCATGTCATTCGTTTTATTGTCTCTCATCATTGTATGAGGTAGGCATTAGCGTGAAGGATCTTGCCCAAGGACCCACACTGGATGGTGTTATGTGCTCATGTTTTTTTTTTGCCCCAAGCCGTCTCCCGTATGGCAAACCGATGCCTTACCAACTGAGCTATCCAGCCGGATGACGTACTCAGAGAATGTGTCAGACAATGGGGAACAGAGGATGAGGCACTGGAAGAGGGAACATCATGGGAGCACAACCCCCTACACGGGATGTACCACCGGCCATAACCAGGTGGCTGGCATAGTCTACCGAAACATCTGTGCTGAGTATGGACTGGAAACCCCAAGGTCAAAATGGGAAACACCTCCGAAGGTGGTGGAGAATGACAGGGAACACGAGAAACTCAAGAAATACCAAGGGCTCAGAGAGGAGCTGGAGAGAGCCTGGAAGGTAAAGGTGACAGTCGTGCCTGTGGTGGTCGGAGCACTCGGGGCAGTGACCCCCAAACTAGATGAGTGGTTACAACAGATCCCGGGAACAACATCGGACATCTCAGTCCAGAAATGTGCAGTGCTGGGAACAGCAAGGATACTGCGCAGAACCCTCAAGCTTCCTGGCCTCTGGTAGAGGACCCGAGCTGAATGAGGGACGGACACCACCCGAGGGGTGAGACGAGGATTTTTTTTAATGTGTGTGTGTGTGTGTGTATATATATGTATGTAGATGTGTATGTATGTACATGTATGTATGTGTGTGTGTGTGTGTGTGTGTGTGTGTGTGTGTGTGTGTGTGTGTGTGTGTGTGTGCCTCTCCCTCTCAGCTCTGATTGTTTCCTGAGCTCTGCGCCAGATAGGAAGTAGGAGGAAGTTATTGCAGGAGCTGAAGCAAATTTATTAGGGCCAAACACACACTTACGAGGAGGAGGAGGGCAGCGTGGTTTAAATTTTTGCATATTCTGGAAAACGGTAAGCAAAACGTCCTTTAAATGGCGTGAGGACGGGGCTAAAGCCATGTTCTTGTCACAGAGCAGTAAGCTAAAATGTTTTCTTTCTCCTGTAATACGACCTTTGAGAGCAGCTGCTTCTTTCGCCTGCCAAGTCCTGTTGTTTCCCCTGTTGTGTGTGTGTGTGTGTGTGTGTGTGCGTGCGTGTGTGTGTGCGCGCGCGCGCATTGAGGAGTTGTTCATGTCTCTCATACAGACCAAAATCGCTTATTCTACATCTGTGGGCGGCCTTCGCCACTCAAAGAGCTTGTGGTTTAGCGTCTGGAGACCAAACATTTCAATTTCAAGACAATATCAAATGAAAAAACCCTCACTGATAAACACAACTGACTTGGTGGAAATGTGTTTGTGATGGGAAAGTGAGTCAGGGTGCTGGTAACTACGAAAGACACCCAACATTGAATTACGTACTTATTCGACCCCCATTCACATAGGTGTTGGGGAAGTTCCAGGACTAGCATCACAAAAGATCAATTTCAAACCCAAACTACAAATGACAATTTTTCCTCTTCAATATGTGCCAGACAATCAAGCAGCATGTCTGCAAAGAAACAACATGCTTTCTCGCAGTGCCCTGAGAATCTGACAGTTCCGGGCCGAGAAGTATATCACCATGTTGTTGCTGGCTCCATGTTCTTTCTTTATTTTTCATCTTTACTAACCTCAAGGTGGTTATTAACTCATTAACTGCCGTGGCCATTTAGATTCATTGCCTGGAATCCAAGATTGTACGACCACCGACTAATATATTCATCAAGTGCGTTTTTCAGAGGGTCTCGTTCAGCTTGTCTATTAAATCATCTTAGAAAAGCATTGTAATGACCAAAGGATCCCTACAGATGGCACCAATGCATTGGATTGGATTTGAGGTCTGCGCAGCTCATGAGTAACAGGTAAAGATCGGGAGAGATTCTCGGCTTGTCACGTCGATTGTGAGGAACAGAAACGCCAACTTTAGGCACCTCATGTTCGAACGGCATATTCATATATACAGTGTATGCTATAAACCAGTGTTGTTTGAGGTAATGATGTTCGCTGTATTATCGATACATTGCATAATTTCATGCTATCTATTGTTCGATATAACGATACAGCCATCTTGTCTCCCGTTTGAAAATAATTGGCTTATTGTTCTGCCAAGAAAAAAGCAAACACATTGCTCTGTTGTCCTTTCTTGTAAAATGTACAAAATAAATTGTTGTCGTCTCGTTTGCTGTTCTCGTCATTCCCTGTGCTGTACAAAGTCCCTTCAATGGATTCCCTTTTTTCCTGGAATACCAGCTGCTTTCCTCCATGTGACGCAGCAGCCCAGCAAGTGACTCAGTAGTAATGACTGGAATCAGTGGCATGTTTCGAAATTCACAAAATCCTCTCCCTGAAGAAGAAGGGAAACGGCAATAACATTCATCCGGTTGCTAGTGGGACTCACGGCTGAGCTAATCCGATTGCCGAGAACAGGAAGTAGCGAGATGGCCGTGGTCGGGTGCTGAGTACACGGATAGGAAAAAAGGATTGTGTGCGTTGGGCATGAAAGGCGGCATTTGAATGAACGCGCGCATGCAGCAGCACTATTTACATTCCTGCTGCACATTGGAATTTTCTTGCATGTTGGTTTGGCTGTCCCGTGGCTTGACTCCCAGAATGTGGGAGGAGTGTTGTGTGTCAAGTTTCAGTGTTTCATTGTGTGTCATCTAATCACAATGTGAGGCTTTTTGGTTTTGAAGTTTTTAGTTACAGTGTCAAGTTGCCTGATATTGTATGGTTCTCTATAATCAATGGAAAATAAAATGACCCGATTTTTGAATTTCTTCAGTTCAGCAATTTGGGTTAATTGTTAATCACCGGAGGTGTGAAATCCAAATCTAGAAAGTGAAAACCCTGACACAGTTTGTCTTTAGCCACATGTGGTTCTACTCAAGAGCTCGTTTACCTGTCGGTTTCGTCGAAGCACCTCTGGCTCAAGACAAACTATGGGAGGGTTTTTACTTTCTGGACTTGGATTTGACACCTCCTGTTAATCACTTTTGATACTTGTCACAACCAAGAGAGGCGCTGTTGATTTGAGGCTGAATTAATTTGCACTCTAAAGAAGAACAACACACTGTCGAATTAATTTAAGCGGTGTACACACATTCAAACAATTTGGTTTGAGTTTTGCATTTTTCCTCCCTGCAAAGTCAGCCAAGATTCCCATGGCTGAAACAATTATTCAAAAAGTTGAAGCAAAGTGTTGCCCTCAAAGCATAGCAGTGTAAATTTTCACGCACGGACTCATGTTACTGCATACTCAGGGAAGACCCACTCTGTGTTGAAATAAACTGGCACAGTAGCAGAGAGCTAGGATGAATTTTGTCTCAATACTTTATTTATTGATAGAATAATACATATATTATATAGCTGCAACCCTACAGATGTCCCTGAAAAATTATTCTGTGAAGGCTGACCTCACTATCTGAAACATTGTTCAAGCCCAATGTTTACAGAGCGGCGTGAAGTTTTGTTGGATGCACAAATTTGCATTGCTTTAGGGGGAGCACATACCTGAATTCTCTGTGAAAATGTTGGCATGATGGGAATGGGAGGGTGTGATTTGATGTTTCTGCAACATGAACCACATGCACTAAAGTGTTTCAAGTGATGCCGCAGCAAGTGAGAATATTTTTATTAACTTCATGAGAGTTGGCCTTCTTCATACACTGTGGGCTCTGCTTCCACCAGGAGAAGGTACTTGTCTCATTCAATCTTACAATGAAAGCTGAACTCAGCATTTTTTCCACCTTAGAGGATGACAGGATGGGTGTTCGCTCATTTTCATAAAATTAATTTAAATAACGGTGTGTATTGTAAGTCTTGAGCATTGGGGTATTTTGACAAACGCCCTTCAGTCATAGGTTATGAAGACACTTGAAAAAAGTTTTAAATTCTGTAAAAAAAAACGAGAGATAATAGGGGATATGTTTCTTTGTCTCTTGTCTACTTGTCTACAGTAAACCCTGCTATGTATTTATTTTGGGTGTAATTCCTCTTTCGTCCACTAGATGGCTGTACACTACTGTGTTTAACACCATCTAAATTTCAAATTAAAAAAGTGGAAACAGAAAGTATTTCAACTTCCACCAATTTTTTTGCGGGCGAGATTAAGAAAAGGATATTGAATGTTTCAGTCCTGCGCAGTCATGCTTTTTATGCCTACAGAAAGCAACACCTGTATGTTAATTTTACAGTGAACATCTTTGGATATATTTATTAATGTCCATTGTGCACATGATGTGTTAAATTTGTTGGGAAAAATGGGGTATATGTAAACACAGAGGGATCATTACACTCCTACAGTGTGCAATATTTTGGTCTTTTCCATTGCTGTTAGTCTTTCTGTCTACATTCAATGTTTAAAAACGGTATTTCTGTGTTGGTCAGGAAAATAACCCCTATGATGGAAGGGGTTTACTGTACTTCTTTTAGATAGTGCTCCCTACTGTTTAGACCTAGACATCATAGAAACCAACATTCCTTGTGTTGCAGGCTACATAGTGAAAATGGAATGTGTGGGAAGACTTTTAGGAATAAGACACGGTTGGATGTTAAAATGTCAATGCAGTTGTTTTATGTTCTTCAACAATATTTGGTTAAAATTAAATTATCATCACAATTGCAAGACATAATGGCATTGTCAAGTATCTGTATTCTATTGGTGAATACGCAGATGTAAGAACTTGTATATGACCTCAAAAAAGTGGTGTTGATGCATCCCTAATTTTGTCTTTCTTTCAGTGCTTGGTAGAAATGGTGAGATGTAGAACCAGTGGATGCAGTGAAACAAATTGTAGCTCCACTTCCAATGCCCCCACCCCTTTCACTGTGCTGATGTTGCAGTCCCTCTGTTTTCCAAACACCAAAGTGGAAGCCAAAATTGGACAACACCCCCACAACAAACCCCCGTTGGCCCCCTCCCCTCCTCAGTTACCCCTCCGCTCTCCCGACAAACTAACCAACTCTCCGGCCGAGCCACAACCACCCCACTCCTCCCTTACACTGGTCTCTTGTCCTTATTTGGGTAGAGACGTTCTTAACACTGGGAGGGGAGGTCGGAAAGGGAAAGGGGGGAGTCTATGTCGGGGGCGTCGGTTTGACACAGGGGAGGCAGGAGGAGAAGCAGTGAGCACTCGCAGCCCTTTCTTAATAAGGACATGTCTGGAATTCAGGCCGCGCTCTGGGCAAAGCACCTCACTTGACCAAGATCGTGGTGCCCTCACATCTGCATGTTGTTCTTCCTTCTGCTGCTCTCTTAGTGGGGGGACAATTCTTCTAGTCATCCCACCCTCCACTCACCACTCTATTATTATCATTTTTACCCAAAGCCTCACACCAAGTACCTACCGTATCCCCTGGGGATGCCTTACATGAGTGTCTCCTAGGGGGGCTCAGTTTGCAGTGTTGAGTTCTAACGCCATGAACCTGTTTAATGGGGTTGCCGCCAACGAGGGTTCGCCTGTTTAATTTAGCCACCTGACGCAGGGTAATTTGTCAAACTCTGGTTGGGGTTCGGTGATATCGTGTGTGACTGAATGCTGCTGCGTCACTCGAGAGCAAAATCAATTAAAATGAATACCTTCCTCTTAAATCAATTTTGTCCATAAGCAAAGTTTCCAAAACTCAATTTTCAACAAAAGCTATAAAAAACAATTTTTCGAATTAATGTTTTTTGTGCAAGTTAGGAGGAGTTCCCTAAAAAGATTTTGAGTAGCAAATTTTCCGAATAGCGCGGTGCACTAGTGGTGAACACATTTACCTCACAGTTGAGAGGTTCTGGTTTTGAATCTATGCAATTTGCATTTGTCAGGCTTCCTAACCCACATTCCTAAAAGTGTTTGATTATCAAAGACTCTAAATAGGTCAATAAATGTGAATGTGAATATGAATGGTTGTTTGTCTATATGGACATTGCATTTTGCCAGTGACTAGTCCAGTGTGGACACTTCTCGCCTTAAGTTAGCGCAGATATGTTTCAGCTCACTCGTAACCAAAGACCAGGGGTACACATAAGTTGTGCCCTGGTCCGCATGGGCACTGGAAATTGAATATATCACCTCAGTTCAAGTCAGTCATTGCATTTATGCACACTAAAAATAGGTCAGCCCAGACTTAAATAGAAGTCAAGTGAGTCAACTTCAAAATAAAATCTCGGTCAGGCATTGCTATCCATGTACACTATTACTTGTTGCAGCTGCTGAGGTGCCAGCACGGGGCCTTGCCTCATTAGCCTGCCACCATAGAGGTTGGGAAGCACAAGAGACTCACAGCCTGTGAGACGATCACTCCTTGATTGGAGGTGGAGGGATGGTTAGGAGCAGGTCGTGACATCTGTGGCTCGATGGACTGTGCCTGAGTCTGCTGGGTCCACAACTGGTCAGTATGTACTGTCATGTGAGGAGTGGAATTAGGACCCAGGAGCAGACATGACACGAAAGTTGAAAAGTCAAGGTCTTTATCAATGAAAATACAAAGTAACTACAGAGAGTAAGGCTGCATGCAGAAGTCACGGAAGAGCTGTCACTCTGATGGAAAGCTCGACGTACTGACAACCTGTCACCTAATCATGCAAGTTTATAAACTGTGAGACATCAAGCCTATATGACAGAATAAAGATACAAATACTATACAGAGTGATCCTTGCTTTCCGACAGAGTTCCGTTTCTAAGGCGACAGTTGTAAAGTCATAATTACAGCGAATATTTTCGATTTCATTTGGACATTTCTTCCACCCTGAAGACAATTCAGTTTCATTTGAGCTTGTACGACTGGAACCTGTTTGTTTTGTTGAGCAGCTTTTATGGTACATGTACAGTATCAGGTTTAATCAAGATTAAGTAGTGTGGCGTAAATCATTGGGAAGTTGGGTATCCGTTTCGTTTTTGATATTTTCCATTTCTGGTGGTCAAAGTGGTAATAAGCATGTACTCCTTACAGTTTTGAGTTTCAAGGTCCGAATCTCAGCTTTGGCTTTCTGTCTGGAATTGTTGCATGTTCAATTTCTGTTTGGATGACTTTTCCTCCGGCTACTCCAGCTTCCTCCCACACTCCAAAAGCAAGCACATTAGCTTAATTGAACACTAATTTGCGCAAAACTATTAATATTAATGTGAATTCTACTTTGGCTATCTACTCTGTGACCTGCAACAATCTGGCGGCCACTACAGGATGTACCCCACTTCCTGCCCAAAGTCACTTGGGTTACGCTCAACCTTACCCACAACCCTCATGACGACAAGCGCAAAAGAAAATGGATGGGTGGTTGTTTACATATTTTCCCTCATAAATAATCCCCTGCAAATGAGATTATTTTCTAGCATGCCGCTTTAGGCAAGCCACGAGAAATCACGTTAATATTGCGACCCTAACATCATTACGAGAAACATTGATCATTTCTTATTCATCCTTCCCACTCAACTGCATCTGCACGAACGCTTAAGTAGAAAAAGAAGCTCCCTGCGGAGGGAGTCTTGTGGTTACTTCATAGACTTCCATCTGGGAGACAATGCAAGGCTGCGGAGACAGCTTGAAAAACACTTTGGATTTCTGCTCGCCGTCGGCCGCGATCTGACCGCGTTGAGACACAGTTCCTACAGTTCCGAGGCCACAAACATTCTCCGAGGCCAGTCCTGATTAGTTAGTTCTTTAAAGTTCATTTCATGGTCTATCTTGAATTTATTTTCATTCATTCAATGTAAAGACACAAAATTTGAGGAATGATTTGTCATGGTGTCATCTGTGGCATTGCTATATGGAGGATAAATTATTGAACTTGTTGGTACTTTTATCTCAGACAAGGTTTTTTTTTTTTTTTTTAGGTTGTTTCGGCAGAAGTCTTTTGCCTTATTCAGAGTGTCACATGATGGTGTGTGACTCATCTTTATCATCTGATGTTGAATGAATTAGGATAACCAAATGGAAGTTAAAGATATATAGGACAAGGTGAATTGATAGATGTAGTTCTCACCGGGCCTGCGTGGGTTTTCTCCGGGTACTCCGGTTTCCTCCCACATTCCAAAAACATGCATAGCAGGCTGATCGAACACTCCAAATTGCCCCTAGGTGTGAGTGTGAGTGTGAGCGTGGATGGTTGTTCGTCTCTGTGTGCCCTGCGATTGGCTGGCAACCGGTTCAGGGTGTTCCCCGCCTACTGCCCGAAGACAGCTGGGATAGGCTCCAGCACCCCCCCGCGACTCTTGTGAGGATTAAGCGTATCGCAAAATGGATGGATGGTATATTAACTCATTCAGTACCAGCCAATTCTGGACCGAGTCTGAAAAGACGTTTAAAAACGTCTTTGGGAGTGAATGAGTTAACAAGTACAAATCATCTTGTTTGTACGTGACTTCTCGGATCACATCCAGACTGAATATGGTTTAATGTTAACTTTTTCTGGGCCTGCATACATACATATGACAGGATGAAAATGTTTCACCAATCGGCACATTTCTGAATTTATGGGACCAAAATGACTATTGTCAAGATAAGTGCAAATCCGTTGAGAGATTTTTCTTGGGGTAGGGGGCTTTTGGCGTTGCGTTTGAGCAAGAGGGGAGAGAGAGTGACCTGCGCGACAAGCAAGTAGTTAAGCAATTAAAGAGCGGAACGGAACGCTCATAAGAGATTAACAACCCGTCAAAGGTGTTTTGTTTTTGTTTTTTTCTTGTGCCTTTTCCAGTGTGCGTCCATGCGAGGTGAGTGTCGTTAATCTGTTGTGTTCATTTATTGGTTACATTTAATTCCTGCTGCTGCGATTGGCTGGCAACTGATTCAGGGTGTCCCCCGCCTACTGCCCGGAGATGGCTGGGATAGGCTCCAGCACCCCCGCGACCCTAGTGAGGATCAAGCGGTTCGGAAAATGGATGGATGGATGGATAATTCCTGCTGCCGATGGATGTACATTAGCGTACATCCATTGGCAGCAGCAGCAGTTTGCATTAGCTGGCGCTAAATTGGCCTAGCGCATATTGTCATGCGTGCCTGTTTATCTAATTTAATGTGCCTTATTTCTTTTTCTGTTTGTTTGGATGAGATCTTTATTCAATTTGCTTTCATGTTGCAACTGATTACCCAGCATACATTCAGCACAGTTTGTCAAATTTAGATATGAGTTGACAGATTTTTGCCTTGCTCAGCATATTAAATGTGATTGTCAGTATTGTATTTAAATTGTACGCAAACATGTTACAGTTTCTTACTTGAAGACACACACATTTTATCCGAATCAAATAATTGGAAGTATATGTTCATGTTAAATCTAAGTGGATCATATAAGAATTTTATTTGGTTTCATGTTAATGTTTGCGACAGTGGACACACATCAGGAATCAGCTCCTCTGTACTTTCTGGTGTTTTTGTGTGGACACTGAATGTTTGTTTTAAGCCGCCATCGTCTCACTTTTTATGTTGTGTGTCTCTTGTTACCATCTCTGATGTCGTAACATCTTGGGACCATGTGTTCTTGCATTAGCATTTTCTTTTGAGGTCTGCCTCTGTAAATAAATAAATTAGGACTTTCATATGGCTTTGTGGAGAATCACGCAAAACGTTTCCTCTTTCCTTTCAAATGTAGTCAAAACTAAGTGCTTCACTCTGTTGTTGTTGGTTTTTTTTTTTTTTTACAGCTTTCCTATCGATCCTTTCGTATTGGGGCTCGGGGTCGGGCCCAGGGGGAGCCGCCACCATTGCGTCCCACGATTGGAGTGCCAACGGAAGCCCAGAAGATGGGCTTGATGGCGGGGACAACGAGGACAAAGCCATCGATGGCGACGCCGAGGGGGTGTGGAGCCCGGATATTGAGCAGAGTTTCCAGGAGGCCCTCGCCATCTACCCTCCTTGCGGCCGGAGGAAAATCATCCTGTCAGACGAGGGCAAGATGTACGGTGAGTCGACTGTATGACGAGCGATGCCGCCACAAAGCTTAAACGGTTATTTGTTGAATTGTTACCAAATGTTTGCTCTCGATCGGATCCAGATGGGATTTAGTTTGACAGTCCAGTTTTCAGTTTGCAATCACATAGCAAATGAAATCAAAATCTGACAAGTTGTAACAGCGATGTCCATCCATCCATCCATTTTCCGAACCGCTTGATCCTCACTAGGGTCGCGGGGGGTGCTGGAGCCTATCCCAGCCGTCTTCGGGCAGTAGGCGGGGACACCCTGAATCAGTTGCCAGCCAATCGCAGGGCACACAGAGACGAACAACCATTCACGCCCACACTCACACCTAGGGTCAATTTAGAGCGTCCAATCAGCCTGCCATGCATGTTTTTGGAATGTGGGAGGAAACCGGAGCACCCGGAGAAAACCCACGCAGGCCCGGGGAGAACATGCAAACTCCACACAGGGAGGCCGGAGCTGGAATTGAACCCGGTACCTCTGCACTGTGAAGCCGACGTGCTAACCACTGGACTACCGGGCCGCCTGTAACAGCGATGTAAGGACCTAAACATGTAGATTGGGGTAGTCCCTGTTTAATTCAAATTAGATCATATTTGGAGTTAAATTGGTTTGTACCTCAGAGCTTCTTAGCCGGAATATATATCAATGTCATTTTTTTCCACAGCAGATAAGATTCAACACATTAACTGTAAGTAATTTTAAATGGGATTGTCAGTATGTATTGGATTTAAATTAGATTGGATCTAGACTGTATTTTGTTGAATATAAATGCTTCTGGCACTCATTACGCATGACAAAATTTTGTCCAAATAAGAACATTTAACAGATATGGGACTGGTGTTGGATTTAAATGGAATCAGATTTGGGTTGAATTTTGTGTCGCCTCAATATTGAACACTGGATGAACATGGCGAATTAGACAGAGGTGTCAGGACCTGAATTTGTCAAACGTGATTGTCGTGTTAGATTCAAAGTTGCTCAGATTTGGATTGAATTTGATTCATTTTGCAGCTTCCAAACCTGCAAGCATATTGTAAATTACAGTATATCAAAATCAGATCAGGGTCGACAGCGATGTCAATGTCTGATCATGCTCAATGGCAATGTTCCGACTCAAATTTGATCAGATCTGGGTTGAATTTGGTTTCAAGTGTTAAGTAAACTTGGTCAACCCTCTTTTGATTAATACTTGTGGCTAAAACTATTTTCAGCATATGTTGTTTGTTTTTTTGTTTTTGTTTTTGTTTTTTGAAACACAACCCTCCCGGGTTCATATTTAGAGCCATAGCAAACGCGCTTAACAACGACAATACTTTTGTTCGGCAATCTCCGACGTGTGACGTAATTTACAGAATGCAGAGTCATCACTCAGCCATTGACCTGCATTGTTGAATGTCCCGTTAAATGTTCTTTACCATTCTTATCGTGTATCCTGCGAAATGCCTCCGCACCGTGTGGCAACGCACTCTTCACATTCAGGCAAACACAAAAGAAAAGAAGAAGGCACATAAATGTCTGATCCTGTCGATTCGTCATGAGATTTTCAGTGTTGCGTTCCAATTGGATGCTGAACGGATTGAAGTTAGTTCCATTTTACAGCTTTTGACTTTGTATGTTGTTTGACGTTTGGCTTTGAAGTTCCTTTTAGTCAGGGGTTACAACAGCGAGTTACCTGTATGAAATATATTTGGCACAGTTTTTACGCTGAATGCCCTTCTTGATGCAACCCACCCACGACAGTGTATGCAGTGACACATTTGTCCATACTAGACACATTTAAAGTTCCTGATCATAATACCGGTAAATGAGATTGTCAGGGTTATCTTGAAATTGGGTCAGAGATGGATTCAATTGATTTCATGTTGCAGCTTGGCACCCTGCAAGCGATTGGTAGATTTTGTCCAAATCGGATTTAGGTAATGGGATTGTCAAAGATGGATTTGAATCAGATCAGACACGGACAGAATATAGCCTAATGTTAATTCTTGTGACCATGCATACACTTGGCAAATCGTGTTGTAGTCCAGTATCTTCAAACTTTACACAACTAAGAACCCTAAAATTAAAGAGCATGGACTAGTAATCAAACCATAATTAAAACACTATAGAATTGTGCGAACAAAGCAAACCTGTCATTTCTTTCTCTGGCGCCTGTGTGGCAGTTTCAATATGAGAGCCAGTTCACTCTCCACCCTCAATTCTATGCAACAAGTCTGTGCACGTCATCCTGTGACCTGGGGGCAGGTTCTTCCAGTCGCACCAGCACTCGGAGCAGGTTTTTGCTGTTTCGAGAGCATCTCTTTGCTTTATTTACACCAGTCCCTTTCTTTCTCTTTTGCTGTCGCTGCAGTTTGAGTCCTGAATTTGATGTAGGACATTTACAGGGAACTATCATAGTCGGAATCAGGACGTCTCAATGCAAAACAAGTACACATGCTTGTTTAGAGTCGTTTCCTGTAGTTTGTTCATTAAACTGCAAGTGTTGAGCCCCTAATGTCCCACAGAGCTCTAGATGGATTCGTTTTGGCAAGTCCTCATATCGAATAAGTGGCACACAGGTGTGGAGAATTAAAAGCCTCACCCTCAACTTATTCTGATGTCTCACTCTCATCTCGTCTAATGAGATTCTGAGGTCGGAAATTTTGCCGAGCAGCAGTGATTGTTGATTGACTGGAAGCATTCTGGGCCCTGCACTTGGGCCCTGTCCTCAACAACCCTCTCAGTTTTTTTCGACTGTTATTTTCACCAATGAAATGAATCTCTCCAAACCCTTCCAGTGGTGCTTTGTAAATCTTTTTCTTGCCCTTTAATTATTGTCCATCAAGTCCCAAAAAGTTGAAATCGATGTGGCCATAAAGAAACATCAATCACGTCCAACAGAACATGTATTTTAGAGGCATTAGTTTTCATTTTAGTGCTTTTGGGTGGTTTTGCTACTGATGAGATCACATTCTTTGTGGGTTTTCAGTTGGACAAAACTGTATTATTATTATTATTATTATTATCATATGTGTTATTATTGTTATTACTGCTATGATTGATTGTCGACCAGTCCAGGGTGTATTCTGTCTGCCTTTTGCTCATGTCAGCTGGGAATGGCTTCAGCTCCTTCGTGAACCCTATACAGGCTAAGTGCTCCAGAAACTGGATGGATGGATCCTTAACAATTTAATTGTTAGTATTTAACTGTATTACAATAGATTTAGAAATCTACATATTCAACGGTATCACCTTAGGCCCTAAGAAAAAATGAGTTGATACAGTCGTATAGTTTATATATTCTGAAACAATTAATTTTGGAAAAATCCCAATTCATCTTTTATTTTGGAATTTAACGCTGAGGTTCTTGCGGAGTCAGCACTCAAAACACTTTCAACCACTTTTTTCCTGGCTTTCCTTATTGTGGGCGCCATTGGTGAGATGTAAGCATGTTTTCTCAAGATTCATCATAAGCATTTTTGAGCTCATGTTTCAAAATCCATATTCAAATCAGGCATGTGTGGCTGTCAGATGTCTTGCTCGAATATCTGCTGGACTGTGGACAGTTTTCATGCATGTGCTTTCAGTGGTTTTCTCCATGTACGCCAGTTTCCTCCAAACACATGCTTCTTATCTTGACTGAAGACTCTCAAATCATCTATGGGAGTTTGAATGTGAGTATGAATGGTTTTGTTTATATGTGCCCTGCTATTGGTGGGCAACCAGTCCAAGGTATACCCCGTCTTTCACCTCAAGTCACCCACAAGTAAAACGAGGGCAAGCGGGACAGAAGATGGATGGATGGATGGATGGAGCGGTGTTCATGCAAAGGTGACACAGAAACGTGAACCTGGCACCTCTTGACTATGAAGCACACATCCACCGTGCTGGCCGGAAAAATTCTCAACTTCAACAAACTTTCTGGAAAAAAAAAAACACTAAGTTGCATGCAGGCGTTTCAGCTGATTCTGCTTTAATTCCTTTTTCTTTGTCGCACATTCAACAAGTTTCCTGAAAAAATGCCAGTAAGGTTTGGGAGAAATTCAGCTCAGTGATTTTTTTAAATTGTATTTATGATAAGTTTTCACCTTTTGGCATTTAACCCAAACCTGGCTTAGTGGGATTTAATAGCTCTCAAGTCGTGTTTAGCAGAGGAGTGTTGCATCTACATTGTGCAGTGGTGCGTTGACAAAGAGGCAATGCGCTCACAAATTGGGCCCCCTTAGCGACAAACTGTCAAGACCCCCTCTTGCAGTCCCCCCACCCCCACCCCCCTCCCCTATTTAACACCATGCCCTCTGAGTTGACAATCCAGTTGAAACTCAGATGTCTAAAAGCTGCTGTGACGTGAGCTTATGGGAATGTTAACAACTACCATTTTATTTTTGCAGTCTCACTCTCTCTCGAACGGCCGCCGAATGGGCGCTAGTCATCTGTGACCATTGGGAATTCCAGACATTCTGCCCAGACGCTTCTGGCTCGGTGGGAAAGCCTTGAAATTTCCATTGCCTTATCAAGGGGCCTGGCTACAAATATCGTTTCGGCTCCACGCGGCCGTCTAGACTTCTCAGTAGCATCGCCAGTCATTTCCATAACGTTGGCGGCGTGGCGGCCAGTTCAAGCAGCTTGACTCTCCAATGTAATAAGTCACACATGTTAATAATAATGTCGCTTCTTTCTCAACATGAATGATTCTCTGTTGAGCCTTTACAACTGTGATAACAAAATTAATTATAAATTATAATTATTAAAGCATTATGGTATCCTTTCAACCAGTCTTTCTAGCCCGTTTTGAAGGGGTGGCCCAGTGGCATAGTTAGGATGGCGAGAATGACTTTGGGGCATTCTTCTGTTTTTTTAACATAGTCTTGTACTAGGCTAAGCCGACTGTGCTGAGTCGACGTTTCCAACTATCATTGTTGTCACTTTCCTTTTTGACATCGAATGATTTATAGCCAGGAAATCTCTACCGCGGATACTTCAAGGATTAGCAAAGCAAAAACACTTTCAATGCATTCGTTTCTGTTGTCACACAATTTTGCGAGGTGAGTGTGTGCATGTGTGTGTGTGTTAGCAAAGTTAAAAATGTCACCTGGCTTGTTTTTCTTCAGGGCTGTTTTTTTCACTCACCAACAGGTGTTTCAAGTACATTCACGCACACACGCACGCATACACACACACACACACGCACACGCACACACACACACACACACACACACACACACACACACACACACACACACACACACACACAAATTCCGCTTCCAATAACTTAGCTGTGCAGCTGTCATTGCTGCAATGCACTCTGGGTAGTGACAAATAAAACTATTAGTCTTGAGGAAAGCATAGATCACCTTAAATTGTTTTGTAATAAAAGGTGTGCAAAGGTCAACGCGTACAAAAGTAGTGCTTGTGAAGTTCCACGGTGATGACGGCGCATGCCTGGTGCTTCCCTCTCAACCCTCACTGAGATTTTAGGAATGTTTCCAGTCATTGCAGAGCAGTATGCTAGCAATTTAGGATTACCTCAATGTTATGAGAAAGAGGGGAGGAAGGGCAGAGGCGCAGTGGTGGGCTGGAGAGAGTTGCTGGTGGGGAGGGCTGTTACGTGGCGTGAAAAAAGAGATTACCTTTTTGCTGACTATTTTAGCATGGAAGTGGAAAATTCCAGTGGTGGTGCGGTTGAAAAAAAAAGGATGATATGGGGGGGGCGGTGTGGCCTGCCAGGAAAAGAGGTTGCAGCAGTCTCAGGGGGATGTCGAGGGATCACAAAAAGACACGGAAGCAGCACCCTCAGTCGTTTACTCCCGCTGTGCCACCGCTGCCCCCACACAATAGTGTGTTCTGTTGAAAATTACTCATCATAGAACCAGTCCGACTGGCTCATTGTTCTGACAGTACGTGGTGAATCATTCATGATCACCTCCTTGTACTGTTTGTACTCCTCAAATGATATACACGCTTCTTTTTTGAGAGGATTCCCATAATTACCGCCACTGAGGACATTGTGTTTTAATTGTTTAATTTTGTTTACCAGATTGCTTAACTGCTCAAACAACTTTATTTCCACAGAACCTTGTGAAGGTGGAAATAAGACTTACATGGGCCAAGTAAGTCTTGTTTTTGCCGTGATGGGATTTCCATCCATCCATCTATCCATGCATCCAACCATTTTCTATTCCGCTTATCCTCACAAGGGTTGCAGGCGTGCTATCCCAACTGTTTTTGGGCAGTAGGCAAGGTACAGCCTGAAATGGTTGCCACCCAATCGCAGGGCACACGGACACGAACACCCATTCGTGCTCACACTCACAACTTTGGACAATTTTGATTGTTCCATGAACCAGCCATGCATGTTTTTGTAATGTGTGAGGAAACTGGACTGATCGAAGAAAGGTCACGCAGGCACGGGGAGAACATGCAAACTCCACACAGGAATGGTGGAGCCAGAATCAAACCCTGCACCTCTGCACTGTAAGGCGGACTTGCTAACCATTAATCGAGTAATTAGATACAATTTGATTTATTTTCTAAAACTAATCAAAACTAACCTAGTGCATTTTCAAAAATAAAACAAATACAAATTATCAAACTAATTAAAAATAATTGAAGTAAGAAAATAACAAAAGTCAAAATTTAATAAAAACAAACGATAATGAAAAATCCCAAACTATTATAACCCTGGTGCCTGGGCGTCAGTTGTAGCCCTTGTGCATTGTGCCTGTGGGCAACATTGATCACTTGCTGGGGCAACTGTTGACCTGCTGTTTTGGTACCCATTGCTCTTTATTTCCCTTGTTATGTGTCTTTTACACACACTTTCTTTGTGGCTCTTCACCATCGCGCCGATTTAACAGTGAATCACGTCGTATAGTTTCCAAAATGAATTCAGCAAATTCAGGAATGCCGAACTTTGAAACTACAAGGGTTCACTACTTCACTGGATTCTTTGGTGGGGCACCACCTGTCATGGTGGCCAACCAATAGCAGAGAACATGTTGACACATTCAGGTAATTTAGTCTTCAATGATTCTAACATATGTACATTTTTTTGGAATGCAGAAGGAAAGTCTGGGTGCTTAGAGAAAACCTGTGCAAACATGGGGAGAACATGTAAACTCCAAATGGGAAGGCTAGAGCTGATATATGAACCCTGAACCTTGGAATTGTAAAACAGACATGGTAACCTCAATTCCACTGTCAATTTCAACGGGTCTAAATTTGAACAGCATATCATTTTGTCAGTTTGAAGGAAACTGTTTTCACGACTGAAGGTGTGCAATGAGACATTTGTGCAACCTGTGGCAGAAGTGACGAGATTCAGCGTGACAGTTGGTGGGCTTGGCATTGTTCTCCTTCTGCCATCATCTACTTGGATGGTCAGCAGCAGGTGTTGCCGCCTGCTTCGTGCCGGGTCACACAGTGGTGTTTTTTGGCAGGGGGTGGACTGCCCTGGCCCCGTCCTCCTCCCCTACGGCCAGGTGGCAGTTGTTGGCAGAGACACTGATTGCTTTGTGTTGCCTCCAAGAGTTACAGCATCAGCTGCCCTTTTTGCCCCCTTGCCCTCTTCCCCCCTCAACCGTCAACCTTCCACCCTAGTAGACCCATGGCCCTCACCCCGACCGTAACCCCTGATGTTACCCCTTCGCCTCCCTGGGCTACTGGATGTGTGCGTGTGCGTGTGCGTGTGTGTGTGTGTGTGTGTGTGTGTGTGTGTGTGTGTGTGTGTGTGTGTGTGTGTGTGTGTGTGTGTGTGTGTGTGTGTGTGTGTGTGTGTGTGTGCGTGTGTGTGTGTGTGTGTGTGTGCCGCCAAGCTCTGGCTGTGTTTGCAGGCCCGGGCCAACCAGACTGGCTCGCACAGATGTGTAAGGCTTGGAGGAATGCAAGGAATGTGGAGGCGCCGGAGCGGGCGTGGCCATCCTTTGGCCCCAAGCGAAAAGTGGGCGGCGCTTGTTGGGTATCGGGCAGGCTGTTTGCGAGGGCCATGCTGTACTTTTATGGTCACTGCGAGATGCAGGGCCCTCTGGAGGCTACGTGCTAAAAAAGTGGGTGAAAAAACAGGACACCTTTCCTGTTGTGTTTCTGCATGGAAAGTTCTTGAACAATAGCGTTAATTACATGTGGTACACACTAATGATGCACTGATACCAATTTGTTTGGACCCAAAATGGCATTTAATCTTGTACATTTTAAAAACAGTAATGAAATAAGTAGACTGTTAACAGTTATTTCTTTTGCCTCATTTCTTGCTTCATTTCAATGGACAATGTGCTGCTCCTTTTGGTTGCACGCTTTGGCTGGCTGGGGTCAGACACATGAATGGATGTACAAGGATATGGTGGTTACAGCACAGTAAACAGCAATACTATTAGTTGTTCTTCACAGAGGAAAAAGAAAATATACCAATGAGTTTTATGTAGTATATGAGTAGGTTGTAAAAACTGTCTCTACGTATTGCTCTTTGTCCAAAAATCCATTGCTAAAGGGGTTATAACCGGCCCGGAACCGGCCCGCAAGGAGGTTTGATCAGGCCCGCAGGATAATTTAAAAGTGAAAAAAAATGCATAAAAGACACGGAATGAATATTTTTAACAAGGTGCAATTCATGGAATATCTGCTAGGGGGACACACTGTTTTGATCAGAGGAAAAGACAACATTGTTTTGATCAGAGAAGAAGACAACAGCAGCCTCAGTCTGTCACTGAGACAGACCCAACACAGCAGACGCTATCAAGGACATGTGAATACTTTATTCTTTACACATATTATAGCACTCCCCTTAGTTTGTAAGGTGTAGGCAGGGATTACATTTACATTTTATATGCTCATGTAAATAGTTTAAAAATTCCTTTCTTTATAAATCTCGTTTAATCTTAAAAGTGCATTACTATATTTTTCAATACCAATTACTTGTTAAGGTTTTGTGCCCTTGTCCAGTCAGTGGGATCAGTTGCAATGCATATACTGTATGTGAATGATAAAAGTCAATTGCAAATTTGTCTAAGGAAATCTTAGGTGCTTCATGAAATGTTTTGTAAAATATATTTTCATTAAATTTCAACATTTTCCTCGTGTTCTTGTGCTTCTTTAGACCAAAACAAAGGACAGACATATTATTTTCGTTATTTATAGCAGAGTATGGTATAATTTTTAATGGTCCGGCCCACTTGACATCTACCGAGGCCGTATGTGGCCCACAATGTGAAATGAGTTTGACACCCCTGCTCTAGGATATATTATCTTTTCAAGCCACTTGTTTGAAGAATTGTTCACTGTCTGCCAAACTGCAGCTTTTTGAGTTGAGTTAACCGCCACCATACAACGTTCGATTTTCAAATTTGTGATTGCAATTCAAATCAAAAGAAAAATTGGCTTGAAATCTCTAAAAAGGCACTCTAACCATACTTAATAATATACCATGGCATTAGTTTCACTCAAATATAACACTTATTAGACGAACAATTTATCAGTAGTGACATTTTACATCAAGCATTGGCTTGTGCGTTGCAAGCATTTCTCTTCTGTAAAATGGAATCACAGTTGTAATTGACCTCAAACTGTAAAATCCATATTTTCAATTGTGAAGAAAGTAAATGGTGGTTTGACCCAATTTTTATATTGTAGCATTGATACTCTATTTCAATATGTTTTTTTTTTGATGGATAAAACACGTTTGAATTAAACCCTACCCTCTACATTTACATACACATTGAAAACTGTTTATTTGTGTATTATTGATACCAGTCTCATGTTTTGAGGTTATGGCAGGCTTCAGAGCATTTTCAGATTTCAAACAGGGCCTCGCCGCTCTTGGGAAGGACTGTGTTACTGTTTGATTCTAAACATGCAAGAGAAAAACGTTGAGCAGTTTTCCTAAGTCCAAGCTTATGTCCACGAGTGTATTTTTTTCCCTTTGAGTAGGTTTGATGTTTATATTGTCACAGAACAGAATAGTCTATGGGTTATGTGCTGAAACCGCGGGCAATATGGGGAGTTCTGCTTTGAAAACTGCTGGCAGTGAATGACTTGATCATCTGACCACCTGTGCTTAACTGTCTCTGAGCTTTACCTCAGCCAACCCGTTGTTTATTTACTTAGGTCTTTGACCATGGAAAAGAACAGTTGAACGCAAGATGATAATTTGCTGATAAAATTGCTTTTCTGCGGAACAATTTTTACCCCACAACCGACCCAATGCCTCCCTTCATTGAAAACCCATGGCTACACCCATGGCCACAGGGCATCCAGACTGCCAGAAGATACAAAGAAGAAACATTTGTAGGACACTTAGGAGCCCTAACTAGAGGAAAAAATCACTCTTAACGCATCCGACACCGCAGGGTAATCCCTCAGGATAATCTTTCACATCCGACAAGCTGCCTTTTGCTGACTTTAATTGGAAGGGGTGAAACATGCTGACATTGTTCGGGATTGTCAGCAAGTGTGTACACTGCTTTAGTTTCACCTGGGTGCTGTTGTCCACCGTCTGAGACCTCTGCCTTTGGCCTGCTTTGAAGTAACAAAAACTGGCGTGACTTGAAATTAAGTAAATTTTTTTCCTCCGGGATCATATTTTCAGCACTTGTCATACACCAGAAACATAAGGAGAATCACGCGTGCCCAAAATAGACGTGCAAACAGTTTGTGCAGAATGTCGCGAGTGGATGTGATGTCTGTTCTGTTTTCCATCTCGGTAATTAGGCTTGTGGTGAGAACCTGCTTACTAATCTCCAATTTAAATACCTGTGGGCCATTACGTGCCAAATCACTCAAAAATCTGACTATTTTAACCAAGTAAAATTGAATTTTAATGAACCTCTCAAAATTTAGGTCTGTCGAATCAGGGATTTCGGAGCTATGGCCTCCTTATTGCTGCTCAGCAAAATAAATTATATTTCTGAAAGCTAAATATAGTTTAGAGAACACGTGAGATTACCATTCATCCATCCATCCATTCTCTACCGCATATCCAGGGCTGGGTCATAGGGGCAACAGCTTCCCTCTCCTCTGCCACTTTGTGACATAAGAGAAATAATTTACATGTTTTATCCCATCATCCAACTAAATAGCAGAAAATACTCCATAGCCCACTTATGTTGTCATTTCTACGTGTGCCTTCATCTACTTTCAAGATTATACACACAACAAGATAATGAATTGACAGTAGCCATGACGTTAACCAAAACAACTTAAGCCTTAAATTAGCCCATTTGCGTCAGGAGTTACGTGGAAATCTTAAGCTTACAATGATATATCCATTTACAGTAGCATAAGTTATCAAGTATCAAGTACAACTTTATTGTCAAGTTAACAGGAGTGGTTGTGACTTACCTGTGAAAAATATCAGCCTGGTTACAGTCGTCTATAATGAGTTGTGTTGTTTTTTTCTGCTTGGTTGTACAGAAAGTATGAGAGTATGAGAATTTTGGGAAAATATGTTAATTTTCTCGAACGCCGAGCATATTTACGGGCTGGTTTTGGGCATCGCCCCTCTTGTCAACAATTTTATTTGGGCACATTACTGATGCACTCCTGCTGCGACTACGTTTCAAAGCATGATGGCAGCAAACACCCATGCACGGAATCAATACTTTTTCTCTACAGATTCCTGGAGGTTCGTGTTTACTAATTTGCCTTTTTCTCCACACAGGTCGCAATGAATTGATAGCGCGGTATATCAAACTGAGGACGGGGAAGACTCGCACTAGGAAACAGGTAAATCATTTTAAGCGTTGTTTGAGTGTTAAACAAATTTAATGGATCATAGATGCATTATTTTTCAATTAATTCACACCCCTACAACACCGGAGATGCACAATCACCTTTTTAATAACAAATAAATAACACCAGAATTATTGTTTTCTTCTTGCATCAGTCTTTTTTATGTTAGTGATAACACCATGTTGTAATGCTGAACAGTATATGTATACTGTTGTATATTTCAGTAAATTAAAATGTGGTAAAAATTTAATTTATTTCACTCTTCCAATTCAAAAAGTGAAACATACCGTGGCACTCTGAGACATGAGTTTAATTCGGTCCGCTCTATTTCCTATTTTATCTCAATTCACTTGCCCATCTATGGCGTTTTGCATTTGTTTGTTGTCAATCAGCTCCAGTGAACAGTTTTATCTAAACAAATGTGGTTGTTTTAAATTGTAATTACACTGGTGAACAGCACATTTTAATCAGAGATGGCTTTGTGTCCCTAAATATACTTTAAAAATGTCTTTACTTCTTCTCTAGTTAGGTTTGAAGATATTTTCATTTTTCATTTTTAAGTGTGACCTATAAATGCTTGGGATTTCACCAAGTGTTGTAATTTCCAGCTATGACGTTTCAGAAAAAAATGAACCTAACCTTACATTCAGAAGTATTGCGAAATACATGACTACATTTTGTTGTTTTGTTTTTTATTTTTTATTATTATTATTATTATTGTCGTTTTATTATCATTATAATGAAATCATGATGTACTAGAGAAAACAAATGAGGGCAATTTCAAAATTGGCTCAAAGAAATCATCTACAAAAATGTACTTTCATCCCTGATTTAAACAAATGTAATGTAAAAAGTAAAAAATTGTTGACTAGTGTTATCTTTGTGACATGTCTAGTTTGACACTAAACTTTCATCGTTAGTGACAATAATCAGCCTCAAACCTCTTTTCATATGAACTGTTCACAATCTGCCAAAACTGTCGTTTGCTGTCAAATGAGTTGACATAAATTCACTGCCACTACACAGCGCTCGCAGTCAAAGTGAAAAATCAGAAAAACGACTTGTCTCGTATTTCAAGACATCACTGTACCATACAGATTCATTATATGAAGTGATGAAAAAGGAAAATACTTTTCAGAAGGAAAACTATTACGTAATTTCTCTGTTTAAGATAATTTGCATTGTTTCAGATGTAATATTCAAGCTGTAAGATGCATTTGTTGCAAGTAAAAGATGGTGGTTCATGGTGCTTCTTATACTTAAATTGAATTCTACATTTGTTTGCATGAGCTGTTTGTTCATTAATGTAAGTACAGTGGGAAGTCTAAGATCAGACACATGAAAAACAACATTATAATTGTAAAGACAGTGTTTTCAGTCCCATTCTCAACATTCTCAAGTGTGAAAATACAGTATGACATTATGTTCCATAAAAACAATATACAGCGCCCTCCATAATTATTGGTACCCAAAGCCCCATACTGAAAATTGTAGACTTGGTTTGCCAGACACAGGATCAAGCTCCTCCCATGGCCATCTCAGTCCCTAGACCTCAACCCCATTGCAAAACGTATGGCGGGGGCTATAGAGGAGAGTGCATAGAGAGGACCCAGGTCTTTGGATAATTTGGAGAGATTGTGCAAAGAGGAATGCTTGAAGATCCCTCTTTCTGTATTCTCCCATTTTATGAAACACGATAGGAGATTAGGAGCTGTTTTGTTGGCAAAAGCAGTTTGTACAAAATATTAGCATGAGCGGTGCTAATAAATGTGGCATGCATGATTTTTCTTTTAACATTATTATTTCTTAAAAGGGAAGTCAACTCAAAAAAAAGAATCTTTACAATCATGTTTTTTTTGTGATATAATTGTGATTATGATATAATAAGTATTTGTGGACGATAAAATAAGCAGCAAAATCCAGCAGTTTTTAATCCATCTGCGGGGGCAGCCATTTTGCCACTTGCTGTCAACTGAAAATGAGATTACAGTCGCTCAGGGCTCAGGTCATGACCAATCACGGCGCAGTTTACAAATGTCACATGACCAAACTCAGAAAAAAAGGTGATTGGTGGTTACCTGAGTTTGAGCAACTGTGATGTCATTTTCAGGTAGATCCAGCCTTAGATGCTGACTGGGCTGAAGTCTCACGAGATTTGCCAAAATTGTCCAACTTTAGAACTTCCACTGTACAGGTGTGAAGGGTTGCACTCCGAATGTGCGTGTCTGTGTGTGTGTGTGTGTGTGTGTGTGTGTGTGTGTGTGTGTGCGTGTGTGTGTGTGTGTGTGTGTGTGCGTGTGTGTGCGTGTGTGTGTGTGAGTGTGTGTGTGTGCGCGTGCGCATGCATCCTAATGCATGTTGTGTTTCTTGTGTTCAAAAACTTTCTCACACCCCCATAGGTGTCTAGTCACATACAGGTGTTAGCACGGAAGAAAGTTCGTGAATACCAGGCGGGTATCAAGGTAGGTGATGGCGACCTGCCCCCCGCCTCTCCGGCGACACTGAATGGGCGTCTCTTTCCTCTTTTGGTTACGGCGTCTCTCTTCCCTTCTTCTTCTTCTTCTTGTCTTCTCTCTCCTTTGCCTCCTTCCCTCCCTCTTTGGCTATTCTTCTGTGCAGGTTTCTAGCCACTTGCAGGTTCTCGCCCGAAGAAAATCTCGCGAGATCCAGTCAAAGCTAAAGGTATGCGCTTCACGGCGGGCTCAACTGGGGCTGGACCATACAGCTTGGCTTTGCACTAACCACCTCATTAGAGTCATAGCGCTGAATTAGACGCAAGCTAGGCTGACAAAATCCCGATTTGCATTGAACTAATTGCAGATTTATTGAAGAAGATTCTAAAGAAAATACTCTTGCATGCTGTGGTCAGACAGACAGCACTCTTTAACATCTATGTCTAACTGACAAGTTTTAAAGGGGACATATGGTAAATGGACTTGTCCTCAGTATATGGTGGAGTTCCGTTCCAATAGTGGTGACATAAGATGATTTTGTGCGGATATCGGAACACTCTATGGTGTAGCGCTTTTTTACCCCCCTTTTTATGGGAAACAGAGCAAAGGCTACTACAGATGTGCATAATAGGCATGTTTTGAAACTTTGTAAAGACAAGCAGGTACCAGAAGTAGAGAAATGTTTTTATGCGCAATTGACAATGTTGTTAATACAATCCCCGGTCTCACACAAAATCGACCAAAACGTTTTAAGGTGCATGCCAGGCCACGAGTTGGTGGTGGTCTACACATTTGTTTTCACATTGGGCGAGCCAAAGTTCAAGTATTTGGTTTACAGTCAATAAGAAACGCCACTCGGTTTACGTTTTCTTCCTTCATAAGCAACGTACTCCAAATTTGTATGTAATTTGGAATTTGCGTATAAAGTCATCATTACAGTAAATACCTCTATTTGTATTAAAAAAAAACAGTAACCCGTAAATATATAACAACAATAAGTGAGACGGTAACTGAGTGTGCCACCTTCTGCTGTGTGTCCACATATTCTTTTAGTTAGGACCTCCCATATACAAATAGTTGGGTTCATGGAGGGTCTTGCCCACCCATTAAATGTAAGATTGAACGATCAAGTGAGTCT
Organism: Hippocampus guttulatus; assembly: GCF_054856545.1. NCBI lineage: Eukaryota > Metazoa > Chordata > Actinopteri > Syngnathiformes > Syngnathidae > Hippocampus > Hippocampus guttulatus. The sequence goes on from NC_141268.1 coordinate 6,458,104, forward strand.
TTTGTGAGCTGCCATTTCCAAAATATGTCTGGAAGGGAGCTGTTCAGAATTTTTGCTAATTTACATAACACTGCATCCGCACCGAGTCTCCCCACCCTTGACTTGGGCAAGTTGGGCAAAGATGCGCGAATCGAATGCACACAGGTCAAAGCTGCAGTCTTGTAAGGATCTATTTCGACACTAATTGACAAGTGTAATTCTGCAGCTAAATGATGAAGTGCTGCCTCCACAACTGGAAATAAAATTGATGCTTTTATTGTTTTCACAAGAGGTAGTAGCAGCTTGTTTCATTTCAAGCCCCTCCCAAAGTTGTGAGCAGTGGCTCATTTGCATGAGATAAAACAACCCCCTCAAAACAGGTTGAGTTCATACTGGTTTATTTTCTTTTTGGAGGCTCGCACTTGCTTTAGAATGCTCAACAAGCTATTTATCTCCGCCTTTGTCATTATGGTAGCAAAAGCCGTTCTTGACTTAGTTCACTCAACTTGTCTGATAAAGTTGAGACACCTATGGGCAACTCCTTGGGTTATCATTTTTGACCGTTGGCGTATATTCCACATGCCTGGATACCGAGGAACTATTTTCAATGATGAAATGAATGCCTAATATGTCTCCTTTAAAGCATAGAGGCTGTCTCCACTTAAACGATCGCAACACACGCTGTTACGAGTAGCCCATGAGAAGCTTTTGTCTTTCACGCTTCTTCAGCATGCTCTTCAACAACCTCTGAGACTTGTCTCCCTTCTTTCATCTCTGACCCTGTAGCTCCTCTCTTCATGTTTGTAAAGATGCACATAAAAAAAAATCTTCCTCTCTCTCTTCTCTTATTGCCTTTTATGTTTGTTTGTTTTTTTTCCCCCAAATGAAAATTCACCTTTACATCATATGCCCACAATGTTACATTAACCTCTTACTGGTACGTAACTAATACAGCTGCAGCAGAAACATGTAGACAAGTTACTTTAACTTGAAAGAAATTGTAGCTTTTCTAAGTTCTTTAACAATAGTGTTGAGTCATTGGGCAAGTTTCTTTGCCCTCCTGTTTACATGGTACATCCATTATGTTCACAAGTCAGTGTTCAGCCTGAAAAAAAACACACAAGGCAACACCATAGGCTCCTTTTTTTTGTGGATGGTGCAAGTGAGCCCGGAAGTAAAACCTGGCGCATCATGATTTTCATGCAGGTCTAAGCCTTATTTAGTGTGTTTGGGAATTTGGCAGCTCACGCTGCACCGTGCTATGCGTTCATGCAGACCGAGGGCATTTCCTTTTACACACCCCTTAGCACACCTGAGAATTTGGTGGCTGAAATTTTTCGCGATGTTCAATACCACCTTTTTTATTTCCAGACCAATACCAGTACAGGTACTCAATTCTTTAGTACTTACCAATACCGATATCACGTACCTGACACCACTCATACTTTTTATACAAAAATTTCAATTAAACGAATGATAGATACGTTTCACATAAGAGCTTTCAATTATTTCTAACAAAAGACAGGACAGTCACCCTGCAATACAGAATTTAAGTCCAAAATAAAACATAAAGAACTATCTCTGAATTTAGGATTTATTTGTAATAAACTAACAAAAGTGCATCATAAAACTGACTCCCTGTTGTGTAGTCTTTGTGCAAAATCGTAAAGGTTAAAATGACACTTAATATTGCACCGTATAATCCCAAATGCATTCTATTGTATTTTTTTCAGTTGATGAAAGTAGGTACATCATACATACATTGAAATAAGTACAGCATATGCATGAAATAACGTAATGGAGAAAGTCAGCACATTGCCCAAACTGAGTTAGCAAATTAACATTTGATGTTGGTAACAGTGCTCTAATAATGCAGTCTAAGAATTAATTTAAACCTTATGAAAAAAATGTATATACTTATAGAAAGTGCATTTTCATGGGCGTCTGAGAGGATTCGCATGGATGGAATTCAAAAGAGAAGCCATGCAGAAACTGAGTTAGCAAATAAACCTGTACAATGTGGGTCGCATTTGCCTGCAGTATGAACCTAGCCAAAGTCGACCAGGTCGGATTTGAAAAAAATCTGAAATGAGACTGTCATAAAAAAATCAGTTGCAGGTCGTGTATGAGGAGGGTGAGAACATCTGATCTGGGTCGGATTTGCTTGCTATGTGAAACTAGCCCAAGGGTAGCGACACACTGCATGCAGCTCAATCTTTTTTTCCCCCCATATGCAACACGTGTTTGATTTTTTTTCTTTTTTTTTGTGCAATTCAGATTATTTCAAATTCAACCTGGTGCTCTTTCGTTTGTGAATTTAAATTGGATATGTACGTGATCCATCGGCAATATGAACGTAACCTCAACTGCAAGATGAATTTGCGCGATATTTGTGAATCCCAGAGGATTCATCTTGTCCTGAGCCAGCTGATTTACTCTGAGCAGCACCACTAAAGCAACAGTTGTGTTTGTAGGCGGGATATGCAACCGTGAAGAAAAATGTTCTCGGTTGACAATCAGCTTGATTAAAAAAAATCAATGTCGTGTTATGCAAGACGCTCTTTCGCCACATATTTACATTCCAAAAACGACACCATGATGCCATCTGTACCATCATCGAGATAACAGGACTTAGCTGGTCAAACAAGGTGCATGAGGGTGATGCCATTTTCATTCGTTGATGGGATTGGTCAAAGCAAAAGTTTGGTAGGCGTGCTCTTTAACAATATACAAGTCGCCGCATTGCCCAAACAAGTATTGTACTGAATGTCCCGCCTTTCCCGAGCAGACTAGATTGGAGCAGTCCCACATTGATATTGTGGCGAACTCCTTTGAGTGATTCACATTATCCATCTGGCGCTTGCCAGGTTAGTAACAACACTTGTCTGTGCATATCTGACCGATATCAAAAGCCAAATATGCACTCCATGCGGGTGGGGGGTGGGGGGGGTGCGTGAGATGACTGAATTTGCAAAGATGTTTGATTTGACTTTAATTTAATGTCACTTGAAACATGAAGCACAAAGTCGACGTTTGTGGTGAGAGTAGTACAGTAGTTCATTCATGCAAGTGGCTCATTTGTTATGCGTGGCAACGATGTGACGTCATCTTTAGTGGATGTCTCCATCACCTGAGGAGATCAAGGAGCATCTCCTCATATCCCTCAAATATTTCCACCCCTCCCATCTCGCAACTCTTTCCTTATATGCTGATAAAATGAGCTCCTACACACAGGATCCCATGTCCTTCCGTAAACACTGCCACGTGATTTTTTTTTTTAATCCACATCACTCGACGTCGTGCTTTGTGCGCACGCATGTCACATCACAGATGTGTTCCATTCAAATTATAAGTCACATTTGTTTTCCTAATATGAATGAGCACGTAAGTAAAATCGGATTGAACAAAACATCTTTATTAGGCCTCACTCACACCTGCTGTGTGAACCTAGCCCAAGTGCTCACTTCACAGCAGTAATCTGTGATCACCCTGGCTAACTATACATCATCCGCAAGTGTAGATTTTACAATTTGTTAAATACGTACTTTGCACACGACAGTGTCTCCTGGATGAACTCCAGCAAGTCAGTTTCTGTATCCGCCATGTAAATGGTGCACCTTTCCTGCGCTGGAGTCAAAGTGAAGAAGAGGTGCAGCTTTCATTGGCCTGGAAGCACTTTGGCTGTGTTCATGCCCATAACTGTACAAATACCCATTGCTAACTGCACGTGTCCTACAAAAAGAAAACTGAGCCGCACAGTTAGACCGAACTTGCGCACTGGGCATGAAAACGGGGCCCCATCACTAAGTACTCAGTCAATAGTTAGTATTTGGTGTAACTACTGCAAATCACTTATTTCTGTTTTTATATACTGTATATATAAAGAGAGAGAGAGAGAGAGAGAGAGAGAGAGAGAGAGAGAGAGAGAGAGAGAGAGAGAGAGAGAGAGAGAGAGAGAGAGAGAGAGAGAGAGAGAGGCGGCCCGGTGGTCCGGTGATTAGCGCGTCCACCTCACAGTGCAGAGGTACCGGGTTCAATTCCAGCTCCGGCCTCCCCGTGTGGAGTTTGCGTGTTCTCCCCGGGGTGCCAGCGTGGGTTTACTCCAGGTACTCTGGTTTCCTCCCACATTCCAAAAACATGCATGGCAGGCTGATTGAACACTCCAAATGGTCCCTCGGTGTGAGTGTGAGCGCAAATGGTTGTTCGTTTCTGTGTGCCCTGCGATTGGCTGGCAACCAGTTCAGGGTGTCCCCCGCCTACTGCCCGAAGGCAGCTGGGATAGGCTCCAGCACCCCCTGCGACCCTTGTGAGGATGAAGCGAATCAGAAAATGGATGGATGGATATATATATATGTCTATCTATCTATCTATCTATCTATCTATCTATCTATCTATCTATAGATATATATTAGAGCTGTCAGTTTAGCGCGTTTTTATTGGCATTAATTTAAATGAATTTTAACGGGATTAATTTTTTTCTCGCGAGATTAACGCGGCACACGTCACAGCGGATGTTACGTTGCTCTAGAAATAAACCAGAAACAAAACAACAAGCGCGCTGCACTGGTCCACGCACGTTTGTTTTGCCAGCCACGGCAGCACGAGACACCGAAAACGGATACTTAAAAGAGTTTCTGAATGGAAAGTTTACTTTTAAAAAGTCGCCAGATTGTTCCACTGACTAGACCAAAGTTACCTGTATGTTTTACAGTCGTAAACTGAGCTATCGTAGCCTGTTGAATACATGTATGCCACTGACGCGATTGTTACTTGTTTGGAACTATTTTGTGTGGAAGGTTACAGTGTTCCGTGTCCATATAAATAAAGCGGGTGGATCTTCTCTGTGTTCGTCTGACAGTGACGGCACATCGAGAGTTCAGCGGTGGTAGCGAACCTAGCGACCTAGCGAACACACTGAAAACAAAACGTCTCCAGTGTTGTCATCGAACCAAGTGTAGTCATCCGAAATGATGTCTACACAAAACCGTAGAGAGACTTCCGCGCAAGAAGGACCAACAGAATCAACATAGCCTGACTGCTGTGTTCAAAGCAAACTTGAGAAAAACGAAATATGCAACCATGGCTTAAATCCACTATAAACTGAGTACTCGTTTACCTTCGATGTGCACTTTATAATTTTATATTGCTCTGTTTTGATTCCATAAAAAAAAGAGCTGTTAAAGCAGCTGTTGTGTGACAAAATATTTCACTGTTGTTGATGCACAGTAATATTGTGTGAGAGATTAGTGTGAATAACTGCTCCAAGTGAAAAATGTTCATTTAAAATTGAAAATCGAAATTTTTATTTCAGTAAATATTTGCATTTTGCACATAGAAAACTGATTCATGATTCCATGTTGATGAGAGCATTAAAATGGGGAAAAAATAGAACAAAAAAATATAAAAGGAAATTCAGAAAAGATAAAAAATGCGTGAGTAATCACGATTAATTTTTAGTTCATTTGAGTTAATTATGACTCCCTTTTTAATTAGATTAAAAATTGTAATAGTTTGACAGCTCTAATATATATACAGTGTATATAAAAAAAAAATTCCTCGTCTCACCCCCCCTCGGGTGGTGTCCGTCCCTCATTCAGCTCGGGTCCTCTACCAGAGGCCAGGAAGCTTGAGGGTTCTGCGCAGTATCCTTGCTGTTCCCAGCACTGCACATTTCTGGACTGAGATGTCCGATGTTGTTTCCGGGATCTGTTGCAACCACTCATCTAGTTTGGGGGTCACTCCCCCGAGTGCTCCGACCACCACAGGCATGAGTGTCACCTTTACCTTCCAGGCTCTCTCCAGCTCCTCTCTCTCTCTCTCTCTCTCTCTCTCCGTCTCTCTCTCTCTCTCTCTCTCTCTCTCTCTCTCTCTCTCTCTATATATACACATATACACACACACACACAGACAGAGAGAGATAGAGAGATTTGTGTGTTTTAGACAAGGCCGATGCAACTGCATTGCTAGCTTATTCTTGATGGAGTATTGCTAAAAATTTGACCAGTTTGATGTTGGAATATACAATCAATTGAAACGTAAGAGAGTTAAAGTAAGTTAAACATGTCAATTGAACCTGAAACCTGATATATATCTTCTTGCTTCTTAATTCCTCAGTTCCCAAAAGCTTATTGAGTATTGTTGAAAGGGAAGGTGATGTCATACAGTGATAATTTACGAGGTTTTTTTGAAAGGTGCTGCAGACATCAAATTTAAATTGAGTGAATTTTTACCCCCCAAAGCAAATAAATAAATAAATAAATATGTTTATCAGAGTTTATCTGTTTGAGCATGAAATGACTTTGTAGTATAGTCAAATGAGTGTAGGTTGAGAAGTATTTGAAAATAATTCTATTCTGTTGTTATGTACACTTTACACCTGCTCCCAAATTTGTTGGAGCTTGGGTTTGTAATTTTTGGCCCCAAATACAGTACATGACGTTATTTCCCATGGCACACTAATGTATTAGACTACCCTGTCCATTTCCATATGGCCCATAACTCCTATTAAATGCATCAAACTAACGGTTCTTTTCTCTTTTTGTTTTGCTTTAGGCGATGAATTTGGTAAGTGAATCTCATTCGTGCCGTATGCTATGCTTCCCCGACTCGCATCATCGGCATCAATGCACCTCCGTATGGCCCTCTGCTGGCATGGCATCCCCCCCATCCTTGCCCCTGCCTCCCTACCTACTTCGCTACCCCAAAAGAAGGCGCGGTGCTCAGGAAACAGCCGCGCTTTTGAATACTTTTTTGCATCCTCGCTTGCTTTTTTGAGGTGCTGCTTTGTTGTTTTGGGGCTCTTGTCTCTTGAGACAAAAGCTTGGTGCTTTTGCAGACAAAAACGCAAAAAAAATGCTTGAAACAATTCAACTTTAAGGCCATATGTTACTTGTCATTCCCAACTTTTAGATTTAAAATAATGTGACTACATCATGATTCAACTGTTGTTTCGTATGCTGTTCTCCAAACATTCATCAGTGCAATGCTGCTCTCCTTTTGATTCTATGGTGACCGCAATAACGCTCCGCTTTTACTTTGCTTTCAAAGTTTAAATGAGCAGTGGAAGCTGTCTTTGGCATTATCTCGAGTTGCTTTTTCACTACTAATGCCTATGTATAACTGAGTTTAGACAGAAAGTCAAGCGCGGTACACACATACAATCTTTACTTCTTATAATGTTGAGGCCCAAGACAGAGCACCACACACCTATTCATATCTCCAGATCAGGGAGGGAAAATCCATGTTAACACTCCCCACACCGTAGAACTATCGCAGAGGATAATCTTGTAGAGGCATCCAGCAATCAGCCCTTTGCTGACCTTGGCTATCGTTAAGTTTCACGTCACAATCCAGGAGACCTTGGCTCCGCCCAACTCACTGCTGACCACACACATAGGGATTTGTGATTGTAAATACTGTACTTGAACATCGAACATTTAGCGCCCACCCCTCCCCCCAGGAGTCCCCCACACACACACTGCGGGATAATTTATCAGGACAGTGATCCCTCTTATTTTGCAGTGTTTATGTTCCATATCACCCCAGCATCAGACAAAATCCACAAAGTAGTGAACAAATAGTTATTTCATTATTTACTTGACAGATATTTAATGCGTCATGCTTCTAATACCAACATATATGCAACCTCACACCACAGGATAATCTTTTATAAACATCTTTGATGGAAAGGGAGGGAAAATGCTCAAACGTGGCCTTAAGTGGCTGTCCCTCCATTTCACATTACAATCACAGAGTGTATGGCTGGGCCCAACTCATCAAGTATATTGACCAGGTTTAGTATTTTCGATTGTCAGCCCGACAGAAAAATCACCCTTCATGCACCACACACTTCAGGATAATCTCGCAGGATAATTCTTTGCGGACGATTGGGCCTTTACTGACAACTCAAATTTGGCCCCATTATGGGTATGTGTGTACCCCGCTTTAGGAGTCCTGTGCACATTGTGGCACCCCCTTGTGTTTGACGTGCCTGCTTCCCATGTGCCGTCACACAGGATCAGGCATCCAAAGACAAAGCCCTGCAGAATATGGCGGCGCTCTCGTCGGCACAGATCGTCTCGCCCAGCATGATCAAGAATCATCTTCCACCAGTGCCCCCTGCACCCTACCCGCCAAGCAGAGTGAGACCCCCCCTCCAACAGTCCTGCTTTGTTTCACATGTTATTTTTTGAAACTGAGAACCCTCTATCATTTTCCAGTTCTGGCCCGCTGCAATTCCGGGACAGCCTGGACCCTCTCAGGAGTAAGTAGAACCCCCCGGCCCCTAAAACTCGGGGGTGGGTGAGGTGGGTGAAGGGGTGTTTGGGACGCCAGGGTTTATGACAGTAGACATAAATCATTAGCGGCATTGCAAAGCATAATTAACACGTGACATTTTTGCACATCAGGCTGGTTCTAGAGCTCAACCCGGGAAGGACTCCTGGGCTTGGTCGCACCAGCCATGCGTAAGTTCCCCTCGATAGCTGAGCTCCTGTCGTGAGCACCAAAGCACTGCTACTAACTTCCACACTCTTTCTCTTGTATGTTTCCTGCACCTGATTGACTTCTAAATTCTATCACCCCAAAAATACAACCAAACACGGCCCCATGCTCTTTTGTTTGTCTTATTCAAGGTTGGAACACAATGAAGCAGGTGGACTTACGCTTTGCTGGTGCAGCAACACATGCTTACTTGTACACCAACTAGCAGTCAACATTTAAAGGAGACATATGTTGTTGTTTTTCTCCCCACAATTTAATGACATGTTTGGGCCTGCTGTCAAAACAATATTCCCAAGAATCAAGAATGACAGTGGATTTTCCTGCTTAATTCATATTCCACAAACACAGTATTAATCAGAATGTGTGTTTCAACTAATGGAGCATATAGAACATAGTGTACCGGTAATGAAAATTTTTGGGGTTGATTTCTCTTTAAGTTTCACTCCACCAAGCCCTATTGCGGGGTGTGACAAGGCGGCCTGACGGCTTTTTTTACCATGACAACTAGGAGCGGAGCAAGCCAAAATGTGAATGAAAAAACAGATAACACGTAAATAAAAGGTATCATTTGTATTTTCCCTCGTGAAGGCAGCGCTTCATCACTCTGTTTCTAAATTCCACTTGTTAATTACAGTAAAGACTGAGGCCTGCTGCTACTCGTTACAATTATTACTCTTTACATTATTTATACAAATAAAGGATTTCCAGATTATTAGATATTTGGAAGTGCCCATGTACACTGAAGACTCTCGGTAACTTCCACTAACAACTCAGGCTAAAATGAACAGACACACTATTTTGTCTCTCAGTTGAGGTACAATTTATACTGTAACTGTAACAATACCACCTTGACACCTGTTACTACTTTCCATTAGCAAGGGCTTTGGTGCCATTTTGTGGCATTATTGGACATTACTAAAAGAACAAAAAGTAGTTCCACAGACAAAAAAAACGACGACCGGTAGTTTTGATTTGTGAAAAGTGAAGCACAAATACTTTGGGGTTCATTGTGCCGCTTCTCAGAAGCGAACTCTAATTTGTACTTTTAACCCTGCAGTTCTGCTTAATTTTTGACTTGAACTTGAAAGTATTTCTGTGTAGTCTGACCTGTGCTTGAAAATGGCAGATCCACTGCCAAGTTGTGGGGAGAGAAGCTTTTCTAAAATGGGTGGCTTACAAAAGATTTACTCAGTAGTTTGAGTTTTACTCAATTTCCCACTTTTTGTCTGCCCAGGGAATTCACTAAAAGTACAGTTTTAATGATGTGGTCCCTTGAAAGCATTCAAGCATATCAGCCAAACGTGTTCTTTCTTGTCAAGTTTGTCTCACCGAAGCATTTGTCGTCTTCTAGTATCAAACCTTTTGCACAGTCTCCCTACCAAAGCCTATCAGGTCCTGTACCACAGTCCATACCAAGTAAGCCTAATTTTGTGCAGACTGTTTATATACCGTATGACCTACTCTGTGATATGTTAAATATTTGTGTGTCTGATGTACAGGTTACGAGCCCTTGGCGCCACCTCCCCCGCCCACAGCTACAGCTGTGCCAGTGTGGCAGGACCGGACTATTGCCTCGTCAAAGCTGCGCATGTTGGAGTACTCGGCCTTCATGGAAGTCCAAAGGGATCCGGACACTGTGAGTTCAGTTTTGGTGTTGTTTTTACAGTATTGAGATAAGAGATATAGTAATAGAAAAAATGATCACTTAGTGACGTTTTTTTTTTTTTCATTTCTCTGCATTTCATTGTTCTTTATTGACCATGATAATGGAAAGAAGAAAAGTCTAAAATTCATAAATAAATAAAAAGCAACAGATATTTGAACGTAAATGGTGGAGCAACACACATAACAGTACTCACTGGCAGATATTCATTATCCCCTGTGAAGAACGAGTAATATTACTGAAGTGTACTGAGAAGCTGTGACAGTCATGTATAATCATATGTCAGTATTTTACTGCCCTAAGGTGCACACATCAGAAGGAGCAGAGTAATGTCCAGGTGTGCACATAAGCGAGTGTGTATGCTAAAAATAATCATGTGCACGCCAGATTCGATTGCCTCAGTACGCATTTGCTTTCCAAGCATATTGCAGGCACACTTCTGTGACGGCAGCTCAGTGCCCACAGTCGAAAAGTCCAAGTCAAGTGAGCAGCCACAATAATTGCTTTCTAGGGTCAACTTCTGAATAAAAGACAGCAACATCCATTTACATTATTAGTTGGGAAGTTTTATTTTGTTGCCATTGCGGCTCGTGAGTGGCCTGGCTTCATTTTGCTGCCGCTAACAGAAACAGCGGCTACTTTCAATTGGTGGTAGTGGTGGCGGCGAAGGCGGATACTTTCGATTGGTGGCGGCAGCAGCCGAACGCGCGCAGACCGCTGACGGGAAAGTAATTTGGTCTCGCTGCGCCGTTTCTTCGACGGTCCGTCAAAATACATGAAAGTGGTCTGTGGTTCAATAAACATTGGGTACCGGACCACTGCCCAGATCTATGCTGAATCAGCTAGCGGTCTCACACGGTCTCAGATTACAAATTGTAGTTGGCCAATTCATTTTTCAAGGCTGCCATGTGGAAAAACTGAAATGGTTGTCGATGGCCACGCCAACATTTCACACACAATTGTATCAAACATGAATTTAATGTCTTTATTTAATTGTATCATAACTACTGTAGCCTCTGTTAGAGCTTGTTCTTGGAAAATTAAACTTAAAAACGGGTGAAAAAAAATCAGTCATCAAAATGTCATATCTCCATTAAATCACTACCTACACAAAAAATTACAATTTCTACAGTATCTGTATAAGTGTGCTGACATAAGCACACACCACTACATTATTAGCTGTTCTTATGACTACTAAATCATTACAAGGGCAAATTCCACTTTCCTCTCCATTGTGCAGAAAATACGATTGCTGTTCAAATTAGACTGTTGCTATCACGATGACCACAGTTAGTGTAGGTGCTATTCATATCTATATTTTTTAAATAGTTGCTCGAATGGTCATAAAAGTCTCTGATTACAGCAACAATATATTTGAGTTGGCAACACTGAAAACAAATCGCTGCTCTTGTTCTCTTGCACTGCTGACACACATGCACATCAAATTAAAAGCCACGCATACTTGACATTTTAGTTTGACTTCCTTAAGGCTGCAGAGACTATGCACATGTGGTTCGTGGGCCCTACTTTACCCGCCAGATGTGTTTTAAATCTTTATGTTCATCCATGAGGTCGGCGGGCCAAGAAAAGAATGAGCACTATTGGGGGAAAAAATTAGCACCATACAACAACCTATCGTGCTCTTCTGAGAACCACAACAAAATTATGGGAACCCCAGATAACGTCCTTTGACATGGAAACAAAAGCTACTTTACATTCTGTTTAATTTTGTCATTACTCTACTTATGTTTGCATAATACATTATGTATTAGCACAAGGCTGGAATGGGTTACAAAACCATCAGCAAAAGGCTTGGTGAGGAAGAGATGAATTATGACGCTAATTATTCCAACATGAAAGACACACAAAATAAACATCATTCACAGTCTGTCTGCATACCTGTCAACTTTTCGGAGCGCCAACCTGTATAAACTACCAAAAAAATCCTTATAAAGAGCAAAAAATCCTTGATGATGTCTAATCATCATTCTACTTAGTGGCATTACTGTGTTCAGAGTTGTATTCCTGCGTTACTTTTTTCACCAACTCCAAATCATTTGGAGTTGGTGAAAAAAAAAACCTGACATTTTCAGAATCCGTATGATTTGTGCGATACGGCCATATACGTAAGATTCACCACAAAATCCGTATGAACTATGGCTAAACCGTATGAGTTGACAGGTATGTGTCTGGAAATCTCCATGCTCAAGAAGATGTACAGTAAATGTGTTATACTGTAGTTTCATCGCATGGAATGAGTCATTAGAGGGCACAATTAATTCATAACAACCATGTTACTCAATTAATGGCTACAGTATTCCCCTGAAAGTCAGGGGTTCACATAAGATGTGTGATGATATGCATGCGTAGTTAAAATATTCACCTATAAACCAGATTTCAGTGCCCATTTGATTCCTTCAGAAAGCTAACTTGAAAATAAAAGCTGACTAAGGCATTGATATCCATGTCGTACAGTACCTTAGTACTTATTAGCCGTTTATTTTGAAGTTCACCCTTGTGGCGCATTGCATCGTGGCCTCATGTGAAAGCGGACCATGGTGCAAAAAAAGATTGGGCACCGTACCGCTGCTGCTAGAGAACTGTGCTAAATCAGCAAGCCAGTGGCGGGCGGTGAGTTTTACCTTAAGTGGGTATTTAGTGATGTAATTCACCTCCTAATGTCTTTTTATAAAACAGTAACCTGCCACTTGTGTAGCACTGGTATCTTACTTGTCATTCGGAAACAAAAACTAAAATGAAAACTGAAAAAAATACATAGAATCAGTCACAGTAAAATGACATCTTTACATATTAACCATTCATCACTATTTTATAATAAACATTTCTACATGTCTACGGTGAGCATTTTTCCCAATATTGGTAAAGTGTTCTGACATGATGAGCACAAACCACTTTTAGCTGTTCTAGGGCTCCCAAATTGTTTCCAGGGCAAATTCCTCTTCCTTTGCAGGAAATTAGATTGTTGCAAACATGAGGACAGCAGTTGGTGCTGTGACAATATCTTAAAGTTGGCAAAACTGAAGACGAGTTACTGTTTTTGTTTGCTTGCTCTGCCGGCATGCGTGCGCATATAAAAAAATAAAAGTAGCACATAGTTTGTAGATGTTTTAATTTGACATCATAAAGGCTGCACAGACTTTAAAAAGGCTGGATGAGGCTCATAGGCCCTACTTTGCCCAGATGTATTGTAAGTCTTTAAGTTAAATCAGGGGTGGGCAATTATTTTTTGCATAGGGCCACATGAGAATCAGAAAATATTATGGAGGGTCGGATCAAAAGGGTGAACTAAATTCGACATAATATTAATTGGATTTCTTTATTTAAAAAGCAGTATTTTGCATTTTTTGGCACATTTTTCAGACTTTAAGAGTACATTATTCCGTCGTATCAAACGTGATTTGCTTGACTTGGCGCTACTGCGGGCTTCCGTATCGTCTCCCCCTTCCTCCCTATGCTCTGCAACTTCAAGTAACTGTGCCACCTGGCGTTGAAATGCCTGTCATTACAAGTCCAAATGAAATGAATGCAGTCGTTGACATCGAACCGTAATTGTCTACCAACCTTTGGCGGGCCGGATTAAAAAGACCAACGGGCCGGATTTGGCCCGCGGGCCGTAGTTTGCCCACCTCTGAGTTAAATCATGAGGTCAATGGATTGGATAAAAAAATACTCACCAAACAACAACAGCTGGTGCTAGTTTGAGAACCTCAATAAAATTCTGTTGTGGCGCACCTCTGCTTCTACTCTTATCATACATGTTTCGTCAAAGCAGCTTGATGCTGAACATACAGTATATTTCCCTGCAGGATTAATTGTGCCCTTTCTTGTGTCTCCGTTTTGCAGTACAGCAAACACCTGTTTGTCCACATAGGACAGACAAACCCCTCCTACAGTGACCCTCTCCTGGAGGCTGTAGACATCCGGCAGATCTACGACAAGTTCCCAGAGAAGAAGGGAGGCCTCAAGGAGCTTTACGAGAAAGGCCCTCAGAATGCGTTTTTCCTGGTTAAATTTTGGGTGAGCAATCAAGTTTCATTTTTGGAAGTCATTCGTAAGGGTGGTCGATATAAGCCCAGAGAAAATCTCTCTCTCTCTCTCTCTCTCTCTCTCTCTCTCTCTCTCTCTCAGTGTGTGTGCGCGTGTGTGCGTGTGAGAATCTGCAAGTATGGTTCATTGACAAGAGTATCTGCATACGTGACGTGACCTATTAAAAATTTAGGACACTGTTATTCAAGTCTCACCTTAATTAGCCAGTTTTGCGTGGGTGGTCTTTGTCTCATGCAAATGAGCCACTGCTCATCCCGATCCCCTTTAGTCTGAGAAGGTGAGCAGATATCATTCACCTAGGATGTAAAGAAAATAAATCAAGTGGGTGGGCAAGCTCTCCAGGGAGACAATCGTACAAAAGCCATTATAGTTCCCCATATGATGTCCCTTTTTGAAGGATTACATTGATTGCGCTCTCTGCAGGCCGACCTGAACAGCAGCGGGATGCAGGATGGCCCTGGTTCTTTCTACGGCGTCACCAGCCAGTACAGCAGCGCTGAGAACATGACCATCACTGTTTCAACCAAAGTCTGCTCTTTCGGGAAGCAGGTGGTGGAGAAAGTCGAGGTAATGGCATGTCAGGATCGATTAGCTCCGTAAACATGCAGTTTGTGAATTGAGCTATGTGTGTTTTCTCCTGCCTGCCCCCTCTGCAGACAGAGTATGCCCGCCTGGAGGGGGGCAAGTGCGTTTACAGGATCCATCGCTCCCCCATGTGCGAGTACATGATCAACTTCATCCACAAGCTCAAACACTTGCCTGAAAAGTACATGATGAACAGTGTTCTTGAAAACTTCACCATCCTGCAGGTACACACTTCGATATGGGCACACATTTCAAACATGTGTTTTATTTACGTATCGCTGGTGTAATCCCAGGAAGGCTTGGAATAGATAGGTGTCAAAGTCCAGTCCTGGAGGGCCGCTTTCCCTCATCTTTTCCATCTCTCCCTGCTGCAAAACACCTAATTCAAATGATCAGCTCATCAGCAAGTGCTGCAGGAGCCCGATAACGATCCTGGTCAGTTGAATCAGGTGTGTTGCGGAAGGGGCGAGATGGGAAAACAAGCAGGATAACGGCTCTTACCTCTTTATCGGTCAGAAAAATAGCGCCAGGAGGAGCGCTGACTGACTTAAATGTGTGCCTCAGGGACAGAAGTATTACTTTGAAAATTAAAGCGATGGTAGCACAAATGAAGAATTAGGTGACTAAAGAAAGAGATAAAAAAAAATGTGTGGCTCCACTCCATGCTTGCCTGACCACATTCATTCCACGTTACCACACCAGACTCATCCTTCCACTTTCAAGTCATTTAAATGTCAATGCAACACCTTTGTTATTGATCCCATTTTTCATGAACTGAAATCAATCCAAGACTTTTTATGCATTGACAAGATTTGAAATTTCTCCTCATGTTAGGCACAAATCTGTCCAAATCCATGTTTCTGAGATAACACGGTTGGTACTGTATATCAAGATGCTGATTAGACAGCATGATTATTGGACAGGTCTTTCCACAATAAAAGGCTAGTTTGAAGTCATGTTCAGCTCATGAAAAATACAAGCAGAAGCAAAAGTGTTTATGTTTTTGTTCAGAGGTGGACATTTACGCCTGTCGTCACTTCTCTGTCAGTAACGATGGAAGGTCTGTGGGTCCGTCATTGACGGACTCCCATTTTCGGTGGCAGACTGACGACTGGGTGTAATTGAAACACTGGCAGAATAAGTGCCGACGGAAGCGATTTTCGGCCAATGACGTAATAATCAACACTATCTAAAGAGGTTATAAGTGTGGAGGTCAAGGAAGGCTACCGTGTATTTTCCTACCTGACATTGTTACTTCCATCTCTTTTGCTCCCCTAGGTGGTAACGAACCGCGACACCCAGGAGACGTTGCTGTGCATCGCATTTGTGTTCGAGGTGTCCACGAGCGAGCATGGCGCCCAGTACCACGTCTACAGACTTGTGAAGGACTAAGCAAAAAAAAAAAGTGAAAGCATGCCATCCCCCTCTCTTCAGCCAGCAAAACCAGAAACAATGCTAGAGAACTAACACTAACACACATAAGGAATAAAAAAAAATAGTCCCACACATGCATTTGACAGATCAGTATCGTGTGCTTAAACGTGCTTTGGATGAAGTGGAGGTACGCCATGGCGCTCGAGAGAACGAGAAGGTGTCGAATGAGAAGATCACTCAGAGCAAGGAAAGAAGACAGAACTGGACCACAGATGAGGAGGAGGAAGAGGAAGTGGTGTTGCAGTAGATTTTGTCAGGAAACAAAAGTGCCTTTTTTTCTCCAAAGATATAATTGCCTGCCACTTTGAATTGCCTTTTGTACTACCTCTTTTTTTTTTTGTCAAATGATAGATCATCACAGGTCACAGGGCAAGTTCATTTGGAACCAAGCCCAAGAGCCTTTTCACACCAACATTTATCAGTGAAAGGACTTGATGCCCTGTTCTGGTATTGCTTGTCTGTGATTTTAATCTTGTCTTAAGTGGGGTTCACACATATCAACTTTTAATATCTTGGTGTACTTCAGACGAGCGGCACAGCACGCCACACACATAACGAGATCTCCAATAATCGCGAGTCTCCTCCCCCAAACCAGATGTCTGTCAAAGTATTAAGTCCGACCTGTAAGAGGCAGCATGAGGCCACGGAAGAAAGACAAGTAGTAGAAGAAAATTGTGAGTGATATTCATGAATATTGAACAGGGGTACAGGTACATTGTGGGGCCCAACCCTTTTCAGACCAGGTCAGGGAAGATAGATCAACATAATCTTTTACAGGCAGACATTCGATAATCAGGCCTTTGCTGACTTGGTAAAGTGGGGGAAATGCTCAAATACGGCCTCATTACAGGTACGCATGTATTGCACTTAAATCACACACAAAAGGATTTACGATCGTCAATATTGAACGAGTTTCCATTGATAATTGGCAGATAAGCGAAGAAAAAAAATAACACATCTCGCACCACAGTATAATCACTCATATGAATCTTTTAGGGACATCAGACAACTGGGACTTTGCTGACTTTGATTAGAAAGGGGAATGCTAAAATGTGGCCGAATTATCAGGATCGGTATTGACAACACACATAGGGGTTTGTGATCCTAAATATTAAAAAAAGGTTTAACATGTATGATTGTCACACCGACCGTTTCCCAAGCAGATCAGCAAGGAAAATTACTCTTCACACACTTCACATCACAGGATAATCTTTTAGAGACATCTGATAAGAGGGCCTTTGACTTTGATCGGAAAGGGAGGTGGTGCTCAAACTTGGCCCGATTGTCGGTTTGTGTATGTCCCCTGCTTAATTGATTTCACATCACAATCGTGGAGTCTGTGGCTCGGCTGAAATCGATGTTGATCACATGAAAGGATTTGCTGTTGAACCGGTATAATATTTATGATTGGCAGTCCCAACTGTCTTCCAAGCCGGTTGGAAAAGGGGGGAAAAGATTACTCTCCACACACTCCACACCACAGAATAATCGTTCAGGATAATTATTAGAGGCATCCGACAATCGGGCCTTTGCTGAGGGAGTAAAGTGCTTCCATTTGGCCCACTTATCTGTATATCACACAAGAATTTGTAATTGTAAATATTGAACAGGTTTAACATGTACGATTGTCAACTGTCTTCCAACAAGGTTGGGGAGAGGGGGAAAAAAAAACACTCTTCAAAAACCCCACACCACAAGATAATCACTCAGGTTAATTCTTCAGCGGCATCCGACAATCAGGCCTCTGCCGACTTTTGATTCGAATGGCTGAAATGCTCCAAAACATCACGATCTACAGTATGTGTGCAAATCAATGATTTGTTCAACCCTATGGATGCTTTTAAAATTGCTCATCCTTCATAAAGCTAGCGCTTGCCCCCTGCCCCTGTACGACCACGTCCACCAATCTTCTTGTTACACTGCTTTATTGGAAGACGTGAGTTCGCACAGCTGCCCTGAGACGACCAGGGTGGTGGTTGTGGTGTGAGGCAGTGTAGACCAAGTGACAGCAGTGTTTGATTTTTCTGCCTTGACGTGTATGTAGCCCGAAGTGAAAACTATATTGTTTCTGTACTGTGAGTCAAGTGGATCCCTAAAGGAATATGTGTCACATAGGAGTATTTTTATTTTGAGGAGGGGAGGGGATGGGGCTTTATTTGTGATTAAGTGTCCTGGCACAGAGAGAGCAGAAGAGAACTAGCAAATTGAAATCAGTGTTTCTTTTGATGAAAAAAGAAATTGCATGCTGTGAAGTCATACATCTTCACTCACTATGCGGAGAAGCTTCAGTTTTTCATATTTAAGATGTAATATCGACACCCATCTCCAACCTGTTGTCTCTGTGCTGCGTGCAATGTGATCATTGATTGTTATTTATGGGTTTGGAAAGCAGATTCTAATAATAAGGGCAATGTGGGGTTCACTACTTAATGATCATTTTTCCATTAATTTGGAGATGGTTCAACGGAAGTCTGTGCGTATGTCTGCGTGTGTGCGTGTGTGTGCGTGTGTGTGGCTCACTGGACAATTTCCATCCATCCATTATTTTTCGCCGTAAAATTGGACATATTTTGACAAAAGTGCCTGCCTGGCTTTGAATGTCGTATTTTGCAACTTAGACAAACACAACAATAACGCTCCTTGCTCGATGTATTTTTTGTATACAGTTTTCTTGCCAGTATCAATATTTGTCCATGTTTTGATTCTGTCGTTTTTTTGACTGTGAGTGTTTTGCCTCACTGAAAAATAATGTGTGATTGTGCTGACATTGATAATTAATAATAAGATATATAATGTATCATATTCTGAATGGTGTGGGAAGGTGTTTTGTTGTTTTTGGTTAAGGTGGTTTACTAAGGTTTTTGCCACAATTGTGAATTGTAATTTTATACTTCCAAATAGAGGTTGGACTATGTAATCAAACAAATGTATCTAACAATAAAAGACACATGGTGCCTTTGGGGGCCATTTCCCCATGATACGCTGTGTGATTACCTTTGTCCACGACTTTTCTTCTTTTGATATTATTAGGTAACACAGCATATAACAATCGTATTATAATACTAAATACAACATTTTTGTTCATGTTATGATCTGTATCAGAATTTTATAAGTACTGTACATCCATGATAAACAATGTACATACGAAGCCAAAAGGTGAGGCTAAATTCAATATTTTCCAATATACACACAGTATATTATCTATTTTACTTATAAAACACACACTATTGTTGTATTGTAACACATTAAAAACGCACAAAAATACTGCTCGAATTAGCTAACTGAGACAACTTCATTTCCCAGAATTCAATGGGACCAGAAATAATACGGAAATCACCAATAAACCGTAAATTAAATGAGTACATTTATCAACTCCCGATGGTCTTAGAATATGCAATATAAAATATGTATTTATTTATTTGTTTTAATTAAAATCGCCCTTAGCTCTGTGCTTTGTTTTGGAAGCGATGAGTCGGATCGGATGTGAAGAACTGAACGGATGCCCCAATGCCGTCACTTGTGAGCAAACATGTCATTCCTTTTATGCGCTCTGTTTACACTTTGACCGTACTGAAGAGAAGCCGCGTTGCCGAGGGACTTGCTATGTCGCTTTCAACCATCATGAAGTAAGAATAACTGACGACGTTGTGGGCCTCCTTCAGTCGGTTTAGCTGGCCGGTAAGAGCCAGGAAGTATCCTGGACCCGAGACTGTTAGAGCCCCAACCGCGCTTCGTCCCACTGCTAACGATTCGTCCAGGTGAGTAAAAAAGAATACACTTTTAAGCCTTTAACAATGGTTTAGAACATGATGAAAATGTATTTTGATGCCAAGTCAGTACTCTACTTAATCACGATAGAGCTAGTATGTGTAGCTTTCCTCTCGTTTAAAACTTAATTCATTGTCTGCAAATTGAAGTAAACACAGCTTTTGCTGTTAAAAATTATTACAGTTTTAACTAAATGTACTGTTGTCAAGATTGTGTTTGCAACTGTGTGTGGGTACAAAACCAGAACATAACATAAAGGACAACCCTTTGTCATAAAGGGCAAAGGAATGTCCTTTATGTTATTATAAATTTATCTTTCATCAGCCAGATTGATCAGTGCCTGAAAAAGATCCAATTATAAGAATGGGATTTCAATTTGCATTACGCGCTCACAATATTTACAAGGTTTGGCTCGTGAATTCAAGTTGGATGTGGTAACACTAACTTGGTCCATATGTCATGGCCAATACGAGCCCCATGTGCTACTGCAGGGCAGAAATCAACCCTCAAAGTTACACAGCGTCTTCTTGGTTGTGTGTCATAAAATCGAAACAAAATAACTACTCAGCCATTGTCAGGAACGCAGATATTGGCATTTTTCTGTGCCTGTGTGGGGAGTCTCTTCACATTTGGATGAAATGGAGGTTATTTGGAGGTGCATACATGATGATGTATTACTGTAATCGCAGCATTTTTGTACTGGGTTGCCAGGTGGATAAGTAAGGCCTATGTAAGGTTCAATGCTTGCCTCATTTTGTGGTTACATCAAAACAAAAACAAAGAAAAAGTTTGATTTAGCTCCAGATTGTGAGACTGATTTTCCAGAAAATCGGAATTGATAAAGCTCTCAATGCAGGTCGTGTTTGAATTAGAAACTCTTCACCGAAGATGGGCAACTTAAATCCTGGCGTGGCTACAATTTTTCTTCAGCGCTACTCGAGGACCACAGAGGACTACACACTTCCTAACTAGCTAGATTTATGACAAAAAATGCCATTTTACATACTGTATGGATGAAATGGGTGCAAAATTTGTGCTCTTTAGAAATTTCATTTTTGATTATACATTTTTCAATGCATGCATAAGATACACCATCCTTACCCAACAACAAAAATGCAACGTACCATTCAAGGTAGCATAATGCTTAACAAAGAAAACAAAACAGGCATGGTGAGACTGAGAATCTCTCGCCGTCTACATGACCACCCCCCCCCCCCCCCCACACACACACACACGCACACAACAGCATTTCTCCTTTTTCTATATAAGCAGCGCGTGACCCAAGCTCTGCCTGGTCAGCTTTTTACACCGCGCACACACACACACGCATTGTTGTCACATGTTGACCTTGCTAGGCAGCTGATATTAATGTACCGGTAAATACATTATGTGTGTTTCTATACTATTATATTCTATACTTATCAGTCGATCTCAGTTGCAAATTGCACTTGCTTTTTGTTAAACAATCCTTACTTAGTGGACCTTACTTTACTTACTCTAGGGTTTTTTGTTGTTTTTTGTTACCAGATAGTTAAAACAAACAAATAAAAACAAGACCACCTGTGTTGTTGTGACGTAAGTAACCTTCTGCATTAGGATCTGATGCGCCACAACCATGGATCACAAGGACTCTGTCAGCATCCGAGTGTTCTCTCTCAACTGCTGGTTAGTGCGCACACACACAAACGCTTTATTCGTAAGTTCATAGTTGAGATTTGGTTTGTGCTTTTGTTTGTCAGGGGGGTGCGTTACCTGAGCAAGCACTGCTCTCAGCGGTACGCCATGATCGGAGACATGCTGCTCCAAGAAGAGCACGACGTGGTCCTCCTCCAAGAAGTGAGTGGATACAAAGAACAAGTGACATGAAAAGTATCTGCTTTCAGCAGCTTACATGATATTTATCTGCTCACTTCATCATTGTTTAAACCCTTAAAATTACAGATTGTTATTCATATCTATCTACAGTGATCCCTCTCTATTTCGCTGTTCGTTTATCGCGGATTCGGTGCATCACGGATTTTTTCAAACATATTCATATACATGGAGTACAGTACTGTATATGTTGCTCTATGTGCCTCGCTGTTGCTTTGCAGCTTCTCATGGACTGTTTGCGGACTTAAAATTTGTATTTAAATTTTTTTTTTTACCTGTATATGTTAATTAATTTATCTACTTTCTGTCTTACGACCATCAGTAGATATATATATTTTTTTCCGCTGCAGACAACCACAAATTGCTTATGTCATCCTTATTTTCAACTGTCCCATTGATTTTATGTTCTACAGGTTTGGAGTGAAAAAGACTACCTGTTCCTGAGAAAGAAATTGGCCAGTAGCCACGTTCACGCACATTACTTTAAGAGGTAACATGTTTCAAGATGTAATCCTCTTGCAAAATGGTCCAAAAGGTCTTTGATGTGCTGGAGCAATTTGATCCACCTGCTAAATGCTCCTGACTGAAGGATTAACACTCTTTAATTCTCTCTTAACCTGCATACCAAGGCACAAGAATCTAATCTTGACTACTTGTTCATTTAAAAAAAAGAAGAAACTCACAATTGTTCAGAATTAGCGTGATGTCGGTCTATGTGGAAACTACTTGAGGTGTATTCCATTCAAATATCTTGTGATGGCTCACCTTTTTTCTTTCCCGCCAGCGGGGTTATTGGCAGCGGTTTGGCTATTTTCTCCAAGCACAGAATCCAAGACACGCTTCTCTACCGCTACTCGCTCAATGGGTACCCATATATGGTAAGTATTAAAGAGAGAGTGTATAGAAATATTTGATTTTTCAATGTTCATTCATTTTTAAAACCTACTGTTCATTGCATTAATATGCAAAACAATGTGTTCTATCACATCACTGTACATTTTGTAATTATAATAGTATGGTTTTAGTAATCGCTAATTATAAGGGTCACGCCTCTCCTGACAGGTGGCTGACATGTTTCACCGCCATCTTTTTTGCTGCGGTTAATCAAAAGAGGCAAACTTTGAAAACAAACTTACCTGGATCAATGACGACAGAATGTGTAAAACAATGCAATGCACTCATTTTGTCACTTGAAGGAATGCTAAGTTGTTTGTGATGACATTCTTGCTTGCACCTGGCGGTAGGCTAGCGAGGTGTGGTCTCTCAGAGGCACCGTAGTGCACACGTTTCCAATTTAGGTAACCTCTAGATCAAGCAGTGTACACACATTCTTACACAATTTTAATTTTTTTAAATGTTAGGAACTCAGCACATTACGGGGAAATAATTGGCCATCCTACTGCTAGTATATGGTTAGCTGTCTTGGAGATGATCATCATATCCCATGAGCACATGCACGCACGTCCTTCCCAAACCAGGTGTCTATCATCGTATTAAGACTGACCTGCTGCAGGCAGCAGGGTAGTGCAGAAGAGTAGTAGTAGAGGTGGAGTTGTTAGTTTACATGAGTATTCGGCGCAGCCCAATGATGTCGCTTGTAGGCGATGCGCACACACACAAACTGACAAACATAAAAACAAAGGACATTTTCACCATAGTTAGTTGGTTTTAATTAGCATTGTATACAGAAGACGTTAATTAAAATCAACACTCTTGCTTAATTCTATTTCGTTTCTGAAAATATTTTTGCACTTTTTTTTTGTTTTGTTTGTTTTTGTTAGCTTCGATAACCTGCATTTGATTTGAAGGAGAGGGGAGATGCAAAAATTTAGCGTACCTGTTTAGAAAGTATGTAAACTCGACCCATGAGGATCTGCAATCGTTAGTTTTCTTCTGTTAAGTGCCTAATTCCTGTGCTTCACAATTACAAGTAAATCTTAGGTTCGCTTAGTAATTAACATGACTTCTCCATCCGTCTTTCTTTGTCATCCCTTCGTGAGAATGATACTTGTCAGAAGTGTAGCTTATTCGTCGCCACAGAGGCGATGATTACTGAGTGACCCCACAACATATTTCGCCGGACTAAAAGCCAGCCGAAGCTCATTGCTAGCTGGTTGGTGTGGCGTAAGTAATGCACTGACTCCCCGCAGTATGTGGATTGAGGATGCGTCCAGTCTTGCAAATTCCCAAAATGCACCAGGCCCCTCAAATCTTAAGAGTGCAATACATCTCAGGCTCACCACGGGGACTGGTTTGGAGGCAAAGCTGTGGGGCTGGCCATCCTGAACATCGGCACGCTGACCGCCAACTTCTACCTGACTCACGTAATTGGCGCCTTAAAATACACGTCTCATCCGAAAATATGCTGGATGCGTTAATTGACGAGAAATCTGTCCTTGCAGCTGCACGCCGAGTACTGCCGGGAGAGGGACGCTTATCTGCCTCACAGGGTGGTCCAGGCCTGGGAGCTGCAGCAGTTCATCCGGTACGGTTCCATTGTTATCTTCATAATCGTAAAGTGTAGGCGTGTCCAGCATAATGCCGTTTCACTTTTCACACATCTGCCTAATCTCTTAAGATTTATTCTAGGCTAGTGCTATATAAGTAACAGGCCATTTACCGTTTACCATCTTGCCTCCGTGGCGGCGACTAAACTACACTGACAAGTATCGTTTTCACGAAGGCATTATAAGGAGTAATTAACAAAGGTAAAGCCATGCTAATTGCTCAATTAACTTATATAATCATTAACGAATGTAATTTAAAGTGCTTGGGTGACTGAGTACACTTCACAGAGATCTTGCTGGATGCACGTTAATGCAGAGCGTATTCAACTTTGGTCAGCAAAATCGAAGGCAAAGAGTGTTGGCACTACTGTTGTAAAACACAATTTGGCTGGATATGGACATGAATATGGCTGGTTGGGTCTAACCATTTACTCGTATGAAGCAATCGCTATCTTAAAACGGGGAAACAGATTTATTGTGTGTGCTCCTGGCTTATTACTTTGATCACTGCAAAAGGCATAATATGCTTGTGATTTATTTGTATTATCGTTTTTAATACACTCAAAATTTGTGCTTCAAATGGATAGGATCATAACCGACACACAATACTAAACATGGACTTCTCGCAAGGTGCATGCATGTACCGTCGGACATTTCACACTCAAACAGAAAAAAGTCCCCTCACTGGAGTAAACGTTAATATTTACAAATATTTCAATGTAGGCTTTCTATCATTCTATTGAAGCTGACTTATCAAGAACAATGATAGGGGTGAAGTCACTTTTCTATTTTACTTAATTGCCATTAATTAGTCCATCTTGTCACATATGTTACCCTACACGATAAAATCACTCGGCTTCCATTCCATCCTTCAGTCGAGTGGTTAGGATGTCAAACATTAAATATTTAATCAGAACTCCCCAAATGCTTAAATAATAAACAGCAAATATTTTTGTGCCCTAAGACTAAGTCCTGGATAAAACTGAAAATATCAGCCCTGTGTAAAATGTGTTGACCGTTTTTCTTGTTCAATTGTTCGAAATTGTTTTTTTTAAAAAAGTTCGTATTTTTTCTTGAAAGCTTTAGAGAGGGACAATTATGTCGAATTACTAAAAGTAAAACAAATTTGAAGTTGTTTGACTGTCAGCTATTTCACTGCATTTTACTTATGTTAAGTTTTTGCCATGGTATTTACTTTTTTTGTCTTCTTTTCAAGGTATATAAGATAACTGACCTGTTTTTTCAGCCGCTGCCTGCTCCAAACGTAGTTGTTGTGGCACCAAATACTTTGTAAATACTGTATAGCTTCAGTCACTGTCAATTTTTACATCATATGAGACTATTGTATGCTAATTGAGACGACTCTACATCAGCAAATATGGTCTTGCTGTACCACCCCAAAAAAGTGCGACCAAGTCTTGCTGGTGTGACCAACTGAAAAAGTTGCCCGCAACAGTGCTACCAATGCAAAAGTTAGTGTAAAACTCTGGGAATTTATACTCTGTTGTTTGCTTAAAACTTGCATATTTGCTGTTTTTGTGCTCACTGGTGGCTTGAAGTGGGCTGAGGAGCTTCATATACACAAAAGTAGTGCTTGGCCACTGTCATATGGTGTCCGTAGACAATTACAAAACCTTTTGGGGCGGGTATCTTACTTGATGTCGATTTGTTGACAAATTTAATTGGGTTTCATGTTCCTAGTCACACATCCGCAGGCGCCGATGTGGTGGTCCTCGGTGGTGACCTCAACATGCACCCTCAGGACCTTGGCAACCGCCTGCTGACGTCTTACACAGAACTGCGGGATGCCTACGCCGAGACCGATAACTTTGACGTAGGTCTTTAGAAACATGCAAAGACTTAGGACTCAAGAAGTCTTATTTAGGGGAAGGTAAACTTTTGTGGTCAAGGCCACAAGGAATTTTTCGAAACAGATCATTCGTAAATGAGGTCAACTAAATAAAGTGCCCCCCAAAGGTGGGAGTGATCCAACTTTGGAGTTTTTTGAGATACGAGCAATCATTTGGACAATTTTGATGTATTTTATTTTTTGCTTCAACTTGTGAACTCAAACTTGAGATATGAGCTTTGTGCCATGGCAGTGACCTCAACTCGCTTCACAAGCAGCAGTTTGCCAAATAGAGAAAGAAACAACTGACCAAAGTTGCCTTAAGAATGGCCCCTGGTAGAATAATGCTAACAGAATAGAAAATGCCACTGACGTGCTCACAGTTAGCATTGACAGTAGTGGTTTGCTAGTAACAGATGTTAAACACAAATGATAGAACAACACTCTGGAGACAGATAAACAGCAATATTCACTGGCATATATTTATGCTCTACAGAAAATGACTAATATGACATCAACTTATTGAGTCACTGTGGTGGTGGTAGTTGTAGTAGACGTCCATTCTTTGTTTGCCTGCTTGACTGCATTATACAGCACTGTACAGTGTCAAGGCAGGCACGGGATGGCAGTATTAAGTCATGCACAAATTCGAAAAATTGTATTATGGTGCGCTATTGTAGATTGCTATAATGCAATATTTTTGACTTCTAAATTGTATTTATACACACACATGCACACAGACACACAAATTTGAGTGGTATCGGTTACTTTGTATCTGTATCATTAAGTAGTAGAATCATTAATGAGTGGACAACTCGTTCTGGGGAAAAAAAAGTATCAAAAATCCTGACTTTGAAATACAGAATTTCAGTCTGAATTCAAAGAACGTCCAGGGAATATACTGTATCTAGTTGATTTTATTGTTGTTCAACACAGGGTGGTTGATGTCACCCAAATGAGTAACTTTCAGGGAATAGTTCTTGTTTCCTGTCGTGATCCCGATCAATAGACGTCTACCTACCACCTTGTTTAACGCGAACTGAGTTGATGTCTCCAAATAAGAGTTATCAAATGCCAAAACGAGAAGTTGACGAGTTGCATGTTTTAGGGATGTGAAGATGGTCTGACTCTCATTCTGGACAATCCTTTCATCAGCCAGAAGGTGATCGCTCCGTTTGAGAAAGGCATCAGAATCGACTACATCCTCTTCAAGGTGGCACACACATTCAATTCACCTCGTGGCATTGCACATTATGAAGGAGACATGATGCATATGAACACAAAAAATTCACTTTTCCATTTATTTGTTCCATATAAATCTTTGCTTTTTGCACGGGTGTAGGGTTCTTGCAAAGCCGACATCCAGTGTGTGTCCATGCGCACCACCAAAGGCTCCATCCCAGGACAGGCTTTCCCCTACTCAGACCACGAGGCTCTGACAGCCGAGTTCACCCTCGCTCCGAGCGAGGCTGGCGGAGACTTTCGGTCGAGCAATCGTGCTTGTGCACCAGGTATTTTTGTGACCGCTTGATTCACATTAATCTCCCACAGGCAGGCTCACTTTCCATGCGAATATTGGAAAAAAAGCAGCTGTGATGTGAGGACTCCCAGCGATATGAATTAGACCAGCCTCGATCGCGCTTTGAGGCTCTCCATACAATATGTTGCATTGTATGACTTTTTACTAATCAACAAATAGATGATGGCACACTTTGCGAAAGATGTGGGCGATAATCATGAAAGTGTGGAGATTAAAAGGCGAGTCGAGATTGTATACAAGGAATTAAAAAGGCAACTTTGAATCCTCTTGTCCTCAGGGGACGTGGCCAGACTGGTGGACATATTGACTGAAGCCCGCACTGAGGTAAAAGTGGGTGTGCACTGCGCCGAGCGGATGCGCTACACGGCTGCCCGCACGGCCGCTATGGGCCTGGCCTTGCTGCTGCTGGAGCTGGCCATTGCAGCCGTGCCCTGGCTGACGCTGGGGGCGGAGCAGGCCTTCCCGCTCACCACCTTCTACTTGCTGGTGGCACTCTGCTTGGCCATCCTGCTGTGCACCTCGCTGCTCTACGTCTTCTACACCATGGAGCTCAAGTCCCTGCAGGGCACCGAGGACCAGATGAGGCTGTCAGTGGGTGGCCTTCAGGAGAAGCTGCGGGCCTTACCCCTGGCCCAGCCCACCGAGGGTGTGAAGCCCGGCAACATGTTCTGTGCTGAGGAATAATAGGCTTGTTCAAATCTTATCCATCCACTTTCTGTACCGCTTATCGAAGCTTTTTCTTAACCGAAATAGTGAATGCTTCATTTAACGATCTAAGTCAAACATTTTAACACACTTGTCAGCTCAGGACGTGTATCAGAACTTTTGACAGGTTTGCAGGACAGTATAGTGAACAGCTTTAACATTTGCAATCGTCGACTGCAACTATTTTCCGAGCAGATTAGGGAGAGAAACATTTCTACGTTTACACCGCAAGTAATTATGCCCAACTCTTGATTTATTTTTATTTATTTTTTGTAAAATCTGATCTTGATACGTACTCGTTCACATTACAAAAACAAACACGACGTACAATGTGAACGGATGGCATCCATGATGTGACACGCATGTACACACAGCACAATGCGGAGTCATAACGCACAAATAATGATGTCGTGTGGCACAGTGTTTACTGAAGTAAAAATGCTCCCGCGTATCGGCGCTTATTTCAGAATGACAGGTTTGAGGCAGGAAGAGTTTGAAATATTTTGGGAAATGCGATGAAATTGTTCGATCTCATTTCCTGGAGATGTCTTCTAAAGATGATGCATGCAACATATGGAACATTTTGTGGATGAATTACTACTATCACCTCAATCATCCACTTAATGCTTCATATTTCTGGTTGGATTAAATTAAAGTCAAATACAAAAGTAACACTCGAAACAACCTAGTAGGTTCACGGACTCTCCACAACCTGCACTAAGCACCTATTTTACTTTTTATGAACATTGGTCGGATGTGTACGAATGAGCATTCTTACTGCAGACGCATCCGATACATTTATGTCCACATTTTAAAGTGGCCGCGTCCAAAAAATCTTGAGTTGTACCATTCACATCATGAAAAAATCAGACACATGTCGCATATGGTAAAAAAAAAAGGAATTTACCTGCGGTGTGAAGGTGCCTTCGTATATCTCACTCCACAAGCTAGTCGCTCAGGATAATTGACAATTGGCCTTCACTTTTTAATTTGTTTTTATTTTATATTGGAATACAAAAAGCACTTATAAGAAAACAGTTGAAAAGAAGCAGAGGAAAATAATAATTGTAAAAAATCCCTTTAGACTATAGTCAACATGATTTTTATTTAGAAGAAAAAAATGTAAGACATTTCTTAACAGACACACACACACTGCACCAACAGGATAATCTTGCAAGGTCAGATATTCTTGTGTGTACCAGAAATGTTTTGACACACTTTGCCATTTTGAAAATGTATCAAAATTGTTGCCACAAAAGAATTTTGGATGGCTAATATTAACAGATTTAACATTTGCGATTCTCAGCGTGACCAATTTTGAGATAGATCAGGCGGGAATAAAATAGCACACCACAAAGCAATCATTCAGGATAATCTTTTCGAGCCATCAAAACATCGGGCTTTTACTGATCTTGATAATTCTCACCACGTGTGCTTAATACACTTCAACTGTTGGCCACTCAAGGATTTGCAATCGTATTGAACTGGATTAACATTCATGATCAGCTTCGACCGGTTTTAGAGCAGATTGTGGAGAGGTAAACTCATTCATAACTCACCACACCCCACTGGATAATTGTTAACGGGAATGTGTGTACCCTGTTTTGCAAATGCAATAAGTAGAAAACGTGCGGGTGTTCCTCGAGACAACCCACAACCTCCATATAGAAAGCTAACCTTGTGAAGCCCCCTAAATTAACCGAAAGCCATTTTGCTATTTTAATAATCTGGAGTCTTTTGCTCTTTATGGTCACTACAGCTGCATGGTGACAATGCTATAGCGCGAGAGTGGTTTGCGTTTTTTTTAGGCCAGCAATGCAAGTTTCATTCCGCCCACCTACCACTTCGAGGGGGGACCACATGCAGTATTCCCATTACTGTGTTTACTAGTTATACTTGAACATTCTCTGACTCCATCCTACACATTTCAAGATGCAACCCTTTTCCAACACATTTCACTCCCGGCCAGAAGTAATTTTAGGAAGTACTGTGTAGGAAGAACTTTCTCAATGACTTGTCTACCATAACATATTGTAATGGACACTCCTTGATTTGAGCCGTAACATCTCTGGATGATATGTGAAAAAAATTGTAAATGTATCATTTCAGTTGATCTTTAAATTCATCAATGATAGAAACCTCTTCCGAGTGTAATATAAACATGGCTGGGCCAAATCTTTCACTGGTGTTATTTTAATGTTTTAAGCTTTTGGGGCATTATGAGAAAATGAGATTCATTCCAACTTACTACTGTATTTTGCATGATGTTGAAAGCAAAAAATAAAACAATCATGATGGCTGAGTCGCCTCTTGAGGGCAACCTCAACACTTTCATGTCTGAAGATGGGCTAAATGAACAATCACTACACTTATGCACTGTTCAAGGTGTTGTTATAAAATGATTGAATAATTTGTGTCATAAACCAAAATGTTTGTTTCATATTATGAGGATGTTTTATGTATTTTTATTCCATTCGTTTTGAAATTGCTAAAATACATGATTGGTTGTCATTTTCGGGTACTGTACTGTCGTCTTAAAATCCCAAGTATTCCTCAAAGTGTGACTTGTCCTGCTGCAGATTTTTTCTATTCAATGTTTTTTTTCTGGTTATTTAGTACAGTAAGGTTTATGATTTGTTACAATATTTGAAAGTATTTGTTCTCTGAAGTCATTCTAATTCCTCATCCAGTGATTTTGGTTGAAATTGGGCTAAAGTATTCGGCAAATAAGAGCTGTGCTGTCTTCAGGCAGGGGTGGGGGGGGGGCTTTTTTTTAGCCCTATCATTTGTATGTACTGTTCTCAAAAGTATTTTAAGAATGAGAATCTGTTTTATGATTCCTCTTATTTTGAAATTGTTAGCTATACTATTCATTCATTTTGGGTCTAATGTTCTTACAATAGCTCAAATAGAACATCAGTGTTGACTGTTGTACTCTTGTCTTCCAGCAGGTGAAACTGGTAAGCCAGGTGCACCATTCAGTGTTGACACACCCAAAGATTATTTAAAAAAAAAAGTCCAACTCAACGTGTCAGAAAGGGCGCGGTCTGGATAAGGTGTGCCAGCCCTCCTCCCCGCTCCACAGCTTCTCCCTCCCAGTGTCCCTCCCTCACCTGTCTACCTGCCCGACTGGACTCATTCATCCCCGCGTCGCTTGAGCCTCGGAACCTCCGTCACGATGGCCGGCCTCCAGCCGCTCAAATCGGCCCTGTCCATCTCCCCCGTGGACGACACCTCTCTGGCCTTGCCCTCGGCCCACCAGCAGTACCGCTCCGGAGAGCAGCGCGTCCTGGAGCAGGTGCAGAGCGTGCAGAGGACCAGATCCAGGCACTCCAGCAGCAGCAGGACTGGCTCGACCTCTTTGTCTCCGACCAGTAAGAAGTTTCAGCAATTCGTTCAGCGTTGCACAAACGTCTACTAATTGGCCTTGATTATACAGAGCAGCTCTTATAAAGTTCGGTTTGTTGTATAACCTGCAACTATTAGTGCACATACTAATTTGCTCAGCACAATGTTGCAACTCAACATCCATCATAAGAGAAGGTGTAATACCATCTGGTTAGTACTGTTTATGCAATAATCACTCCATAAATCAGTTTTTTTTTCATTCCGTTGTGCAGTGTTCACTCTAAAAGCGCTATATCTATTTGCTTTACATTTTAGTAATACCTGACTCATATTTTACCATTTTATTAAATTGCTGTAAATCTGCAGTTGTCAAATGTCTTCCAAAACTAACTTTACCAGTATAAGACCAAATCCTGCAAGCTTGGCATCTGTTCTCAATTCAGCTTTTGCTGTATATTTGTTCTATTTATGTGTATTTATATATTTTGTGTGTGTGATTTTATAGTGGCTTAATTTTTCACTAGATACACAGAATATATTAATGTTATTCCTGTATATTTTATTTGATTCCGATTCTGTAAATATTGCCCATATTTCATTGTTCAGTAGTGTTAGTTTTTGGTTCATATTTTTATAACCCCCTCAGTCTGACCTTTTATTTAATTTTTCATTTTATTATTTCATTGAAGGAAACAGCAAATGATTGTGTGCGCCTGGTCATAGTTCAATGAGCAATTGGTGTATTGAAGGTGGAGACCATAAAAGTGATATCCGCCATAAACGTTCAGTACTATCACACTGTTTAGATATTATGTAAGCTCCAGAGGGTTTACAGTATCACTTTCCAATAGGCGGGCTTGTGCATTTTTATAGCCTGCCTTAATAATACGGTGTAATCATGAGACAGCGCTCAGTGTGTTGCAGTTCTACGTTGTCAAATCCAGACATTGTAACTATAAGCAAACAGGTTTTTCTAAATTGCCGCCTCATTAAAATACTATAAACTCCTTTTGACCTGTACGCACCCATACTTTTGAGTATGTACTTCTCTGCAAGACTTTAGATGTGCCCTCCGCTGCCAATTCAGTCTTTTAGGAACATTGTTCATCCGATTAGTTTGCTAAACCGCTTTGAACCACAGATCAGTCAAAACTCGGTCTGTTGGAATTAGAGTGATGATCACTTTGAGGTACCGGTAATCAATCTGCGGCTGCAGTCTTTGATCTTGCCCGATCAAACTTTTTTTTTCCTTTCCTCTTTCAGGCCCTTTGAATGATGCAATCGTTTCTAATGGAAATGTCTTCTTTGGGAATGGTTACCTAAAAACTGTGAGTATGTTTTAAACTTCAGGGTTAGTCAGGCCTAGTGTTTAGGGGTTTAGTGTTAGTGTAAATAGTACAGTCAGTAGAGTTATTGTCAATGGGTTAGTCTAGTTAAGGCGTTGTCTTACGGGTTCGTAGGATCAGTAGGTTTTACTAACCCGGTGGAACCAGGATTGCATCTGCGAAACAGGCAAAAATTGCCGCACTGTTTGTTTTGAGCTTTCTGAAAGGAGTATCTATGAATTTAGCACTCTCAATATTATTTCTGAAAATTAAGATGAAGTGTGTGCGTCTTTAAATATTGCAGCTGGAAGGCAGATGAAAATTAGGATGCAGCGCTGGCAAAGTGAATGAACCTTTCCACTTTTCTATAAACATTTTTGGGTTAGGTTTAGGGTTAGTTGGTTTAGGGTTAGTCGAATGATCGTATGGTTCATATGTAACGTTTTGTAGGTATGGTTGGCCAGGTAAGGGTTTTGAGTTAGTAATAGTCCAGAAGTATCATGATCCATATGGTTATGGTTCGTGCATATGCGTATGCAATGCATTTGTTGTCCTGCAAACACACTTGTGTTTTGTCCCGACAGGTCCCTCTTGAGAAAAGCCTCAACCGGCAGTCATTCAACAGCACACCTAGCGCCACTGTCAAGACCACCAATACCTTCAGTCGTCGCTATGAATTCGGCTACACTCCCATGGGCTGGGTGGCCCCCAACCGTGAAGAGCCCGACCTAGGCTGGCAGTCCTCCTTACCCAAGCACCGCGAGCTCCCGCAGAGGCTCCTCTCTAACCGCAGCACCTACAAAACGGAGATGCTCCGCAGCAGGAATCACTTCACGGGTAACAGTCAGCATTTCGTCAGCAGTCCGCTTGACGTCAAGAAAACACAGTCCAAGCCTCTGCTGCTGGACAGTCTGCCCAAGCAAAGCAAGCTGCCCGGCAAAGTGGATTCTGGGTAAGGGAGGACGACATGGTGATGTTCTTCACCACTTTATTACAACCACGTTTTGTCGATTTAGGGTTCATGTAAAGCAAATCAAAACGCTTGTCAACATCCATGTTATTAAACATACAGATCAAGCGGAAACAGCGCGGTGGCTGACATCACCATGAAAGAAGCCGTCGACTTCCTGTGCAACGAGGATATCGAATACCAGCACCGCGGAGCCTCCTACATCCAGCACAACACTTTCATGAACGACAAGGCCAAGGAAGAGGTGACTTATCTCACTGGCTAAGAGATTAGCGCGATAGCTTCAAAGTGCACATTGTTACTAGAGGTGTTAAGTGTTTTGCCTAACACAGGAGGAAAAGAAGAAGGATCTTAGCTGTGTGACGGAATAATAATAATAATAATAATAATACATTTTATTTATAAGCGCCTTTCAAGACACCCAAGGACACTTTACAATAACAAAAAACACAAAACAATACGGGTTGAGCAGCGGCAGCCAAAACGCGCCAGCGTTCACTCAACCCGAAGGTCAGAAAGAAACCACAGGGGAGGGAGAGAAGGAGAAAAAAACCCACGCTCGAACTACCCTCATTTTGAGGATAATTTGAGTGAGGCAAAAAAACTCCTGCACAAGCATATGACAGTTACAACAGGTCACAAGACATAAACAATGAAGACGGTGAATCAAGGGAATGTATGAGGGAGGGGGTGATGGTGGGGGACTAGCTTCCGTGCATATTTTCATCAGGGGAAGGTCAAGATAGCAGATGTTGTTTTGGTAGCAGGCTGCCCAAGAATTTAAGACAGCCTTGAGTCCGTGGCTTATGTCTCTTTAGTGGCGTCGATCAGCCAAATCTGTGATTTCAGTCAGTAATTGAACACGGATTCCAGTTTTCTCCAAGTTGTTGTCCATTCTGCTGTGACGCTCCAAACCCGCAACAGTTTGTGGTTGAGCACAGTCTGAGTCTGAGTGTTGGACATCCGCGTTATGCCATCCTTAGACCGGCAGCCTCTTCACTTCCAATAGAGCCGCTCCCATCGGTTGAATTTTCGATAGATCAGGAAACAGCTCACACCAAACAGCAGCATACCTGTTATCGGAAGGCCGAAAATGTAGATGTCGTCCAAATCCTCAACGGACAGTGTTGACAGGCACACCATTCTCCGCTTCCTCCAAGGATCTAGGGTGTACCCAGCAGCAAAAGTCCCCGAGGGGCAAGTAGGCTCCCCACTGCCTGCTCTTCTCATCGAGAAAATGTTGTCGATGGCATCGAGAGACCAGCCAACCAATTCCATGTTTGTTTTTAGGATGAAAATACGACAGGAGGCTAGGAAAAGTCAGACAAAAGACAGCACAAGGACTGAGTGGCGAGCAGGGAAGGGTGGGGACAGCGCAGAAAGCAAAAGCGTCCGCCTTCGTCGAGAGCCAAGCAAGAAGAATAATCCGATGCCCCAATGTATTGCCCTATCCATTTTGTGTCAGATTTATCATTTTCTGTCTCATTTCTCCTCATAAATTTGAGGGTGAGTTTGAGCTAAAAAGAGCTATGAACAATGGACGTATGCGTGATTGAGGATGGAATACTGGAATACTTGAATATTACAAACAGGTAATGAAGCGCAACGGGATTGCTCCCTTGGTGGCGCTGCTGCACAGCCCCAACCCGACCTTGAGGCAGACGGCCTCGGCCGCCCTACGCAACCTCGCCTTCAAGAACAACGACAACAAGGCGGAGATCCAACGATGCGGTGGCATCGCGTCTGCTGTGGCCCTGCTTCGTGAAACCGACACCCTTGAGACCCAGAAGCAGCTCACAGGTAGATCACGCAGTTTATCCTGCTCCTTAATCCAGCTGTCAATCAGTCATAAGGCAGAAATTCTGGGTGATGCTGCTTTTACATACCAATGACTGAACATTGATACAGTGCATTCGGAAAGTAGGCTATAAGAACAAAACGTGTGTTGAATATTGAATATTTTCCAGATTCGCTTCTCAATGTTTTAGGAAACGACATTCCTTTTGTGTCCCTCCAGGTCTTCTGTGGAATTTGTCATCCGCCAACAGCCTGAAGACGGACCTGCTAAAAAGCACGCTGGCTGTTCTGATGGAACGCATCATCCTGCCTTACACCGCAAGCCCAGAGCGGGACACAGCCAGCGGTCCGGATCATGAATCCTTCTTTCACGCCACCAGCTGTCTGCGGTAAACCAATTTGGCAAAATCATCTATTTTGTTACAGACAAATGTTGACAATAAAATAACCAAAAGATTAAGAATTCAATCATTTGCCAAACCACTTAACCTAACTAGGGTCGCGGGCGTGCCGGGGGCTATCCCAGCTCTCTTTTGGTGCGAGGCAGGGGACACACTGAATTGGTTGCCAACTAATCGCAGCGCAAAGATTCAGAGTTGTAGTACCATTTTCACACGTGTTTGCTGAGAATGTGGTCTCATACAACTGAGTGACTATAGGTATACACCCCATATACTGCTGAAGCACAGCCCATTATGTGAGGAATACACAAACATCTTATGAGACAAGAGCAGTATTTTTACTCATGGAGGCAGCACTTCAGAGACTACACTGTGTTTAAGTATGGAAACATCATCAAACAAATGGAATGAACCTATGCTATTTGCGGGACAGGAACCGAACTCTGCCGCAAATAGCGAAAAAGCCACAAATAATTAATGTCTTTGAAGAGGTTTTTTGAATTGTTTTTCGATGCCAAAAGCAAAGCATTTAAAATGGAAAGGATCATAAAGCATCAACACCATGCTCCTTGCACCGGGATAGGCAATTTAAATGATGGAACGGGCCCCAAATTTTCATCAATGTAGCCCCGCAATAGTGCTGATGCACCAGATTTATGAGAAAAATGCCATTTTAAATACGGACAAAATACATGCAAATGTCTTTTTTATTGAGCCAATGCACACTGGGCTCATCACAATATCCTCTTGTATTTCATTTTTGTAATACATTTCTCATTGCATGTAGAAAACAAAGGGTTTGAATAATAATTGTGATTCCTCCCATCCCCCCATGCAAAGGGCTCTCATCCATAAAAATGACGATTCAAGGATGGCATAAAACTGCTCAACAGCAAAGTTACATCAAGTGCAAGAAATATGAATGTTTTTCACATTTTATATACATCTTCTAATATACTGTACATATATATATGTATATGTGTGTATGTATGTATTCCAATCTGTATATGTGTGTTTTGTTTGTGACAGAAACCTCAGCAGTGGAAACCAGAGCAACCGGCAGACCATGAGGAAATGTCGAGGTTTGGTGGATTCCTTGGTCGCTTACCTTGAAGACTGTGTGGATGCTGGCAGGACAGATGATAAGGTAATGACATATTGTGATTCCGAACCCCCACCCCACCCCTTGTTAGTGAAGAGTGACCACCGAAATTGGTTTTGACCACACATGCATCAAGATTTCTGACAGTAACTATTGAACAGGTTAAAATTGACTACTGTATAACCCTAATCATTTTCCCAGCAGTTTGGGAGCAAAAAAGTCTCTTTTGAAACCCCGATAACTGTTAAATGTCGATATGTGTGTGCCCCAATTAAAATGCATGTTTCCAAACAGTGTGCGGAGAACTGCGCGTGCATTCTGCACAACCTCACCTTTGAGTTGGAATCCGAGGCCCCGGCTTTGTTCAACCGCATTACAGCACTTGCCAAGCCCGTTGGCCCAGTGGAGAGTCAGGGTGACACCGGGCCCATCAGCTGCTTCAGTTCCCAAAGCAAAGGCTCTGACAACAAGGTAAGGCGGCATATTTCTATCAACTATCTAATCCTATCCAATGGTGAGCTTCCCCCTCTGCCTTCAGCGCTACTTTGATTTCCCAGTGGTGGAGGACCCCAACCCGAGTGGGGCCGGCTGGCTCATCCACTCCAAAACCCTGCAGAACTACTTGTCCTTATTGGACTCAAGCCATCGGAAGGAAACCCAGGAGGCTTGCTGCGGAGCTTTGCAGAACCTCACAGCACAAGACGGCATCGTAAGCACCAGACCAGTCGTATTGAAGATGTACGGTGTTCTCTCGCGACATTGCCGTTTATCGTTTTCCCTTGCGCGTTTTTTAAAGTGACCCTTTATCATAGTTAGGCAAAGTTACTTTTCACATTTGAACTGGTTCAGTTCTGATTACTGGTACATGGAAATTTGTACCGGAACAATGTACTTTTATGTGTTTATGGCAATACGCATTATTTGATTAATAATAATAATAAGCAATAATAATAATAATCGGTCGACTGCCCTGGTTAGCACGTCCACCTCACCCTGTTGAGGTGCAGGGTTCACTTCTGGCTCTGGCCTTCCTGTGTGGAGTTTACATGTTGCCATGCCTGCGTGGGTTTTCTCTGGGTACTCCGCTTTCCTCCCACATTCCAAATACATGCATGGCAGTTTAACGGAACGCTCTAAATTGTGAGTGTGAGACTGGCTGCTTGGCTGGCAACCAGTTCAGGGTGTATCCCGCCTCATTCCCGAAGATGGCTGGGATAGGCTCCAGCACACCCGCCACCCACGTGAGGATCAGCGGATTGGAAAATGGGTGGATGAAGGACAATAATAATCAAAATAAATCATGTTTTTAAATGTGTTTTCAAAATATAAACTTTGAGTGACAAAACCGTCATGCATTTAAAACAAATAAGCCATAGAAACAAAAAAATAAATAAATAAAAACAATCAATTCAGAATTACAAAATACAAAGTGTGACACAAAGTCCTTTGCAATGAATTGCACGAGGAACAAAGTCAAACAGTAATAAAAGTATTACTAAAAAGTACTAATATTAGTACAACGTGCAGACTCATATAATAACTGATTTAAAAAAAAAAAAAAATGAAAATGGGTCTTCTTGCATTCCCTGCCTTGTGTTCAGGTTTCCAACGTCATGAGCCAGACGGTGGTGCAAAAGCTGGACGGCCTGCAGGTAATTACGCCACTTTTGAAGTCAAACAAAGTCACCCTGCAGAGGAACGCTGTGGCGTTGATTCGGAACTTCAGCAAGAATCCCAACCTGCAAGGCATCTTGGGTGAGAAATCACATCAATGACCATTTATCACAATTTCGTAGGATTTCCTATCAAAAAAAAAAAAAGAAGACACCCAAATGCCAAAAAGCCTAATATTCTATTACAAATATAAAAAAAGCTAATATATTTTATGCGGTACAGTGTATAGCATAGATGTCAGGTACAAAATGCAGCAAATAATCTGATTTCTGCTGTAAATGTGTTAATTTATTCGAAACAAAATATAGCACTTTTGTTCATTTATTAGGTACAAAACGCAGAAAATTAATCAAGTTTCTTTGGGACAAAATGGAACAAATTAGTCAATTTATTCGACTCAAAATGGAGTGGATTGCTTAAGGATGTACAACATTAATTAAACGTCAGTACAACGGTCAGACTTGACTTGAGCTTTAGTTTGACTGTTTTTGTGCTTTCTACTGTCTTTATTAATTTATTGTTTTTTGTCGCTTGCTGTGTGAATTATTTTGCTCCGTGTACAGCACTTTGTATGCAGCGGTGGTTGTTTTAAAGTGCTCAATAAATACAGTTGAGTTGAGAAATGTAGTGAGTTTATTTGCTTCAAAATACACAAACTACTTGGTTCATTTGGTCCAAAAAATGATCTTATTAGTCAATTGATTAGGTACTAAATGGAGAAAGGGGGTGATTAGTAGGTACGTTTTAGCTAAAGAGTCAATTAAGTAGAACAAACAAAACTGCTTTACAAATGCATACATATCGAGCATTTATAATTTGTTCCTCCAAGGTCAGTGAAACGTTACTCAGGTTTTATAAACTTATATGTGGCTATTAATGAGTGAGTTATGGTTTAATAAAAGTTTTTCCGAGCTGTGTTGACGTCAGACATTTTGTTGTCGCAGCTCGCAAGGTGTTGCCTGAGCTACTGGGCATCCTGAGTGCGGGGACCAAGGAGGGCAACGAGTCTGACGACACCCTGGCCATGGCGTGTCAGACGGCCAACTTCCTGGTGGCCAAGGAGCCCGAGACCAGCAAGCGCCTGCTGAATGGCGGCTTGATCAACTCGCTGAAGGAGCTCAGCCAGAACAGGCCAGTAATGCCGCATGTCAATTGTTAGCATCTTGAACGATTCTTATTAAAATGTGAGAGACCCCACAAATAACAAATACAGTTACTACTAATACTCTTTGCAACGTACCTCGAGGGACATAACGAATCTGTACGCTATAACCGTAGGTCGTCCTAACCGTTTCCAATAAAATGGCCGCCAACCACGAAGTATAATACAGTATGAACATTTATAGATGTAAAAACATGAACATGTATTACAGTATAAACATGTCAATTACAAATACGTGGATACAGTATGAAGAAAAACATGATTTTATAAGACATGAAACAAACAGACGTGGTGTGGTGGTCCAGTGGTTAATGGGTCGATACCGGCTCCGGCCTCTCTGTGTTGAGTTTGCATGTTCTCTCCGGGCCTGCGTGGGTTTTCTGCGGGTACTCCGGTTTCCTCCCACATTCCAAAAAACATGCATGGCAAGTTAATGGAACACTCTAAATCGTCCCTCGGTGTGAGTGTGAGTGTGAGCGTAGATGGTTGTTAGTCGCTGTATGCCCTGCGATTGGCTGTCAACCGGTTCATGGTATCCCCCGCCGACTACCCGAAGACGACTGGGATAGGCTCCAGTACCCCCGCAACCCTTGTGAGGATAAAGCGTACCGGAAAATGGATGGATGGATGAAACAAACAACTGTAGCATTCTCACTTCATCTCTGAAAATATTAAGTCAGCAAATGTTACCCGCCATAGGCAACTGCCTGTGCCGCCGACGTCTGGGCAAGTCCCTTTCGAAAGTGAGAGACAATTTCAGCCTTCGCAGACGGCAAGATTCGCTTCCGTTTACCAGACATGTTTTCAGACCATGTGCTCAGGACCGCGCCGTGCCTCCGTGAGTTACGACAGGAAGGACAACAACGAACCAAGTTGATCAGTGGTGTTGCTAAGCAACAGAGGGGAATCCGGCCTGATACATCTTATTCTTAAGCAAGGCCGCCGCGGCAATTAGCTTCCCACGGTTCGTCGTAACGAAGGCCTTTTCACTATCATGTGGGAAAAAAATCTGGTCGTTATAATGAAGTTTGCATTGTAAAGGTGTTCGTGGTAAGCAAAATCAGCAAATGGAAAATGAATTTCGTGAAATGGGGACTTTGAAATGTGAACGTTGCAGGGGTGAAAACGGGGTACGTTGAAACGAGGTTTGACTGTACAAAATAAAAATGAATTGACTTACTGCACATACTGTATCATGTTTGGTGTCGGGACCCGGTCGATTAGCGAATAGCAAAAATCTACATGTACGTATTGAAATAAATTATCTGGATTGTTATCGGGGTTCTACAGAGCTTGTTAATGAGCTGATCATTTGAATTGGGTGTGTTAGAGGAGGGACACATCAAAAACATGCAGGATAGGGGCCTTCGACACCCAGAGTTGGTGACCCCTGATTCCGAAACATCTGAAAATTGGGCCTTTGCTTAATTTGATCGGAAACGAGGGGGAAATCCTTATTTTTGAGCTGACCTTTAATATATGTTCTTGATCCCGACTGGTTTTCACAGATATTTCCCCAAAACCAGCAAGTCAGCGTCTGTGTTCCTCTACCAGCTGTGGTCTGACAAGGATATCCAAAACCTCCTGAAGAGGGTGAGTTTGCCTCCCTGCTTCCACGCCTCTCACTGGTGTTCGTGAGAAACAGCTCTCAGGATTAAGTTCCCAGGAATGCGGCGGCGCAGGTTATAGAGGAGGCTTTCTGTGGCGGTTGCACTGATTTTGTCTTTTTCATTTTTGTCCCGCAGCAAGGGATGAACAAGTCGTCGTTTATCAACGACATCACCACGGCGGCCCACAGGTCGATTCAAGTAATCGACTAGGATGCGGGGGCCCACCCACTTTGTGCGCGGGGACAACCTTTCTCATTTCATTTTGTGTTCTCCATCTCCTTTAAAAGTGGATTGGTGAGTGAGTGTTTTTAAAAGAAAATGTCAATAAAGTTTTCAGGGGCAAAATTGTCCTACATTGACTGGTCGTCACTGGCCCTCTGGCCTGAGCCTACTGCCAAAACTAAAGGAAAGCACACTTTTGCACTACAATCTGCTTGTTGAGTGCTTAACTTTCGACCTCAGCTTACCTTTATTTGGTGCTTAATACAACAATTGTGTCACTGATTCCATTTATTCGGTATTCAATGCAACAGGCTATCATTTATTTAGATATTTATTTAGATATACACAATGCAACAAATCGTTCAGTTAATTTCCAAATGATTACGCAAATGATTATTCTCTACAATAATAATAATATAGTAATAATAATAACAAAAATAACAATGAGGATGATGGTGATAAAAACAATTGAAATAATTCAATACTAGGCACAAAATGAATTGAGTTGGTTAGGTTATTGGGTACAAAAGAAAAATCATGCGCAAGTTTATGAAGTACACAATGCTTTTAACTCGTCAGCTAGGTACCAATATAATAATAATAATTATTATTATTAATATTATATAATAATAATTATTATTATTATTATTATTAAGGTACACAATATGTTAAATCTGTTACTTTATTAGTTACAAAATTAAGGGGTACAAAATGCAGTAATTTAGTCAATTTATATTAACATGCATCCAACAGCTCAATTGATTTGTTTTTTTTGAACATATAAACAGATAACAGAAATTTGTCAGAAAGTAAAGGCAAGTAAAAAAAACTATTTGATACAAAATGGAGCAAGATAAACCATTTATATGCATTGCTATTTTATTGCTACCTTAGTTTATCAGGTAGCAGTTGGTCATTTACTAGCAGTTTTCGGAGCTAAACACTGCTCATTGACATTTTCATTGGCTGTCAAATTGCTTTTGTCTGGCTTGCAAGAAAAAAAAGAAAAACAATTCTTTCTACTCTGCACACCGGGTTGATTGCTGAACTTTTGACTTTATCTTACCTTCTGAGGCGCCCGCTGGCTCACTGATGTCGTTTACAATTTATGAGGCCTTATTTTAAACACATTCAGGCACTCATAAAAAAAAGAACAGCCTGTATGGATGCAGCCTATAAAA
The DNA here is from genome assembly GCF_054856545.1 of Hippocampus guttulatus. Lineage (NCBI taxonomy): Eukaryota > Metazoa > Chordata > Actinopteri > Syngnathiformes > Syngnathidae > Hippocampus > Hippocampus guttulatus. The sequence continues at coordinate 6,501,368 of NC_141268.1, forward strand.
AGCATGTTGACCTAATGCTGTGACATATCAGTTGAGACTGTGGTCGGCAGGGGCAAGTGGGCAAGTGCCCCATTGGGCCCTTCGGATGGCACCGTGTGTCACCCAGTTCAGAATTGCAAATGAGATTCTGTTCTCAATTGCTTTATCCGGATAAATTAAGGTTAAATGAATATACAATTACGCAACATGCAAGTAATGAGGCATTATTTGTTCTGTTGGATTAGTAAATTAATGAGGCCCAAAGTGTAGTGCGATACTTGATTTTTTGATTTTTGATTTTTTTCAAATTGGGCTACAAAATCTTGCTCAGTAGTCAGTTCATTAGGTATGAAATTGAAAGAATTGGTTTCATTTTCATAAGTTGATCAAATACAAAATGCATCAAAGTAGTCAATTTATAAATTGCACTTTAAGTACCAAATGCAGCAGCCAGAGTCAATTCATTACGTAAGTACAGAATATAACATAGTCATCCATTTAGTCAATACAACACCGAACAGGTAAGTTACAGTGGAGCAGATATCAAAAGAAAACCTGATTGGCACTCTGGAAACTGGGTGAGGCTAAATTGTAACAATAATAATTAAGAGTAATGACGTTGATGATATGTCATTAGGGCCTTTTAGTTCCCACAAGTTAAAGAAACACGCAGACAGAAATGATGTCATTTTGACACTTTTATTCATGCAGGAACTTTACTTGACAGACAATCATGGTGATGATTTATTATTTTTAGAAAGTAAGGCCAATGAGGAAACATGAGGACTCTGTGTAGTTGTTGTTACTTCCTCAGGCCTCGCTTGCTCGTGCTGCCCTTTGAACTGACAAACAAAGTTAAAATCAGTACATATCAGCATTGCCTTATCAATTCTGCTTCGCAACAAGTGACCTCACAAACGTGAGGCGACTGCGTGGAAGAAATGGGACGAGGCCTTTGACATATGAATATGCTAGCTAACTAACATTTAATGTTCAAATTTTATTAATCTTTAAACAAGCATGAATGCATACATTTATTGTTGACTCATTTGCAGTTAGTGGCTCACAACCCGACATTGTTGAGCCAAGACTCTTATTTATACCCAGAAGTGACTCAGTGTTAGTTTGTGATTGTAGTTGTACATGAGTGACTACGTACATTGACAGTTGACCTGTTGTCATTTTCGTAAAGATTCTTGTGTATTTATAACATTGCCACCACGGGCTAAATCGTTGGCTTATCAGCGTTGCGATCCTCAGTCAATTTGGCGTGCAAATTTTTATGCCGCGACCAATTTCGCCTCGCCACAAGTGACATAGCTCACAAAATGTGACGTGATTAGGAAGGAGCTCGCTCGCATTTCATTAATTGGTTTATAATTGTGTTCACACGGAAGTTTAAATGCATACATTGACTGTTTTCGTTCGCAGTAAGCAGCTAACAACTTGCGGTTTTCAAGCAAACACACTTGTTCACATCCAACAATGACTCCATGGGTTACGCAAACAATGTATCAATGTTCTAATCTTTGGTAGGTTTGGTGCACACACTTTTTAATGCCGCACCAATTTTAACCGAGGAACAAGACCCCATGCAAGAGAAGCTGCCAGCTAATTTACTTTATCATTGGTGTGGGATTGTTTCTTATCCAGGAATTTAATGCATAGATTAACTGTTGTTAACAGTTAGCGGCTAAAAACTTGCTGTCGTTTTTTTAGCGAACACTTTTGTTCACATCCAGCAATGACTCAATGAGCTAAGTAGGTGGTGTATCAATGGTCTGAGGGGGAGTCTAGCGTGATTTGGATGGCGGTGGGGTCACCAAATGATCATGTTGCACTCAAGATCTCTCAGCTGTTGTACCTCATCCCCTCTGTCCCCCACTTTGGGACCGTCCTCGCTATGCTTGTGTTTGTCACACAACCTCAACTTTTTGTCCCCCTCGTAGCCCCCCACTTAGCAGGCTGGCAGCTGACCCTTGCAGCTGCTAAGGGGCTCACTGCCTTGTTAAAACCCCCACACCGTTTATTTGGCCATGAGATTATCAAGTGATCCAGTCAGCATCTCTGAATCTTGATTCATTATTTGTGTGGAAAGCTAGAATATTGATTGACTCTACTTACATTTTCTGATGGTCGCTGACACGGTTCCTCAGCACAGTCACCTGCATGTGTGCAGTTCCATGTTAGTCACGTCATAAGATCGCAATCTTTAATGTATGAGATGCAAAATTCTGCAGATTTGCCAGTTGATAGTACAAAGAGCTTGTCAGTTAATGTGGCTAAGTAGACATTTTTTGGAGTGCAAAATGTAAAAGAAAAAAAAATTAAGAAAACCTTTAAAATGGTTTACACTGCAGCAAATTAGTCAATTATTGGGGACAAAATACTGCGAACGTGTCACCTGTCAATATTCAACAAAATGCAGATTTCTAGTCAATTAAGTTATAACTCACTTGACATTGTAGATGTGGAAAATATACCAAACTGGCAAGTTAAGTTGGACACTAAATGGAGTAAATTGGTCAGTTCAAAAGTTACAAATAGTGTTCTTATTTGCTACAAAATCCACAGTTCACAATTGTGTACAGTTCACTTAGTTTGTGTTGGATTTACCTGTGGCTTTAAGAGGGGCGGGATGGCACTGACAGGTGACTGTTCGCGTGACGTTTAAAAAGCGGCATCGCAGTTTGTTTCAATTGAAAATCACTCACTTAGTCGTCAACATGGCCCCAATGGTAAGTTACGTTTGTGTCTGCTTTTCTTTGTCAGATCTGTCGAGTTATCATTTAGATTCAATCATGCTTGCTTGCTTTGTTTGTCTGCTCTGCTTTGTATCCATAGCGCGTTGTGTTTGCTGCATCGCAATCATAATTAGTTGCTGTTCGCAGTCGGCAGTTTAATCAACGTGGGCAAACGTCAAGTCTTGTAATTACAGCGGTGTCTTTGCTTAGTTCTTTTTTTATTGGAGTGTTGCCGTGTCATGTTTGTCTGGCTGTACTGGAAAGTAGAATGATCATTTTGCGTTAGAGCTGGAGTTAATAGTACCGGCGCTCCGCTTCCGGGTTTGACCGCTGGGATTTGTAGTCCTTTTGTTCGGTTCTACTTGTATGGTTTCTTATATTTAGACAATTAATCTTGATGACGTTATAAATGAGTTTGATTATATATAAACTAATTCGGGAAGTAATGATGGAATTTACAATACATCACGTAAAATCATAGTTGATAAATTTATTGTTTAGGTGAAGGTATTAAGTTTGATTAATTCATGTCAATTATATACATTTACATGATGCATGAAGATAGATACATTTATTTTGTTGTATTTATGTGTACTTTTAGGTTATTACCTGCCGTGTGCTACAATAAATGATCAAAAAAGTACATGGCGAGTAATCCTTCCATGCTGACTGACGATCCCTACTCCGAGGGCTGTAAATAATGTGAATAACTGAACAGTTTGTTTATTACATACAATGTACGGACAATAAATGTCAGTTTAATAAGTCACAAATTGGATTAGTCTGTTTAGTCGGTGCACAATGTTAGAAACATTTGGTAAAAAATAGTTTTCTTAATTTGTGAGGTAGAAAACACGGTTTAATTTATTACAATGGTGCCTTAAAATATGGGTTTCCAGTCGTTTGACCGCGCTTATATCTCAAGTCACCCGTATCTCACAACGTCTTTTACAAATAAAATGAATGGAGATGCCATTACAGTATTGCACTCCTGCTTCCCCCTTGATAAATGAATAAAATAAGAAATTTTCTTTTGCGAAAATAGCACATTTTTAAATTGATCAATGGCATAATTAAATAGAATTGGAAATAATAAAACAAATTTGCCGCTCCTTCTGGTGTACCTGCCTTGGCCGCTTGGGGGCAGTGTAAGACAAGATAAGATCGCACAGGATAAAAAATTCTGACGTGACTATTGTTAGTGTACAGCAGCTCGTATCACAGGGGTAACTCGCAAGTCGGGTCACTCGTATCTCAATGCACCAGTGTTGTTACATGTTGCAGCATTGTTTACTGGGTATAACATGTAGCAAACTAGTCAATGTATTAGGTACAAAATACATGAAGGTAGTCCGTTTATAAAGTGCAAAATATTGTGCTGTAATATATTAAAATGTTTCTGTTTCGCACCTCATATTTCTGCTTCGAGTATTTGTACTGAAGTTCAAACTTCTCCGACTCCAGCTGCCGTATCCAATCCATCAATTCTTTGGCTTTTTCCCTGCATAGACACAAACGTACGTAGATGAACAAATTGTTTGATTGACCGATGGGCTAATTGATTTCCACCTGAGTTTGTCCTCCCTCAGATGCTCAATGTTTAACTCCTTTCGCCTTTCGTTGAGGATCTTCTTCTTCTTCTCTCGCTCCGTTTGTCGCTTGGTTCCCGTCTGTGTCTGGCGAAACCCAACCAAAAATATTAGGAACACCAAATACACATCAGAAATTATTATATTGTATTACTTTATAGCCGGTAAAGGTCAGATTGCTCAGGATCGACTTCTTCCTGGCGTCATCATCAGCTTTCTTTTTGGCCTCTTCTTCCTCCTTTCTTGCTTTCTCCTCCTGAGGAAAGAAAATAATGCAACAACGTATTCATGAGTTAATTAAAATGTTTAACTAGTCAGTCATTCTTTTTCAGATTGCCATAATTCTGCATAGCACTGATAATATATTTTTTTGTTTGTCATTGACTCAAGGTTATTTCCAAAGCAAACACCATCGAAGGAAAAAAAAAAAAAAAAGACTCAGACCGTGATGGACTTACGGCCATTTTGTTGTGTCGTTCTCTTTCCCTCTCCGCTCTGATCTTCATCTGCTCGGCTCTCTCGGACCTGCGCTTTTCCTAAAGAGGCACAAAGGGGAGAAATGGAAGCATGTCGCTGGTTGATGATGTTACCCTGAGGCAACAGGGAGCCTCACGATGCGGTCAGTGAGGCTGAGGAGCTCCTCTTCTTCCTTCTTGCGCTTCTCAAAGTGATCCTCGATCAGTGTCTGGAGCTCCGTCAGGTCTTTCTCCATGCGCTTGCGGTGGATGTCCTGAGACGATGCGCATTTGTGACCAGTCAGTCAATCAATCACTCGTGGCCTTTGAAATGGTGCATCAATTGAGTGTCATCATAGAAAAGCCATCAATAATATTAACTCACGTCAAAGTCCACTTTTTCCCCATCTGGGATTTTGGGGGCAGCCATACAGGGAACAAAACCAGGCCTGGCCACAAATTATAATCATTACAAAAAATTTGGAATATTTAAGAATGTTTTAAATATGTTGTATATTGCGTTTTTATATTTATTTGGTAATAATAATATATTCTATGGAATAAATATCAAACAAACTATAATAACATGCATATAAAAATACATATAATACCATTTTGATTTACATAATTGAATGAAACATCTCTTACCTTGACTTCCTCTTGGCATCTTTTACATGCAAAAAAAAAAAGATGCAAAAATGTCAAAAAATCATCAATAAAAACACTTTGTGCGTGATATTGTGAGCACTTCTTACCGTCCTCAGACTCGTCTCCATCTAGTGAACGTCACAAAAGCATCACAAAAAACAGTGGTTAAAAAATGTCATAAGGTGCGGTCCCGCTCTATCTAAAGTTTGGAGACATTTCCTCATGCTTGTTAAGGAATTTGCCAGTCCTGCACATACTGTAATATTTCCTCTGCATGCGCCATCTGCACGGATCTGCTAGGCTAATGCACAGAATGAATTGTCGCTTTGATGATGAAGTGCTGCCCCTGTCAGTGAAAATGCAATCAAATCTTGATGAGCGCTCGCTTTATTGGGGTGATTTTGTTAAATTTGGGAGTGGTGGTATTGCGCAAGCGGCAATCATTTACAGTCTGGACACGAAGCTGGTAAATATTTCCAAAGTCTCCAATAACACTAGGAAATATTTGTTACTAGTCAGTATCTTGAAAATTAGTCATTAAATGGGGTGGAAAAGTAATGGTACGGCTCTCTTAATGGATATCATTAGGTTGTGCAAGTGTACCTAATGAAGTGGCCTGGTGGACGTCTGTCATTTGGAATGACTGACATTACAGTACAGTTGCCTTTTGCATGTTAAGTGTTTCACTTTCAAACAAAGAGGTTTTTCCAGTTGATGGGGTGGAAAGACAACAGTCAAAAGACAGCTGAGTGAGAAAAGAAGGAAGCAGCTGCCTGTCGACAAGTGCTTTCACTGATGATGGAATGAAGGTGTGCGCGGGTTTGTTCAGCGCACGCCATTAAAAATAATTCGGGCAACATCTATGCAAAAATAGATGCAAAATCATAGATTAAGAGTGAGCATTTGCACGAGGCATTCATTTGTTCCTATTTGATATATTTTCAGTTTTTTTTAATTGAGTTTAAATAAACGCATATACTCAAGTAAAATTTTTTTCTTGTAATGTTTTCAACAGTGGAAATTGTACTCTATAATACTGTAACATCAAGTAAATCTTTTTTTTAAATGCAAAACGTACAAAATAAACAGTTTGTGCATCATTTTCGGCCTCACTTAGTTATTTTTCTTTGTAATAATAATTACGTTTTTGTGTACGTGTAATACGATTGTTGATTAAAAAAAAGCTAAATATATTTGGAGATTTATAATTAGCATGAATTTCATACATTTTTCATAATCTATTCTTCAATGCATCTCATAAAAAGTGAAGAATACTCATCTGCCATATTTTATTCTAAGTACACAAAATTGATGTACACACACACACACACCCCGGGTGTTACCATATTGTACGTGTTACAAGAAGTATAAGCTGCAGCAGCGAAACTACCTCCATCATCCTCTGCAGCCTCTTCCTCTTCTGTGCAAAGCAAGCATGAAGAGTTAGCAGCAAACAAAGCAATATAGACATAATTATTTGGTGATGTAACCATAGAACAGAAAATGGAAGCCTGCCCATGGTGCGCAGTGCAAATGCACACAGAAACACATGAGCCGACATTCTTGACTGTGCTGCGGCTCTTTGGCTGGTTCAATGCGGCTCCCGGGCTTTCACATGACAAGTGTCAAAAACGCATTCAAACAACGACGCTAGGTACACTAAAATTTACGAGATCAGCCTATCATCAATCCCGTTACTTGATTGACATACAGGACAACCAGTCAGATGACAACTGAATTTTGACCTTTATGTCACCGCTCATGAGCAAATAACAGTGCTAAGTGCTAAGCTAGTAAGGCAGGGCTGACCAATATATCGATCACGATCGACCGGGAGCCAGCGGACTGGTCCCAAGTCAACCGTGAGGGGTGGCAGGAGGAAATTGGGTAGAAAAAAAGATTTGTGTGTCTGTGTGTTTCGGTATCATTCATGTTCGGGCCGTTCTGGCTGTTGCTCATCGTGGCATACGAGTGTGGTTGCATATGCGTGCGAGTGCATAGTTGGGCGCCTGCGTGTGTGCATGTGCGTGATCGGGTCAGTCGCGGGAGGTTGGTCGCGTCAAAAGTTGATCTTCGGTCAAAACGTTTGGCCACCTCTGCCCTGCGTGGCAAGTTGACCCGAGTAGTAAGTAACCGCTGCAGCTTGCCTACAACGGAATACAAGCCAGATTTGAAGAGGGTTGTTCAAGAGAAGGAATGCCAGAGGTCCCCGCACTAAAGCGCTAAGCTACATGCATAGTAAGAGAAAAACGTTCTTATATTTTTGTTTGTGGACTTGGTTGAACAGAGAGTTTGTGTGCGTGACACGGTGCACACAATATGCATTGTTGAAAATGACTGGCCTGTGGTCTTAGTACCGGAAGTGTCCATTTTTGTCGTTTTCTGTTAGTGTGTGTGTGTTTATGAGGAAGGGATGGGGTGATGTTTATGTGTGCCCATGTGTATGATGTGGCTCTTTGCCGTAACACGGGAAAAAAATTGGCTCTTAGTCTCTGACTGGTCGGCCACCCCTGCCCTAGAGTGTGGCTCTGGGTCCTGTTGGGGGTAATTCTATTGGCGGTTGTTGTCTTTTACCTCAAGGGAGGCCCAGGGAGCGAATCAAGGTGTGTGCTTTTTTAGAGGAAATGTCTGGGAAATAGTTCAGGTTGTGTCATGTAAAAACGAAAATCATCAGGATGCATGCAGTTGGGCCCTGATACTTCAAGGTTGGGACGAGCAACACTTGTGGTGGACTGGTTCCCTCCAGTGGTAAGCAAATGTCATTGATTTAAATGTCCCAACTGTGCAGTTTCATAGATTTTTTTTTTTTTTTAAATTCAGTGCAATAGAATAAGTAAAGTTAGTTTAGTAAAGTTGAGTTGCATTGAACTTTTAATTTCAGCTCATTTGCAATTAATTTATCTCTAATAAAGTAAAAAGAAATACTGTATCTTGTACATTTGGCACACCAAAGAGAAGAATGTTATAAACAACCTTACCAAATTTGAATGATTAAAGAGATCGCCGAGTATATGAAACGAGGCTTCCAAATCATTAAAAATCACGCCACCGTCTCCGCTCTCAAATGCTTTGAGCGTGCCTGCTGATTGCATGACCGCTCTACAGCTATAAAACAAATAATGTCCTCAGGTTGTCAAGGTCTTGCTCGTCTGAAGACCCAAACACAGGGAAGCAGGTAAGGAAAACCAGGGAGAACATGGAATCCAAAAAGTATCTTTTCAAAAGAGCAAAAAGGCAAGCAAGGGAACTGGATTTTACAAAAGCGCCCCCCCCCCCCCCTCAAAAAAATGCTACAACAGGACTTGACATGACATGACATGAGCTGGGGACGTGACGACTAACAGGAATGGACAACCTACAAAGACAGAAAGAAAACAGGGAAAAAAATACAAGCAAGCTGAAGAAACGACAAATGACATCTGGACTCGACACGAGTGGCAAAGAGCTGATTGGAAGACATGGAAGTAAAAAAAACTGAACAAGCAAGGAAAATGATGAACCGCAAGAAAGCAAGACAACATCAGACAAAACAAAAACACATCATGACATCGATTGCTTGAGTCACCTTGGGACTTGACACACATTGAGAAGAAATCAATAAAAAAAAAAATTAACACTCCATCTTTGACAACAACAATGGCGGATAATACAAGGGTCAAATAAAATTGAAACGTTCGTCTCCAACTTCATGAACCACAATGATTCTAAATCAGCCAATCCTAAACTGAGAGCCACTTCTCACATGGTGACGATTCTTCACATTAAAAAAAAAATCAAATTTTTTTAAACGTTTAAAGCTTGAAATGTGGCAAAAGGCCAAAAAACGGCCCGTATTTCCTTCGCACGCCACTGTAAGCCAGCGACGCTGCTTTATTTTAATGCTGAAAAGTATGCGACATGGTGGATGAAAACCAAGAGGATGCATCCGCCCACTGGGGGATAAAGGTCAGCACGGTGGACAGGCACAGCTGCTTATACAGTGGCAACAGGACAAAAATACAAAAGAGCAAAGGAGCACAGAGAAGCCGGCGGCTTTGCGCGTGGCGCGCAAAGCATCAGGCTTAGGTGCGCAAAGCAGCCATTAAAGTGGCAGGAAAAACACAAGCAGCTGACTGGAGGGGTGAGCTTTGCTGCCTCAAAAGCCCGCTCAGACTGTACAACAAACTACTGCAAATCACTGAGCGGTAGTTTGAAGGAATTGTGCGAACACTTTACGTTAAAGCATATATTGAGAACCATAGATCAGGAAACGGAAGTTGCAAATGTGACATCATGGGGCCATACAAGCTACAGTAAATGCATGAGACCACTTTACGTTATGCCATTGCACTTTCAGTCGAGTGAAGTTATTTTTTTGCACCTGTTTGACAATTTAAAAAAAACGTGTATCGCTGCACATTTTATTGATGACGCACAGTATGGAACGTATTATTATTTACCTAATGTAAATTAAGAATGTATTTTATGTTTCATCTATTTTATTTACAGTTTTATTCGTATCATTTGTAACATTACCCTAAAATGACATTGAGCATTTATGTATAAATCTATCTACTGTATGAGAGAGAAATATGTACACGTATACATAAACTTTCTAATTAAATTTCATTGAATAATTAGATTAGCAAAATAGACTGCTGCGCACATCCGCAGTTCTCTCTGTGCCTGTGTGGGTTTTCTCCGGGTACTCCGGTTTCCTCCCACACTCCAAAAACATGCGCGGCAGGTTAATGGAACACTCAAAATTTTCCATAGTTGTGAGTGTGAGCACGAATGAGTGTTCATATTCGTGTGGCCCGCAATTGGCTGGCAACCGATTCAGGGTGTCCCCCGCCTACTGCCCGATGTCGGCTGGGATAGGCTCCAGCATGTCCGCGACCCTTGTGAGGATAAAGCGGTTCAGAAAATGGATGGATGGATGGATGGAAGAATCATTCTATGTACATCCCTGTACATTTTAATGTATAAAATTAGCATTTGTCAAATATACAACAAAACATATGATCATCATTGTCAGTCATGAGCCTAATAGCATAATTGTTGAAGTCCTATTTAGCACACTGTCACAATGTTAATAAATAAATAAACATACCGATATGTTGAAAATTGTGTATATGTCTGTGTAGTTATCCAAGTCATGTTAATCCGCAAAAGTTGCTTGGAGGCAACTTGACTCTGAAATGTTGAATGACTTTCTTCATGTTTTCTGCCAATTTTCCAAAATGACTTCAGCAATTATGCTATTAGGGTAAGGACATGCATCATTTTACATTTACTGTGTCAATCAACTTACGGTGTTCCCTGCAACACAACACACACACACACACACACACACAAACAATGCATTAGTCACCCATGTCGCCAACATGTCATCGCACCGCCATCTTTCAATGTACTCACTCATACGAGGCCTCCTCGCTATCCCACATATTGCACCACAAAGCACCTGCACCTTTATAAAGACCAAAAAAGTCATTGTATGCTGAAGAAGAATATCACAAAACACAACAACTGTAGACTCACCGGACGCTTCTGGAGATGTGGCGGAGTGTGAAACGTTCCACGCTGTCCCCCCCTCCCCGTAAGCTTTTAAACCGGGCGCCGGATCACATGGCGGCACAATGGCGGCGGGCACATACCTGCAAGCAGATGGCGGCAGGCATTGAAATGTACATTCTCACTGGACGTGCTTTGACTATTTTTACACTGCGAAAAACCTGGACATGGGCACTATAAGGGGTCAAGGGGAGATTAGAAGACGGGCTTAGTGAGACGTGTAAACCTACTCCAGTGGGCTCTCAGCCCTCCCCCAGCCCGCTTCTTTGATTTGCAAGAAGACTTTTATTGTGGCCTTGGCTCCTGAATGAGTGCCACGGTTGTGTAATCACCACCAAAATGGAGCCATGATCCAATCGTGAGCCCCCTCAATGGACCATCATCAACCTTTGATCAACGCGGAAACACAGCTGCATGCGAGAACCTTTCGCTCAGCTTGGAAAAAAATAACTGGATTATTAATTGCATGAATGGCACTGACATTGACTGGGGGGTTGGTGAAGTCCACCTGCTAGTACCAGAGACAAGTGCAGATGGCGCAGCCCCTTTTACACAATTATGTAGGTTTTCGAAACACCGTTGTTCATATGCCAGGTTTGGTCATATAAAAACTGATGATGTGATAGCAAAAGCATGGAACTGCTAGACTCTGTTTCGTGTTAATTTGACGCACTTTAAAGGGACTCGTGGAGGGGTGTGTAACGAGTGCTTCCTTGTGCAATCAAAGTGCCCTTTTGTCTTTTTTTTTTTGTATTTTTTTTATTGCATGTAGTGCATGTGTCTGTAAGCCTCTAAGTGGCTTACAACAATACCATCCATCCATTTTCCGAACCGCTTGATCCTCACTAGGGTCGCGGGGGTGCTGGAGCCTATCCCAGCCGTCTTCGGGCAGTAGGCGGGGGACACCCTGAATCGGTTGCCAGCCAATCGCAGGGCACACAGAGACGAACAACCATCCACGCCCACACTCACACCCAGGGACAATTTAGAGCGTCCAATCAACCTGCCATGCATGTTTTTGGAATGTGGGAGGAAACCGGAGCACCCGGAGAAAACCCACGCAGGCCCGGGGAGAACATGCAAACTCCACACAGGGAGGCCGGAGCTGGACAATACCATTTAATACAATTCAGATTTGAATCAAATGGATTGTAATACAACTAATTAAGTAATCAATAAAGTGAACGAGGGTGGCCCGGTCATCGAGTGGGTAGCGCATCGACCTCTCTGTGCAGAGGTCGTGGGTTCAATCCCAGGTCCGGCCTTCCTGTGTGGAGTTTGCATGTTCTCCCCCTGCCTGCATGGGTTTTCTCCAGGTACTCCGGTTTCCTCCCACATTCCAAAAACACTCTAAATTGTCCCGAGGTGAGAGTGGGAGCGCGGACCGTTGTTCGTCTCTGTGTGCCCTGCGATTGGCTGGCAACCGGTTCAGGGTGTTCTCCCCCGCCTACTGCCCGAAGAAAGCTGGGAGAGGCTCCAGCATGCTAGTGAGGATAAAGCGGTTCGGAAAAATGGAAAAATTGATCAAGTGAACGATTGGTTTGCACATCCGCCTCACAGTGCACAGGTCGAAGGTTCGATTCCTGCGCCGACCTTCCTGTGTGGAGGTGCATCCTGTTTCGACTGACTCTCTGTTGAGATGTTTCTGTTACTTGAGCCTAATCCACCTGTGGTACTAAACTCAGTTGCTGGACATGATTTGTAAAGACTCCTACCTGTCGATAAGGTCACACAGTCGGCAAAGCATTCAGTAAAAAAAAAAAAATGTAAAGAAAACAACAACATCTCAAACTCCAGGACAGGATCGTCTCGATGCACAAATCGTGGGAAGGGGACGGAAAAGTGAGTTGCTTTCAAGGTGCATATTGGTCTCCATTGTTTGTAAGTGGAAACATTTGGGGACCACTAGGAGCATTCCATTACCTGGTCTAGCCGGTTTAAAAGGAGGAATTGGAAGAGAAAAGGCCTCAGGGAGGTCTGCTAGAACTCCAACGTTCTTCTGTGGAAAGACAACCTTACAGAAGAACAATAATCTAAGCATCACTCTGTCTGCGTTGTGAATTGACAACACCACCATGTGGTCAAGATGAAAACTGACAAAGACTTGGCTGGAATGAAAGTGGTCAAAAAAAAAAAGTGCTCAAAGTCACAATCCTAAAATCGCTACATGCTATGATACATTGACTAGCATTAGCACGACAGACCTACATTTCTTTAAGCATTCCCTGAAGTTTTGTTAAATTTTGAAAAGTCATCCTGAAGATGCATGTTAATCTGACAGATTTTGTTAAATCCAGACCAAATTTGAATTTGCTGCAATCGATAGAAGATCACATTTTTACCAAGAGGTTTTATCATTGCGTGTGGGCTGAGCATGTGGCATAATTTGATGACTGGATAGAAAACACAAACTGATACCTCCACTCCCAAATACAGCCCCTGAAGCCAGTAACAGCAAAATGACATTTGGGGAGACTTCATGGGTAGAACCACAAAAAATAAAAAAGTCGCAAGGAGCCAGCTTGCTGAAGACAGGTGAACTCTCCAGTTTTGCTCTGAAGTGGCCATTTTAGGCTCATTTTGCTCATTTGCAGAGTTCCATTAATGTCAAACGCTTCCTAAAGATTTTGTCTTATTTGGATCAAATTTTAACTGCCTATATTAATTACATTGACAATTAGATGATGCCAAATTGTGATTTATAGTTTTTGTCATTGCGTGAGGGCAGAGCCTGGTTGCAAGATTTGATGATTCATCAATAAACTCCCAAAACTTCATTCTTAGCCTCTGAGGTTAGTTTTGTGAAGCACAATGAAATTTGGTAGGCCTGTCCATCGAAAGTAGCAGTATGAAAAAGCTCAGCGATTTTATGGCTATTTAGGCAACGATCAGCGGTCACACAAAGTGACACCATGTCCTAGAGATTTAGTCTGACTGCAACAAAATTTGAACAATTTACAGTGGCCTCAATAATTATTGGCAACCCTGGACGATATGTATTAAAAGCAAATTCCATTTTTATTACGGAAGCATATTCTCATACTGACAACTGAAGACGTGATTCACCAGATAAAACAATCCCCAGTCTTCAGACTTCAACCCCACTGAAAACCTGTGAACTGATCTTAAGAGGAGAGTGCACAGAAGGTCACTGGATGATTGTACGAAGAGGAATGGTCAAAGTTCTGTGTTCTCCCTTTTTGCGAAACATTTTTGAAGAGTAGTTGTTATTGGGGGCGGCCCGGTAGTCCAGTGGTTAGCGCGTCAACCTCACAGTGCAGAGGTTGTGGGTTTGATCCCGGCTGCGGCCTTCCTGTGTGGAGTTTGCATGTTCTCTCCGGGCCGGCGTGGGTTTTCTCCGGGTACTCCGGTTTCCTCCCACATTCCAAAACCATGCATGGCAGGCTGATTGAACACTCCAAATTGTCCCTCGGTGTGAGTGTGGATCGTTGTTCGTATGTGTGTGCCCTGTGATTGGCTGGCAACCGGTTCAGGGTGTCCCCGGCCTACTGCCCGAAGATGGCTGGTATAGGCTCCAGCACCCCCCGCGACCCTTGTGAGGATAAAGCGGTTCAGAAAATGGATGGATGGATGGATGGATAGTTGTTATTGGGAAAAGTATGAACATTAGGGTTGCGAATCGTTGTGGCACACATAATTTGATGTAAAGGAACTATTTTTTTTAATGTGCCCCCGCACACACACGCACACACCCACACAAAAACATACACTCACACACCTTCCCTCCCCACTCACTTCAAAGGTTGGATTTTCCTCAGAATTTTGGCCCTGCATATTGCTTTAAGAAATTACTTTTATGAGAAGCTAGAGAACACTTCTTAATGGGGGGGGGGCAATAATTATACGCAGTGTGGCAGTGTATACGAGACAGACGGGCAACTCTATATTGTGAAAAGAAACTCACGTTTCTGTCATTGCGTGTGAGTGGAGCATGGGAGTGACATTGAATGACTTGCCATAAAACACAAGAGACAAGCTCAGTTTGTGCTGCGTGTTTATTGGGTAGGCAATGAAAGAGATCACACTGACATAAGCTCAGTGAGTGTTTTTGCATCACCTTCTGCTGAACTGAAATGAATGGAGAGGGTTTCTTCTGTTACAAGATCTACTGGGGAGGACCCTGGGCGTCAAACATCTTTTTGCGGCCTTCCATGCCCGACATGGCCTCCACGTTCTTCCTCCAGTCGCTCACCTCCGCTGTCTTCTCCTGAACAAGACACAGTCAGCTGGGGGGATTTTTTTTTTCATTGTTATTCTCGCACACTGACCTTCTCCGTGTCTTCCTTTTTGACCGACTTGAGGTTGGCTCGCAGGTCCAGGGACACTTTGTGTTTGGAGCCCAACAGCGAGCGGAGGATGGCGTCGGCCGAGACCCTCACCCGCCGAAGGTTGGGTCGCTTGAACTTCCCCCGTAGGTCCACAACCTTGATGTTCAGGTCTTTGATCTAAACCACACAGCAGAAGAACTGTGAACAAACGGATCACTATCGACATTGTCTGTGTGGCATTTACCTCTCTGGTGTTGTGCTTGACTTTGGCCTCGATGTCGTATCGTTCCTCATCCACCACGTCAATTTTGGAGTGGAGTTCTTCACATAGCTTCTACAAAGACATGACAAGGATGTCATTGCCTGAATACACAAATGGCAATTTTAGGGCCTTTTCCATTTCCTCTGGATTTTGTCTAGACAATTATCACATGAGGCACAGGTGTCAAAGTCAAGGCCCTGGGGCCAGATCTGTCCCGCCACATCATTTTATGTGGCCCGCCAGAGCAGCTCCAACATGTCAACTTCCATGATCCTTTCTAAAATGTCTACCAAAATTTTAAATTCTCATATGTAATAAATAAGAGAGATATTCTAAGCATTTTCTTGTGACCAAACCCCTCATGATAGTAACTTAAACAATAGTTAAATCAACAGTAATTCTTGACTTCTTTATATGGTTTCAGTCATAACAGTGAAACGGTCACTAAAATGTGGCCCGCGCCAAAAATGAGTTTGACACCTGTGACATAAGGGTATTCAGCAGGTGTGTGACATGACGCAAAATTTCCATGAACATCAATTTTCGTCGGATTCGGGTGGCGAATGGCGGCAAAATTTGCAGCACGGTGGCAAAATTTGCAGACTCTCGATAAAACTTCTAACTTCATAACTTCACCCCAAAGTGCAGCTCCTGGAGCCAGATTCACGTCACTTGAAATTTGTTTGACACGTCTATCATGACTAGTTGTCCAAAAAAAAGTCTCATTAAGCCATGCCACCAAAAGACAGAGGCAGTCTGCCCTTTTGCTTGCTCATTTTGGCCATTAACAGGCATTGACAGTTCATGTCAATCTCTTCCTGAAGATGTGATCTGATTGGTACCAAATTTGAAACGGGTACCCAAGACCGAAGGACAAGGTGATTTTTGATTACTTGCCATAAAATGCAAAACTATCAAAAGACCTCTCTTGAAAACCAGCCCTCAAACTCGGCCTCATTTATCATGAGTAGACTCACAAAAAAAAAAAAAAACCCTCTCAAGAAGCCAAGCCTGTAAAGACACTGGCAGTCTGCCATTTGAAGCTGGAATTCCACAGTGATTTCAGACATTTCCAAGGTTCCTGCCGAAAATAGAACTGGCCCTCGATTTGATCAAAAAGCTTGAAAACTTGAACCATGCATTCTATTGAAACGGATCATGGAAGCTTGGCAAGAGTTGGAGTTTTCATCATTGTGTGTGGGCACAGCAGGAGGCGTCTCGTAAAATAAAACAAAAAATAGTCACGTCACTCCAAAATTCAGCCCCTGAAGCCAATTTAAACTTCGGAACATGGAACTTGTTCGATATGTCGAACATGATTAGTGGCAGAAAATAATCTCCAGAACCCACGTTGCAGAAGGTGCAAGAATTTATTTTGCTTTGCTGCTGCAATTTTAGGTTCATTTTGGCCCTTTCCAGGATTCTTTGAAATTCAAATTTGTCTTTGAGATTTAGTTGGATCGCTTCCAAACTTTAACCACGAATACTAGCAGATGGGTGACGCAGAATCGCCTCAAATTTGAGTTGTAGAAAACAATCTCGAGAACAAAAGACACCGTCGTTTGGGCTAGTTCTAAACTCGTCCTGGAAATATTGTGCGATTGCTACCAAATTTTAAAAATAAAACTATAGGGATGGACAACCTATACTTGTCAAGAATTGAACATTTCTAAAGACCAAACTAAAATGAATGGAAAAGCGGCATCTTGAGGTATTTGTACCTGCAGCTCCTCCAAGCTCATTGAGTTGATGTTAAACGGGGGTGCTTTTTCCTCCATGTACTTTTCCTTCTGCTTCTCTTTCTCCACCAGCTCCTGTTCAAGATCCTCTTTGGCCTTGGCCACCATCAAACTCTGCAGCACAACAACAACTCTGACTGAAATAGTTGACTTCTTTCGTATTTGCGCACACACGATTGAAGCCTCACCTTCAGCATGAGCTTGCGAGAAGCTGAGATTTTAGATTTCTTCTGCAGAAATCAAGAAGGGCGCATGCGTCACAAGCGAATCGGCGCGGTTGAACATGTCGAACGCGGCTTTTAAAGTCTTACCTCGGGCCTATAATGGAAGCATTGGAAACAAACAACGGCATTAGTGTCACGGCAGAGAATCTGTTTCCTAATCAGGATCTAAAAATAAACACAGATGAGAGACGCCAAACACAACACTTACACTTTCTCCGGCATCTTGACTATCTGAGTTGACCCTGAAAGACAAAAATAACACCTTTTGGGGGGGCCCCCAAAGGATCTTAATACACTTTCCACTTCAGAAACATTCCACCGCATTGATGCATGTCTGGCTTTGCCAGAATGGAACTGCCACCCCCCCCCCCCCCCCTCCAGCGAGTATTTATTGAATTGCTCATGTGGATCTTGGCGTACGTGCGATTCTTTTGTTGTTGTTTTTTTATGTGTATGCTTAGCTCGCATTAGTGTGAGTTAGTTGTAAAAAAGGCCTGCTGGGTAATATCAAGCTGTCAACTGACCCACCATCCCTGGAACACCCCCTGTTGTCGTGCCCATTGCATTCTTGCCTTAGCCAAAAACAGCCAAGTGATGGCAGACATGACTCAACAACATGGGAGCAATTACTGACAATTATTTATAAAAAAATATAAATATTCCTTCTTCCAGGAATGCTTTAAGCTTCCTAAAAAGCCAGTCAACGCAGACATTAGATGACAGATCTAACTCAGTCACCATAGACTTAATTATAAATCCGTTGAGCCAATCCCGAACTCCATTGTCACAATGCAATGTAACAAGCAAAATGTTTTAAGTTTTTTTGAATAAAATATTTGAAGACTAACAAACATTCTTAATCAAATGTCCGGTTAAACTGACCCAAGGAGTGTATTATTTCAAGCACAAAAGAGAGTTTTTTTTTTAGCCTTTACATACCTCTTTTGGAAGATGAAGTGACACACAGCAAGTGATGCGTGGAAGAAGAACAGACGGGATATTTATCCCACACCCGCCTTTGTCCCTCCTCTTTCGCTCGATTTGAATGCACAGGCGCACACACACACACACGACTTCCATCAACAATAAAACAGGCGGCAGTGATGAGGGTACTGGATCTTTATTTTGCATCTCACCAAGCTGGCGTTCAAGAGGCAGCAATGTCAAAATCCATAAAGTTCAAGTGTGCTTGTTTGTGGCGATTGACCTCTTTATGTTTGCTCTTATTCTTCTCATACACATGCTGGCAGTGAAGTACGTTACGTTGAAAGAAATAGCGATATCATGGGTTACTTTTCAAAAGTCTTGGTTTATTATTCTTTGCTTCGTGTGTAGTGATGGGAAAATGAAGCTTCAATATGCATCATGAAGCAGTTGTGTTTATTCAGACCTCTAGCTATCACACTCTCTGTTTAACATCTGGCTGAAAGTACAACCGACTCGGCATTTCTGAAACCCATTTCTTTTCACCAACAGTGCCATCTAGAGGAATCAAAAATAGGCAACAACTGGCTCATGAAACATCTTGAAGCATCGTTTTCCCATCACGACTTATTTGTTCGCAGAGGTTCTACAGGTTCATAGCGACTGGTCCATTTCTAAAAAGGGAGTATTCGGGTCACTTTGAAAAAAGAAAGAAAAGAATATTGATTTGAAAAAAATAGTCATACTATTGAGAGAGTTGTAATCTGAGAAAAAAGTAAACGTTTTAATCGTAATAACTACAGTACTTTACAATCTTACAAAAATGACACTTAAGTGCATGTTTCACAAACAATTGTGTTGGCCTATATTGTGAAAAAAGAAACAACAAAACATATTTTCCCCCAAAGTATTGCACTTGAAAAACATAGATCTTTTAAATATTATGGCTCGCTCCAAATGATTTGTTTTTTTAGATGACTATTTTTCTCATTGTGATTTCCCCCCTCTTAAATGTGTCCTTTCAGTTTACACACAATGTTTTCTCTTGAAACATTTTTTTTGTCAAAACATTTTTTCTCTCAGAATGTGAAAATTTGTTTTTCATGTAATATTTTCTTTTCTGTTCATTCTGCAACAAACAGTCTACTTAACACCCACCTAACCCCTTAAGCAGCAAAACTGCACCAAGCAACAATTACACTATGCCTTTAACTATTTTCAAATGGCAACCTTTCGAAATGGTGATACTGTATATCAAAATTGAATATTTTAATGAAAAAAACTCTGGTGTCTGAAGGGTTAAGTTGTGCGTTTTAAGGGTTTAACTAAAAACAAAACGGTAACATGACGTCATTATTTACACAAACATTTACAATATTTGGGAACACTTGTGACTGTCAAAAATGTGCTTTGTTTTTAGTGTAGCTGTATGATGTATGATGTCGCGTGATGAACGGAAAGAAGCAGCTTAGCTGATGATGTAGACAAACTTAACTTCACTGGGAATGAGCCAGAGCTCCTGCACCCTGACCAAAACCAAAACCCTTGGGTCCGAAGTTCTTGGCGTAGCAACCTGTGAACACATAGCAGGCCAATAATACAGAGCGATTCAAATCCTTGACTGACACATATAAGGCTAGTTTACACGGGGGGAGTTTGGTTAGTTTGTTTCTTTGTATTTTTATCTCGACCTTTCACGGTATCTGTGATGGGCCATTTTCAGGGGGCTGCAGAATCTCAGAGGCTCAAAGGCGTGCTAAGGTTGCCATGTATGTTGCCTCCTGGCCCTTCAAGTTCTAATGGGCCCAACTCCAGTGGGCGTCAGCGTGGGGGACACATATTTTGATGACCGGCTTTTAAGCAAATCTAAATTACTGAATCTCTTACTTACTATTGTACCGTTACTATGACTGTAGTTCTAGTAGTGGAAGTGTTGCGTTTGCCAAAATCTCCAAAGATTGGGCCGGGAATGCCTTAATACCTTTACAGAAGATCTCGCCGTCTCTGTCTGCGACAGTGGTGGACTCCAGTCCTTTGCCGCATTTAGCGCAACGGAAGCAACCCTTATGCCATGACTTGGGAGAGAAAGAAATTGTCAAATCTTGAACACAACATTTTAATTGTCATAAAATATTAGAGATTTCTCTTACATTACCGCCCCCGATAACCTTCTCCGCCGCGTAGACCGTTTTGCCACAGCGTGGACAAATATCGGAGCTACCAGCTTTCTTGGCGAACTTGGAGGCGTTGGGGTTGTTGGTGGGATGATGCGGAGTTTCTCTGTCAAGAAAATATTGGGTAATATTACGAGAATAGTCCAAAACTTACTTTAATTTTGCTTTTGTGATATTATGACTGAATTGTCATGAATTTGTTGAAATAATGCAATTTTATGCTGTCAGACATGTTATGATTTTGTTATGAAGTTGACAATTACATTTTAGCAGAACTTTTTTTCCATATAAACTCAGATTTTTTGTGTAATGCTTTTCAGATATAATTACCGGTAGTCGTCTCTTGTATAACCTTTATTCGTGTTATAATTGTAATGTCATAAAATTGAGACATTTCTTTGAATATTACCACTTTATTGTTTTTTGTATTTTCTCTCTTTATAGTACAACTTTATGATAAGGAAGTTAAGATCAATTAAGATTTTACCCTTCTAATACAACTAATATCTTCTCATTTCCAATTTTTTCTGCTGTTGGGGCTTTACTATGCGACACCTCTTGACTTCTAAAAGGATGCTGTGTGATATGGTTTTCTTCATTACACAAAAACAATAATACATACAATACATTTAGGTTTCATCTTACACTGGAGGCGTAATTCCAAGCCCCTCTCCCGTGTCCATTCTGAGGGTCCCTGCTCCTCCGCCGAAGCCGTAACCTTTTGGCCCGTACTTCTTGCCGTAGCACGACTTGCAGTAGATCTCGTCCACGTGCACGGCCACCGTTGTGCTGTCCAGGTTCTTCTTGCACACCACTTGCAATGAGAGGGGCGTTAAAATGTTTCAAATACTGTATTTACACTGAATGTCCAAGTGTCAGATTCCAATTTAATGCCTATTTCCAATTGACCCATTGCAGCCACGTCACGTGAGTGCATTGGACGTACGGAAAAAGTTAATGACGACGGAAAACGGAGTGATTGAAGGACTGTATGAGTTATTTTTGCATATCCTCTTACACTGGAGCTTATTTAAAAGTTTCTGTAAGTCTGGACACCTAACAGTTTTTTTATGGCTGGCTGGACGAGATGCGACGGTCACTCCGGGGGGAATAATGGTGAAGGTAAAATTTGCTTATGATGCTAAATGACTTTTTACATTTTAATTTATTTGATTTTTTTTGCATATTCTGTCCGATGCTTGCGCAAAGCAACATGGGAAATGTAATGATTCAGAGTAAAATATATGAACAAAGATCTACTAACCCTGTAAAAAAAAAACGATGCTGCAAATCCTCATATATTTTGAGGGCTGCCAGTTCTTTCGGTTGACTGCTGATATCCGTTTTCATCACAATAAATTTTCATAAAATTGCACTTTTCCCCTCCTTCATGCACCATTATGACAACTGTTCTTGCAACATTGACTTTTTGTCTTATATTTTGACGTTTTCTCTCATAAAATTTCCCTCAAAACTTTGTGTTTGAAAGAATGGGATTCAACATTCATTTCTGTTCAGAGTGGCCGTCATAATCCATTGAACGACCAAATAGTTTCTTGCTGGATTTTGATGACATCAAGCTGAAACTGATACACGATATCTGATCTGTGGGTTTACACTCAAATCGTCAGATATCTGATATGTACTGGATTTTTCGACGAGGCCATCTTGATTCCAATCATTTTCCTTCTCTTTATGCTGCTTGACGAATATCCCAATTATGCCACAAAATGAATTGTGGCACTGAACCCAAGCTCTGTAAACCCAGCCTACATCACTGTAAATGGCCCATGGCATTATAAAAGAAAACAACTGTGTGTCATAGATAAACACTATGCTCGAGGGTGAGCGTGTGCGCTTTACCCATCCATAAAAGGACAACTTTGTCACATGTTTCCAGCACATCCATATAAGGCACCGATGTGTCAACGCACAAATTTGCTTGCCAGAATTCTCTGAATTCCACACTGACACTTGACAGTTATCATCTTTGAGTCGATGGACTTACTGCACAGGAAGCAGGATTTATGCCAGCTCTTTCCTTCGCATTGCACTTCCTCTGCAAAGTAGACAGTCCTCTGGCAGCAGCCACACTTGTTCCCTCCTCCGAAAGGCATCCTATATACATGCAAAGTTAAACATTCAGTGGGTGTCTTGGTGCAACCACACAATACCTTCACGTGGGGAAGAAACAGTTTCGAAGTGGAAATATGCAAAAGAAGTCTCTGAACAGAGCCCGAATACACTCGGAAAACTCACAGCCGCTCAACCTGGCAAAATGTCAATGGCCTAAATCTACTGGACCGGTCTTTATAAACAGGACATTCCTTTGCGGCAACATCAGTTGACGATAACGTTTTCCTGTCTTTGAAGAGCATTTTAAAAGAAATGCTGAATTAAAACCACACTTTGCTACCCTCTGTTACTTCCAAGGGCCAAATTTACTTCGAACAAATGCCTTGATAAACACTACTCACATAAAAAAAAAAAAACATAACTGTAGCGTGAACTTTTTACATTTCCCATGAATTTCACCTGAAAGCCAAATATCCCTACATTTGTGTAAGTAGTGTATTTTCAGATAAAACAAAACAAAACCTACCTGCATAAATGTAGACTCTCTGGTGGTTCACGTCCAGTCAGAATATCCACTGTGATGATTAGGGCAAAGATTGGGCAGCTCACAGCACACTGATGTGATCAGAGGGAGGAGTTAGATGAGTGTGTGTGTGCGTGTCTGTGTGTCTTAAGCAGGGAAACACTGACTCCCTTCTCGCTATCCACCTCGTCCAGCTCTTCCTGGGTCATCGTAAGGTCTCTCCTGCAAGTCCTGGGTAGTCCATGGAGCCTCCTCTCAGAAGCACGTATCCGGAACAGCTCATCAGGGAGGTGTCCAGGAGGGATACGAACAAGGTCCTCGAGCCACCTCATCTATCTCCTCTCAATGCGGAGGAGCAGCAGCTCTAATCTGAGCCCCTCTTTGATGACCAAGCTTTTCACCTTATCTCTTAGGGAAATCTGCCAAAGAATATAATTTTGGTCACGATCTGGAATCTTGTTTTCTTGGACTCTGGGTCATGGTAGGAACATAAATCAAGATCATGAGCTTCACCTTTGAGCTCAGCTCCTTCTTCACCACTGCTTGTCAACCTCCTGCTCCATTCTTCCCTCACTCGTGAACAAGACCCTAATGTACTTGGAGTCCTCCACTTGGGGCAGGATCTCAATCATAAGATTTGCAGTACTACAAGACCCTAATGTACTTGGAGTCCTCCACTTGGGGCAGGATCTCAATCATAAGATTTGCAGTACTGATTCTCATGTTCTCCCCGGGCCTGCGTGGGTTTTCTCCGGGTGCTCCGGTTTCCTCCCACATTCCAAAGACATGCATGGCAGGCTGATTGGACGCTCTAAATTGTCCCTAGGTGTGAGTGTGGGCGTGAATGGTTGTTCGTCTCTGTGTGCCCTGCGATTGGCTGGCAACTGATTCAGGGTGTCCCCGCCTACTGCCCGAAGACGGCTGGGATAGGCTCCAGCACCCCCCGCGACCCTAGTGAGGATCAAGCGGTTCGGAAAATGGATGGATGGATGGATGGATTCTCATCCCAACTGCTTCACACTTGGCTGTGAACCATTCCGGTGAGAGATCCCGGATGAATGAAGCCCAACGGCACCACATCATCTGTTAAAAGCCGAAACGTAAAACCGTGGTCACAAAACTGGACCACTCAACATCTTGGTTGCACCTTGGCTAGACATTACTCAAGGTTATGATCTGAATTGATGACAAAGCGCAGGCTCGGTGAAGTCCAACCCTCATTCAATATAAATCTGACCAAGTGCCAGCAACTCTGACACAGCTCAAACAGGGAACCGCCTGTACTCGTGCGTCCGGTACCCTGTACTCCGGAAGAACCCCCAAAAGATCCCCGGGAACAGTCAAATGCCTTCTTCATGTCCACAAAGCACATCTAGACAGGTCGGGCGAACTCCCATGCACCCCTCGGGTTGCTTTCATGACAGGCTCTGACTATGGCTGCCACCTCAACAATGGATGCACAGAACAATGTCGACTCAAACTCAATTTACCCCCGCCTTCCCTGGGGAATGGGTGAAATTCTGCCATAGGTGGAACTTGAAGCTGCTTCTGTCAGGGGACTGCCAGACTTTCCCAGCAGACCCTGACAACAAGCCTGTGTCTGCCAGGACCCATAAGCATGTTCCCACCCATCAGAGCCAACACACTACGAAATGATAATTGGTTGACAGCTCCGCCCCTCTCTTTACCGAGTGTTCAAGAAATGCAGCCGCAAGTCAGATGGCACAAGTACAAAGTCAGACATCAAGCTGCGGCCTAAAGTATCCTGGTGCCAAGTGCACAGGTGGACAGCCCTATGTCTGGAAAGGTGTTCATTCATGTCTAATTGATAACCCTGACAGTTATCAACAATCCATGATGACCACAGAAGCCCAAACACAGAACACTGCTCGGGTTCTGATCGATGGAGCCGCTGCTCCTCACCATGCCTTTCCAAGTCTTACTGTCATTGCCCACCTGAGAATTGAAGTCCCCCAACAGAGTGAGGGAGTTCCCAGAGGAACCATTATCCAGGATACCCTCCAAGGACTCTAAACTCTAGAGTGGACTGGTACCAGAGATCAAACCATCTGTCAAGGTGAGGCCGATTAGATCGAGTAGGAACTTCTCAACCTTGCCCACCACCTTGGACTCCTTCCCCGCTAGAGACTTGCGGGATTCGGACTGCTAATGTCCCTGCTTTCAGCCGCCGCCGCCAATCTGTTATGCGGCTGACCTTATTGCCCCTTCCCACAGGTGATGAACCCATGGGAAGGGGGACCCATGTTGCCTCTTTGGGCTGTGCCTGGCTAGACCCCATGGGTTTAGGCCTGGCCACCAGTCGCTCGGCAACAAACCCAACCTCCAGGCCTGGCTCAAGAAGGATGCCCTGGTGACCCGCATCTGGGTGGGGGAAATCAAGAATTCAATCATCATAGCGGGTCTAAGAGCTTTACTTGCCTGGTCACTCACCGAGGATCTTTGTCATAGGGGACCCTGCCATGGTCACACAGCCCCAGACACCTTAACTCCTAGAATTATTGGAACACACAAACCTCTACCGAGTTAAGGGGGCAGCTTAAGGAGGGGCTAGGTCAATCAGTAAACTATTTATTGTAAACTTTACTGGTTAGTGTAGTGTTTCTCTCCACTCTCAGACTGCCAGTTTAAAAAGTGAGATCGTGGATTTGGGTGCTTGGAACATTTTAGGGTCTCAAAGACTGTGAGATCTGATAAAACATTTGGAACAATCCAGATCAAACAAGTGAAGGTTCACTGCAATACGCTCTTGAAAAGCTTGACCTCCTCTTTTATTGGTTCATTTGTAACATGACCACTTTTCTCTCTTGTGACATAACCACTTCTAGAAACGTGTTGACGTTTATTCTTGAAAGTTACGAATTCTCTCGACATTCAGATTTTTTTTTCCGAGTAATATTTTAGATTTTCTCTCATAAGATTATAACGTTTCTCTCTGATAACATAATCAAAATTGCTATTTTCCAGATTCTGTCCGCTTATTTTGCAGCTGTAGAACAGCTTCCACTCTTTGAGGAAGACTTGCTACACGATGTTGGAGCAAGTGATGTTACCCGCCTGTGTCGTCCTCTCTCTCACTTCAAACATCACACGAAGAGACAACGACAACAAACTCAAGACATCTATTTATAGCCAGCCTTTCGGACAGCGCTCACCCTCGCTTTGGCAATGCGTGGACTCATCTATGAAATAAGGGAGGGACAGAGAGAGACAGAGACAGCGAGAGAGAAGCAAGTGACAGGCGCTTGGTGGATTAATCCGGAGGAAGAGGAAGACGATGGGAGGCAAGGCATGATAAAAGGCAGCCGGCACAAGGAGGATACGGCTTTCAGCAGCTTCTCTCCTGCATGCGACTCGACCGGAAGATAGGACAAGATAAGGGATGAAGAGGTGAGCTGACGGTGAATCCGACTGCTTGACATTTTTATTGTTTTCTTCATTTGCATATTTAACCTTCAAAAATTCAGCCTTTTGCAAAGATGATGAGGCTTAATTTTGTTATATTTTGAGGCTTTTTGGCAGGCATTAACATAAACTACAGTCACTAATAAGCTTTTAGTGTTTTTCAATGTTTTAATATTTTAACCTATATGAGATATGACTGTTGCCACACATTTTAATTACCCCTCCTGTCATCTTTTTTTGTTTCAATGATTTTTAGAAATAGCTTTTGCCCTCAAACACAAGAACAGTATGCGATACTGTATGTGATAAAACTCATACCTTACAAAATTCAGTGACAATTATACACCCGATAGCACACATAGCCGAATACATAAAAACACAACTTAAAATTTTAAAATATCCTCTTTTTTTTATGTCTTTACAATAGAAAGGGCCACGAACATGGTGCTTGCAGGGCTGGACTGTTCTACAAATAGATCACTAGTGGTAGGAAATTGTGATTTCCTAGGAATGTTTTCAAATCAATCATTTGGAAACACGTACAGAGATTTATAGATATAAAATGTTGCTTTTTGATGTTTGACTCCAACGGTGTTAAATCATTATTGATACTGAGAGTGTATCAATATGATCAATGTCATCACATTAATGAATATCATTCATTATGAATTTTAAAAAATCATTAAGGTGATTTGAGAAAATCTTTTTTTTCAGTAATGTGTATCCAACTGACAGCCCTATGCATTACTCAGTCGGCTCTCACTTTCAAAAAGGCTGATCCACGTCAAGTTTGGTGCCTGTGATTGGAAATGATGATGTGTTACTGAAACCTCAAAGGTGGGCTTGGTTGTGGAGAGGTGCAGTTCTACCTATGTGACACTAGAGGGCACCAGTGAGCAGAGTTACTGACACACCCTGACTGTGCGTGCGTTCGTGTGTGTGCGTGTGTGTGTGTGTGTGTGCTTTAGCCAAAGTAGGACGTGCAAGCAGAGTGTGACATGCACAGTTACTAATTAGATGATAACGATAAGAACAACTGAAGAGAGAGGAATGTGGTTATCAGTCAGTGCTGTCATCTTCTTATACCTGCCATGTGCTGCTTTATCTGAGCAGCAGCTCTTATTAACTTGTGATTGTGTACACCGGGCTTGGGATGTAATATGACAGATAAGAATTAGGATGTGTCAAGGTCAAGCTCTGTCTGTGCTGCGCGTGTATACTGTGGTCATTTAACTGTATATGCTGCTATACCCTGGTGAGGATAAGTGATTTATGGATGGACGGATAGATGGATTGAAAAAAATCCTCCTTACTTATTGCTTGACAGTGAGTCAATAGAAAGATGAATGTTGGCAAAAGTCTGTCCACAAACATTTTTCTCCAATGTGCAAGACGGCCCAACAAAAAGGTGCCAATGCACCTCCCGCCATCTTCACACCAGTGTAGAAGTTGCCACATGACTCGCGGCCAATGTTAAATTTGGTCTTGGTCCATTTGGCTTTGAATAAATTGTAATATCTGCAAACTCCCAACACATTGATGAGCATGCTTGGCCTCTAATTCTTGATTTTGGAAACATGTTTACATTTTATTTTTTAAATTTAAAAAATGTTATCATTTTTTGCATGTGTGTGAGCGCTCGCGCGCGTCTGTGTATGTGTGTATATATATATATATATATATATATATATACAGTATATATACAATTCCAAGTGATGGAAACATCAGAAAGAAGGAACACGAGAAACTGGAGAAATACCAAGGGCTCAGAGAGGAGCTGGAGAGAGTCTGGAAGCTAAAGGTGACAGTCGTGCCTGTGGTGGTCGGAGCACTCGGGGCAGTGACCCCCAAACTAGATGAGTGGTTGCAACAGATCCCGGGAACAACATCGGACATCTCAGTCCAGAAATGTGCAGTGCTGGGAACAGCAAGGACACTGCGCAGAACCCTCAAGCTTCCTGGCGTCTGGTAGAGGACCCGAGCTGAATGGGGGACGGACACCACCCGAGGGGTGAGACGAGGATTTTTTATGTACTGTATGTATATGTGTATATATATATATATATATATATATATATATATATAATATGTGTGTGTATGGATATCCATCCATACATACATTTTCTGAACTGCTTTATCCTCACAAGGATCGCCGGGGGTGCTGGAGCCTATGCCAGCTGTCTTTGGGCAGTAGATACCCGAAACCGGTTGCCAGCCCATCGCAGGGCACACACAGACGAACAACCATCCGCGCTCACATCCACACCTAGGGACAATTTGTAGTGTTCAATCAGCCTGTCATGCATGTTTTTGGAATGTGGGAGGAAACCGGAGTACCCGGAGAAAATCCACGTAGGCCCAGGGAGAAGATGCAAACTCCACACAGGGAGGCTGGAGCTGGAATTGAACCCAACACCTCTGCACTATGAGGATGACGCGCTAACCACTGGACCATATATATATATATATAAAACATTCAATATCGTGTAATATGCTTTAAAATTTTTATTTCATTACAATTTATTTGGAGGAAATGTCCACGGAGTTATGACGTCTATATATAATGTTTAGCCCATGAGGGTGGTGCAGAGGGAGCCCGAGCTCCAAAACATGCTGTGACAATTAAAATCAGCCCAGTTGAACAGTTCTGGCTGTGAGCAAGAGACTGGGCCAAGCCGTTGTGCAGCAGATGGACAATTGGCTAAAATTGGGAACCTTTTCACCAGGTGCTACTTTTAGCTCTTGGAGGGAATGCTGCAGTTCGTCTGGTTTGGCATTTATAGAGAGGGCGCTGACTGTGACGGTGGAGGATGCGACTGGAGCGTGATTATGCAAGCGGGGAGGGGAACACAAAAAAAACCCGAGGCGACTGAAGGATGTTCCGCCCGGGGTGGAAAGAAAGACTTGTCAGGAGGATGCTTCATGATCACGCCAGTGTCCACCATTTGAGAGCTTCCTCGGTAAGTTGTTATTCTCGCCTGCAACTTCTTCGGATGGTGGTCATTAAGTGTGTAATTGGATGCAGAGGCATGTCCCGTAATGCACTTCTATCGTATGAAAATGTCTGCTGACTATTATAGCCCGAGTGAGCTTCTCCAGGCGCTTTTCACTGCTTCGTTTGCTACGGTATGTTCTAGACGGGCATCAGTCAAGCGTTGTTGACTCGAGAGCAAGAGACGCCACACAAGCTGCTTTTTCAGTGTAAGCATGAGACATTATGCATCTATCCATCCTTTTTTTTTTTTTTTTTTTTTTCTAAATACCCGTTGTCCTATTTAGGGTCCTGGGTGAGCTGGAGCCTATCCCAGCTGAGTTTTGACAAGAGGCAGGGAACACCCTGGAACAGACGTCAGCCCATAATAGCAAGGCACTTATAGGCAAACAACGATTTAAAACAAAGGGCAGTTTTCTGCCTTTAATGAACTTAACATGCATGCAGAAAACCAACGCAAGTGCTGGGAGAACAGGCAAAATCCACTCATGGAGTCCAAATCCAAGATTTGAACCCCAAACCATATTAGTGTGAGGCAGATGGTTCGAACCAATGTGTCACTGTGCTGCCCATATTATGTATTTTACCCACAAATGAAAATAGTTCCCTTATGTCTTAAGAGCATGTTTGATATGCTTTCGTTAAAATACCCCAAGGAGTATGAATAACACAACTTGACACTTTAGTTCTTGACTTGAGCATTAATTTCATTGCATCTTGCCAGCAAGTATATGCGTAACATTGGTTATTATATAAATTAGCCCCACTGTGACATATCGGAAACATTTCTTCCTCGTGCAACACTGCATCACTGCTGATTGCAGCATTCTTCATTTTACAAAACACCATTGTGTACGGTTTCCAGATTTGCTTTTGTGAGATCCTTGTGAGAAACGTTTGAGTTCGCATATGTTTGAGTTCGTTCATATCACAAGTGCAGCAGCAGCAGTGTTGTATTCAACCTGAATCGACTGCAGATTTAATATTTCTTGTTGTTGCTGTTGTTTGTTTGTCTTTTTTAACTTGGCTGCAGAAGACGGCAGATGATAAGTCAAACCCGACCTAGTTGGATGAACATGATACAAGACCATCACAAATGGAATCCAACAAAAACCTTCCGCAACATCATACATCATCAATCTTTTAAAGCAACGCCCAACAACAGAAACAAATGAACAACAGCCCACATTTCTTTTTGTCAACACTTTGACTGGGGTGTGTGTGTGTGTGTGTGTGTGTGTGTGTGTGTGTGTGTGTGTGTGTGTGTGCGTGTGTGCGTGCGTGCGTGCGTGCACGCATCGTGCATGTGAGTGTTTGTGTGTGATCCTTCATGTGTTTTGCAGACTTCCTTTCAGACAAAGCTTTTTGGCCACTGGGAAAGGAAATGAGCAATGTTGCTATATATAAAAAGTGGATCAAGAGTTGTTGAGAAAATGCAAACACACAGTGATAACAACGCACCCATTCAACTGTTCTTCTGGCGTAAGAGGCCATGGAATAATCCAAATTTTAATACAACCTCACTTCATGCTGAGGATTCAAAAAGGAGAATAACGTCTGAAATGTTTCTGCCAGGTTTGGTCATTTATATTTCATAACAAGAGCTTTTTATAGCATTGAGCAAATGGACTCCTCTGAAGTATTATGAGCTGCAGTGAGTGGATCCTGGTGCAAGTATATATTTATTTATTTATTTTTATTGTGGATGATTATAGGTTCCCAGCAGCAGACGCCGCTGCTCATTGTGCTCCTTCACGCTTATCCTCTGGTGGGAAGGGTCACCTTTGATTTGTGAACCCACGATATGCCCCTAAAGAGGGCAAATTTGTTGTCATCGTGCTAACGACATGGTTCAAGATAAAACCAGTGGCATTTTTTGTTGTGAATAGCATTTGTGTGCAAAAAAAATTGGGAGGTGACATTTCTCTTTTTTTACGCTGAACGCAGACTACTTTCTGTGAGCAAATTGTCGGATGAGTGGCGTGCAAGGCAACTTGGTGCGCCAGAACTCCCAGAAATGTGCAACACAGCCCCAAAATTTCATGCAGACGCCATCCGTTCCTGTTCCAGCAGTGCAAGTCCTGCGGCCGCCATCCGTTCCTGTTCAGGTGGCGCACATCCTGCAGCCCTCATCCGTTCCTGCTTTGTTACTGGGTCATTTTCGCACGTCTGGGATCCGTCCCTTGAGTCT
Source organism: Hippocampus guttulatus (assembly GCF_054856545.1). Taxonomy (NCBI): domain Eukaryota; kingdom Metazoa; phylum Chordata; class Actinopteri; order Syngnathiformes; family Syngnathidae; genus Hippocampus; species Hippocampus guttulatus. The sequence continues at coordinate 6,533,156 of NC_141268.1, forward strand.
GGGTAGGGGCGAGGGTGTTCAGGATTTGTTTGTTTTGTTCTCTGATTCGGCGCCGCATCTGTTTGTCATTGCCATTATCATCACCTGCCTACTTAAGGGCTGCTACGCTGACCACTTGCTGTCGGAATCTTGTGTTACTATCATGTTGTTTTGTTTCTCTTGCGGTCATGTTCATTTGTTTGTCAGAGTGGTGTGTTTTACTTCCTGGTGTTTTGTTGTTACTTTGAGTTTGACATTTTTTCAGGACTTTGTCAGTGGAATTGACTTAGTTGTTTTCAGTGTACCCGTGCAAGTGTTTTTGTTCATGCATTTTGTTCAGTACGCTCTGCTTCTCCTGTTTTTGGGCCCTCTACCTTCTCATATCCATGACACAAAACAAGTAGACTAGACTTGCACTGTCATGAAAATGAAGTCACACCCGTTTTGAGCTTTATTTATTTCCTACCTTGTTAAAACGCTTTTGATAAATGTGAGAAATGATTTACTTGATCAATGTTTTCACATTTATGAATATAAATGTGATTATTAACATGTAATAAATAATATTTGAGACAATGTCTTCAGTTTGGAGCATATTTGTTCAATTTCAGCAGTGTGTATAACACTGGAAGGCTTCACATTAATCAGTATCCAAAAAGTAGCTTTCACTTTCAAAAACGGTTCGTGGCCGCTGATTTAGAGTCTTCAATGAACCTGACATCTATTGTTGGAATGTGATCGAAAGCCAGAGTACCCAGCAAAATTTGAAATTTGGTGGAGACAGCATGGGTTCAGGTCCTACTCCGTGACGGTGTCAATGCTTTTTTGTTTCTAAATGTGACCTGTGATTAACCGACAACTACTCTCAGCATGTAGTTTGTCTAAAGTCAGCTGGAATAAATTCCAGCTGCTCAAGGCCATTATCAGGGCTATAGAAAATGGATGGATGTAGGCCATGTTTGTGGAATATGCGGTGACGAAGCCCCCGTTCTCCCCCTGCACGCACTACATCTTTGAAATGTGGCAGACCCGTGTTGGCACAGTCTTAAAGGGGCCATCCTCCTCATGCTGTGTGAGCCGAAGCGTGTCAGTCACAGCATGTTTCACACACCCGAGGACCATGTCTGCATTACAACCATATGCCGCCATTTGAAGTGTATTTTCTACCTTTGTTGTGTCATTTATTAAGTCCCCTCAAGCAAGCGTTCAAGTTTCATCGACTGGCGACTCTGTGGCTCGACTCCTCAAAAGCATCCGCTCCAATTCCCCCCGTCGCTGTCGTTTATTGTCCCATTCCGTCAGCAAGTCTGCGGTCAGAAACGTTCCGTCCGTGGCCCAGACGCCCCGTTTTGCACTGTCGCCATTAGTGGGTAAACCCTCACCCTTATTATGACTAAATAATACTTCTGGTGCCATTTTGATCTGACATGCTGCCACTTTGTCCCAAAATAATCCAACAGTCATTTGAAGTGTGAGTCAAATTCAGCAGAAGGTTCTTTTGAGACTTGCGCATTTCATCCCCAAAAGGTTTTCCACTGAACTTCATATTTGTTGTGTAAAGTAAATGTCAAGCTCCCACATTTTTTAAAAATACATTCATCGCAAGCAAACAACGTGCATGCAAACAGCAAAACATGAGCTTGCTGCCAGAGTAATTACATTTAATAACATATTTGGGTAGTTTAAGGATTTAATGAGCACATGGTGGATCTTTACTTGGCAAATGATTCAGATAGCAAGCTGACTCTGTACCGTTTAACAAACGTCTTGGGGATTTCTGAAAGGTTTTGACATCTGATGAAAACAATCGCACAAAGTTGAATCCTGCGCAAGCACAGACAGAACATGCAAACTCCACATCGAAAGACCTGACTTGAGATTTGAACCTCAACCTCTGAACGGTTTAGTGCTAACGACGGGCCCATTGTACCCCCAAGCAAATAATATGGATAATTCTGAATGTAATGAATCCATTTTATTTTGTCTCTGCAGGCGTAGCCATCTTAGAGCAGCATCTGGTTAGCGTCTACGCCGAAGCAGGATGCCTCTCTCAAAAGCCGACCCCAAAATGCCATACGGTGGCCTCCCAAATCCCACCACTCACTTCCAGCATTCCACAAGACGACTTCCGTCCCGTTCCTCTGGATCCTCCGAGCTACTGCTTAGAGGTTCGTCTCTGAGGAACCTTGTGCACCAAAGTTCCAGCGTATATTCGCAAAGGAGCCCGGCAGCAGCCACGCAGCGGAGTGATGGAACGTGCTCAGCATACAGCAGCCCTCGCATTCCCAAGAGGGAAGCCTCTCGTTCAAAGGACACCTTGGATATCCACACAGGAGCTCTGCGAGACCTTCAGATTAGAAGGAACACAAACAAGAACTGGACTTTTGGCAAATACCGGCAGAGAAATGTGGACAACGCTCACAGTGCGGACGAAGCTGCCTTTTCTCGGAAACATCACACCAAAGGAGGCAATAGGAATGTGGAATCTTTGGAGGGAGTAGGGAGCTTCCAAGGAGATGTGAGGAGCATCTCTGACCAGGGAAGGAGTACTTCCAAAACAAAACTTCCGGGAAGGGTCCACATGGCTGCTGTCGCCCCATTCAGGTACAGGTGAGGAAAGCTATACAGTATTATTATTAGAACAATTGCGGATAATACACATTTGGTTTTTCGACAGTGCTTGCCCACCCATCAACTGGGAAATTAATTAACCAAGTTAAGATGCATACACACATACCACACGATCTTAACCAATTTTTAAAATGCCAGACCCCACATATGACTATGAAAATAATGTACCGGTACATGCATGCTCTTACCCCCAAGTCCGATGTTTGTTATATACAGTATATTAGAATGACCTGGGAGAGGCACCAACAGTGACACAGGGCATTCAGACTGTTGGAAAATAGCAATAAACAAATATAGTTGTAATAGAAAAAGAAATGGAAGAATCTGCCATTGGAAATACCTGAATTGAAATTGCACTTAATCTACCTAACACCGGATAAACAAATAAGGATCATCTTTCAGAGAGAACCAATTGCCATTGCTGAAGAATGCTGAAATGTTTAATACGTTGCCTAAGCCGCTAAATGGGTCTCAAAGCAAGCCGTTCAGATATTCACTAGACAGTAATTTCACAATATGGCTAATTCAAATAATTGAGCACTCCCATTGAGTTTCTCCACCCATGACTGAAGAGCTGCCATTTTATTTATTTATTTTTTCACAAAGGATGCAGTTTACATGGATCCATGTTCACATCAAAACCAGAATCTAAACCCTGTTCTTGGTTGCACAGATTAGCTAACAGGATACATCCACCAACTACCATAAAAACTCAACTGAAGAGAACAGACATGCCACATCCTGTTCGATTTGGGACCCTCCAACTTATTCCGCAGCCATCTTTTGACAAGGGCGGCCCGGTGGTCCAGTAGTTAGCGCGTCAACCTCGCAGTGCAGAGGGACCGGGTTCCAGCTGCGGCCTCCCTGTGTGGAGTTTGCATGTTTTCCCCGCGCCTGCGTGGGTTTTCTCCGGGTACTCCGGTTTCTTCCCACATTCCAAAAACATGCATGGCAGGCTGATTGAACACTCTGAATTGTCCCTTGGTGTGAGTGTGAACGCGGATGGTTGTTCGTCTCTATATGTGCCCTGCGATTGGCTGCCAACTGGTTCAGGTTGTCCCCCGCCTACTGCCCGAAGACAGCTGGGATAGGCTCCAGCACCCCCCACAACCCTTGTGAGGATAAAGCGGATCAGAAAATGGATGGATGGATGGATGGATGTTTCGACAAGAATTCATGCTTTGTAATTGTCATGGTCATGCTCCCTGCAGTGGAAAGGCTGGTGGTAGGAGTGACAAACAGCGCGGTCCCTATGAGCATTTATTAAGTTTCATTAAATTTTATTAAGGAATTGTTTTAATTGAAACAAAGGCAAAATGGCATCCTTTTTAAAAAAATGATATGTTACTGTAGGTGTCAGGATCAGGAGGAGCCAGGGGGCACCTTAGAGGACCTGAGCGACTGTTCCTCAGACTCCATGGAGGTCTGCTGTGACGATATTGGTGAGTCCTATACCATCCGGTCATTTTATATAACGGCACTTATCCTCAGTCGAGTTGCAAGTGAGTCTATCCCAGTTGATGTCAAGGCCAGAAGCAACGTACCCTCTTCCAACTGGTCACCAGCCAATAGCAGGGCACATAAATACAAACCATCTTTCACACTTCACATGCAATCCTATGGCCAAGTTAAATAAAAAACAATAAAAAAACTGAATTTGTCTCCCTCTGGTGGCATTGCATCCTCAGAAAGCATGAGGAGAAACAAAGTTTTATTGCCCACAAAGTTCAATGTGGTTGTTGGGCATCTTTCCAGCTGAGCTTGTGCATCGCACACGGGCTGCATGTTGTCACAGGAGAACAACTGGCAATAAAAGCTTCACGTTACTGTGCACGGCCCACACCTGTTTTGTGCATCAACTGTTCCACATCTCCACCGCTTCCTTAGAGTCTTTACTTTTTCCTCAACTGTCAACATGGGCACAGTTTCTGGTGTCTGGGGGGCCATCGAGGCGCCATTCAAGTCCATTTCCACACTGCGTAAAACTTGAGAAATGTAATGCAGGGAGTTTTCATGCAAAGTTGTTAAAATAACCTTGTAGTTCGCTCTTTTTTGCCACTCACTTGAGCATATATTAGCACACACGGTGTTTCGTGGCCTCAGTAGCATCTTCATGGATTACTGTTCATTATTTATTCCTCAGACAAATTAATGGCCTTTTTGGAGGTTTCAAGATGCCAATGTTGTGATTTTACAAAACAATACAATACATCCTGATTTATATTGCGCTTTCAGGGTTCCAAAGCACAACTTTCAGAACCACATGAAGTAGTGCCCCCTTGGAAAGTAGAGAAATAGTTTTATTTCCACCCATGGACAACTCCCTAGTTTTGACATTTATTTCGCCATGCCCCAAAACTCACCAGGTCGCCAACATGACCACTGCAAAACTCACTTAGTCGCAGCCTCAGGAAAGTAAAAAAAAAAAGCAGCAAGTCCCCAACATCTATTTAATTGATCAACATAAAATGGAATAGACGAGTTCAACAAGACTGCATAAAAAAGTCGATAAGACTCCTGCTTGAAATTTAACAGGAAATTGGCCATTTTGCTTACAAGCAGCAGTGTTATTACTTGTGAAATCCAGGAGTCCTACCTCAACAAATTTCATCCAGGAAATTAGCCCAAATGAGCTCCAATCAGAAACAGGTATTCCAGACAGATGGGCGACACTAAATTGTGATGTGTTTTTGTTTGGCGTCAAAGTTTAGGATCATTTTGAGGACTTGCCAATAAAAAGTGGATGCAGGAGACTCATTCAGCTCTGCTTGCCGCTTTCATTTGTATCTGTTTCTAGCTTGAAAACACAAATAAAATATGTCATATTTTGAAAGGTTGACAGCATCATAACCACACCACAAATGACTGTTGCCAGGCAGATTTAGTACCAGAAACACAAATCAGTCTTTTCACAGCTGTCACTATATGTTGTATTGTATGTTGATACATTATGTGTAGCGGGTAAGACTTGTTTTCATTTCAAAGTGAATCCAAGTGGTATGAAGTTTTTGTTTGAAAAAAAAAAACAGTTCTAGCAATACAAGTTTAAAAACATGACGTTGTGGTTGAGAAAACTATGTTAGAGAATGACTTGGACCATTAAAAAAAACAAAACAAACAAAGAAGATGTATACCGTATACATCTTCTTAATTATCATAATGATTGAGATGCTCCCCTGGGAGACGCCAGACCAGAGACTAAGTGTGTCTGTCAGGAGTCTGGACCGACGCATATTTGAGTGCTTTGATGAGCGGATCAGATTTCATGTCACTTTAGTGTCTGGCTGCTCTTTTTTTTTCTTGTATTTGATTTACAAAAAGAAAGCAGCAGCATGTGTCACCAGGCTTCATCAACAATAGAAAAACAGCTGGCTGCAATAAACTGAAGCATATTTTGCACTGCAAAAATAAAATTTACACTTACGATTTGTTCATATTAATGAATTTTTCATGACTATTTTTGCGGCACGGTCGACGACTGGTTAGCATGTCCGCCTCACAGTGCAAAGGTCATGGGTTCAATTCTGGGCCCGGCCTTCATGTGTGGTAGTTTGCATGTTCTCCCCGTGCCTGTGTGGGTTTTCTCCGGGTACTGCGGTTCCCTCCCACATTTAAAAAACATGCATGGTAGGTTAATTGGTCATTCTAAATTGTCTGTATGTATGACTGTGTGTGCGAATGTTTGTTTGTCTATGTGTGTCATACGATTGCCCGAAGACAGTTGGGATAGGCTCCAGCATGCCAACGACCCTCGTGAGGAGGAGAAGTTCAATTAATGGATGATGGATGAGTATTTTTGGGGCAGATGATGCCTGGTTAGATAAATATGGACTGTGGTAGAATGTCATCATTTGCTCGGAGAGCTTGGAGAGATCTTGGAGTTTTTTTATCAATGTAATTTGCACATGCCAATCTTATGGATGGACTCCAACGAGTCCTTCCCCTATGTAGACGGTGTGTGTCTCCTTAAGGGAATGAGGGGAGTCACTTCCACTGGATGGCAATCAAGTCGGTTATGTTCCCTCCCACAACGGCGCAAACACCCCTTTCCACCTGTGCGCGTTTACCAAAATACCAAAAGAAAGAAAACTCCTCCCTTGCGCATGCTTACACAGCACTTTGAGCTACACTTGTGCTGAGCATGAAGTTAGGGCCCCTTATGTCAAAACACATCTGATCCAGTTCAGATCCAGACTCCACATTTGATGGAAAGGAATATCAAATCTCGTCAAATC